>NC_086327.1:59775249-60111374 GCF_036172605.1 Pelobates fuscus
CGGAGTAACTGTTATTATTTATTTATATAGCACATTTAATTGCAACGTTGTTGCCCAAAGTGCTTCACAGTTACATTAAAACATGCAGTTATAAAAACATTAGCAGGTGTAAAAGGCCCTGTCTATGACATCACTTGCTGCTGCAGCCTTGCACAGGTAAGAGTATTCTGCAGTTGCCATCTTCAAACGGTCGTATTTTAAAAACTATAAATCCTACAGTGAAGAGCTTTATATTGTGAGAATCACAAGACCCAGACCTACATTTTGTTGCATAGTATGTCTCTGCAATATTAACAATGAAGGCACAGTCGCAGTTTAGATATTGCCCTTCAAATGTGAGCTTTGCAGAGTGGAGTTTCAATGAATGTCAATGGACTGCGTGAGTTGCAAACAAATGGTCATATTGTGAAAACTATCAGGACTATGGCTTAGCTGTGGACATTTTTAGTGGCAGCAGGGATAGCTGAACATTTTGATATAAGATTTGTGTAGGTGGGCCTGAAAATTAGGGAGTGGTGGCAGTTTAGAAATCATGTCCTGATTTTTCAGCTTTTGCCAGCTCCCACTCTAGCTTTGCCATTCATTCCTATGGGACAAATTTCGCCACAAAAACAACGATATTCTGTGAACCATTTGGCGAAACGTTCCACAAAGTAATAGCAATCCGATCGGGAACAATCTGTACGTTTTGGTAAATTTTTGTCTATGTAGTGTAAAAACTGTGGGAGGAGTTAGGGTGGCACATTTGGCTATAATAATAATAATAAGAACTAGAAAAGCTACAATTTCTGGGGAAATTGTGTGAAGTGTTCTTGCCTCCACCAGTAGTCTACAACTGGAGTGGGCGCAGTAACTGTTATCATTTATATAGCACATTTAATTGCATCTTTGTTGCACAGTTACGATAAACCATACATTTATAAAAACTCTAGCAGGTGTACAAAAGGCTTTGTCTATGACATCACTTGCTGCTGCAGCCTTGCACAGGTCAGAGTATTTTGGCAGTTGCCATCTTAAAACTGTCGTATTTTAAAAACTATAAATCCTACAGTGAAGAGCTTTATATTGTGAGAATCACAAGACCCAGACCTACATTTTGATGCATAGTATGTCTCTGAGATATTAACAATGAAGGCACAGTCGCAGTTTAGAAATTGCCCTTCAAATGTGAGCTTTGCAGAGTGGAGTTTCAATGAATGTCAATGGAAGGCGTGAGTTGCAAACAAATGGTCATATTGTGAAAACTATCAGGACTATGGCTTAGCCGTGGACATTTCTAGTGGCAGCAGGGATAGCTGAACGTTTTGATATAAGATTTGTGTAGGTGGGCCTGAAAATGAGGGAGTGGTGGCAGTTTAGAAATCATGTCCTGATTTTTCAGCTTTTGACAGCTCCCACTCTAGCTTTGCCATTCATTCCTATGGGACAAATTTCGCCAGAAGAACGACGATATTCCGTGAACCATTCGGCGAAAAGTTCCACAAAGTAATAGCAATCCGATCGGGAACAATCTGCACGTTTTGGTATATTTTTGTCTATGTAGTGTAAAAACTGTGGGAGGAGTTAGGGTGGCAAATTTGGCTATAATAAGAATAATAATAATATATATGTGAGATAACATTAAGTGGTCTTGCTATGCAAGAACACTTAACTAGAAAAGCTACAATTTCTAGGGAAATTGTGTGAAGTGTTCTTGCCTCCACCAGTAGTCTACAACTGGAGTGGGCGGAGTAACTGTTATTATTTATTTATATAGCACATTTAATTGCAACGTTGTTGCCCAAAGTGCTTCACAGTTACATTAAAACATACAGTTCTAAAAACATTAGCAGGTGCAAAAGTCCCTGTCTATGACATCACGTGCTGCTGCAGCCTTGCACAGGTCAGAGTATTTTTGCGGTTGCCATCTTCAAACAGTCGTATTTTAAAAACTATAAATCCTACAGTGAAGAGCTTTATATTGTGAGAATCACAAGACCCAGACCTACATTTTGATTTATAGTATGTCTCTGAGATATTAACAATGAAGTCACAGTCGCAGTTTAGAAATTGCCCTTCAAATGTGAGCTTTGCAGAGTGGAGTTTCAATGAATTTCAATGGACTGCGTGAGTTGCAAACAAATGGTCATATTGTGAAAACTATCAGGACTATGGCTTAGCTGTGGACATTTTTAGTGGCAGCAGGGATAGCTGAACATTTTGATATAAGATTTGTGTAGGTGGGCCTGAAAATGAGGGAGTGGTGGCAGTTTAGAAATCATGTCCTGATTTTTCAGCTTTTGCCAGCTCCCACTCTAGCTTTGCCATTCATTCCTATGGGACAAATTTCGCCACAAAAACAACGATATTCCGTGAACCATTTGGCGAAACGTTCCACAAAGTAATAGCAATCCGATCGGGAACAATCTGTACGTTTTGGTAAATTTTTGTCTATGTAGTGTAAAAACTGTGGGAGGAGTTAGGGTGGCACATTTGGCTATAATAATAATAATAAGAACTAGAAAAGCTACAATTTCTAGGGAAATTGTGTGAAGTGTTCTTGCCTCCACCAGTAGTCTACAACTGGAGTGGGCGGAGTAACTGTTATTATTTATTTATATAGCACATTTAATTGCAACGTTGTTGCCCAAAGTGCTTCACAGTTACATTAAAACATACAGTTCTAAAAACATTAGCAGGTGCAAAAGTCCCTGTCTATGACATCACGTGCTGCTGCAGCCTTGCACAGGTCAGAGTATTTTTGCGGTTGCCATCTTCAAACAGTCGTATTTTAAAAACTATAAATCCTACAGTGAAGAGCTTTATATTGTGAGAATCACAAGACCCAGACCTACATTTTGATTTATAGTATGTCTCTGAGATATTAACAATGAAGTCACAGTCGCAGTTTAGAAATTGCCCTTCAAATGTGAGCTTTGCAGAGTGGAGTTTCAATGAATTTCAATGGACTGCGTGAGTTGCAAACAAATGGTCATATTGTGAAAACTATCAGGACTATGGCTTAGCTGTGGACATTTTTAGTGGCAGCAGGGATAGCTGAACATTTTGATATAAGATTTGTGTAGGTGGGCCTGAAAATGAGGGAGTGGTGGCAGTTTAGAAATCATGTCCTGATTTTTCAGCTTTTGCCAGCTCCCACTCTAGCTTTGCCATTCATTCCTATGGGACAAATTTCGCCACAAAAACAACGATATTCCGTGAACCATTTGGCGAAACGTTCCACAAAGTAATAGCAATCCGATCGGGAACAATCTGTACGTTTTGGTAAATTTTTGTCTATGTAGTGTAAAAACTGTGGGAGGAGTTAGGGTGGCACATTTGGCTATAATAATAATAATAAGAACTAGAAAAGCTACAATTTCTAGGGAAATTGTGTGAAGTGTTCTTGCCTCCACCAGTAGTCTACAACTGGAGTGGGCGGAGTAACTGTTATTATTTATTTATATAGCACATTTAATTGCAACGTTGTTGCCCAAAGTGCTTCACAGTTACATTAAAACATGCAGTTATAAAAACATTAGCAGGTGTAAAAGGCCCTGTCTATGACATCACTTGCTGCTGCAGCCTTGCACAGGTAAGAGTATTCTGCAGTTGCCATCTTCAAACGGTCGTATTTTAAAAACTATAAATCCTACAGTGAAGAGCTTTATATTGTGAGAATCACAAGACCCAGACCTACATTTTGTTGCATAGTATGTCTCTGCAATATTAACAATGAAGGCACAGTCGCAGTTTAGATATTGCCCTTCAAATGTGAGCTTTGCAGAGTGGAGTTTCAATGAATGTCAATGGACTGCGTGAGTTGCAAACAAATGGTCATATTGTGAAAACTATCAGGACTATGGCTTAGCTGTGGACATTTTTAGTGGCAGCAGGGATAGCTGAACATTTTGATATAAGATTTGTGTAGGTGGGCCTGAAAATTAGGGAGTGGTGGCAGTTTAGAAATCATGTCCTGATTTTTCAGCTTTTGCCAGCTCCCACTCTAGCTTTGCCATTCATTCCTATGGGACAAATTTCGCCACAAAAACAACGATATTCTGTGAACCATTTGGCGAAACGTTCCACAAAGTAATAGCAATCCGATCGGGAACAATCTGTACGTTTTGGTAAATTTTTGTCTATGTAGTGTAAAAACTGTGGGAGGAGTTAGGGTGGCACATTTGGCTATAATAATAATAATAAGAACTAGAAAAGCTACAATTTCTGGGGAAATTGTGTGAAGTGTTCTTGCCTCCACCAGTAGTCTACAACTGGAGTGGGCGCAGTAACTGTTATCATTTATATAGCACATTTAATTGCATCTTTGTTGCACAGTTACGATAAACCATACATTTATAAAAACTCTAGCAGGTGTACAAAAGGCTTTGTCTATGACATCACTTGCTGCTGCAGCCTTGCACAGGTCAGAGTATTTTGGCGGTTGCCATCTTCAAACTGTCGTATTTTAAAAACTATAAATCCTACAGTGAAGAGCTTTATATTGTGAGAATCACAAGACCCAGACCTACATTTTGATGCATAGTATGTCTCTGAGATATTAACAATGAAGGCACAGTCGCAGTTTAGAAATTGCCCTTCAAATGTGAGCTTTGCAGAGTGGAGTTTCAATGAATGTCAATGGAAGGCGTGAGTTGCAAACAAATGGTCATATTGTGAAAACTATCAGGACTATGGCTTAGCCGTGGACATTTCTAGTGGCAGCAGGGATAGCTGAACGTTTTGATATAAGATTTGTGTAGGTGGGCCTGAAAATGAGGGAGTGGTGGCAGTTTAGAAATCATGTCCTGATTTTTCAGCTTTTGACAGCTCCCACTCTAGCTTTGCCATTCATTCCTATGGGACAAATTTCGCCAGAAGAACGACGATATTCCGTGAACCATTCGGCGAAACGTTCCACAAAGTAATAGCAATCCGATCGGGAACAATCTGCACGTTTTGGTATATTTTTGTCTATGTAGTGTAAAAACTGTGGGAGGAGTTAGGGTGGCAAATTTGGCTATAATAAGAATAATAATAATAACTAGAAAAGCTAAAATTTCTGGGGAAATTGTGTGAAGTGTTCTTGCCTCCATCAGTAGTCTACAACTAGAGTGGGCGGAGTAACTGTTAGTATTTATTTATATAGCACATTTAATTGCAATGTTGTTGCCCAAAGTGCTTCACAGTTACATTAAAACATACAGTTGTAAAAAATTAGCAGGTGTAAAAGGCTTTGTCTATGACATCACTTGCTGCTGCAGCCTTGCACAGATCAGAGTATTTTGGCGGTTGCCATCTTCAAACGGTCGTATTTTAAAAACTATAAATCCTACAGTGAAGAGCTTTATATTGTGAGAATCACAAGACACAGACCTACATTTTGATGTATAGTATGTCTCTGAGATATTAACAATGAAGGCACAGTCGCAGTTTCGAAATTGCCCTTCAAATGTGAGCTTTGCAGAGTGGAGTTTCAATGAATGTCAATGGACTGCGTGAGTTGCAAACAAATGGTCATATTGTGAAAACTATCAGGACTATGGCTTAGCCGTGGACATTTCTAGTGGCAGCAGGGATAGCTGAACGTTTTGATATAAGATTTGTGTAGGTGGGCCTGAAAATGAGGGAGTGGTGGCAGTTTAGAAATCATGTCCTGATTTTTCAGCTTTTGCCAGCTCCCACTCTAGCTTTGCCATTCATTCCTATGGGACAAATTTCGCCACAAGAACGACGATATTCCGTGAACCATTCGGCGAAACGTTCCACAAAGTAATAGCAATCCGATCGGGAACAATCTGCACGTTTTGGTATATTTTTGTCTATGTAGTGTAAAAACTGTGGGAGGAGTTAGGGTGGCAAATTTGGCTATAATAAGAATAATAAGAATAATAATAATAATATATATGTGAGATAACATTAAGTGGTCTTGCTATGCAAGAACACTTAATAATATATATGTGAGATAACATTAAGTGGTCTTGCTATGCAAGAACACTTAACTAGAAAAGCTACAATTTCTAGGGAAATTGTGTGAAGTGTTCTTGCCTCCACCAGTAGTCTACAACTGGAGTGGGCGGAGTAACTGTTATTATTTATTTATATAGCACATTTAATTGCAACGTTGTTGCCCAAAGTGCTTCACAGTTACATTAAAACATGCAGTTATAAAAACATTAGCAGGTGTAAAGGGCCCTGTCTATGACATCACTTGCTGCTGCAGCCTTGCACAGGTAAGAGTATTCTGCAGTTGCCATCTTCAAACGGTCGTATTTTAAAAACTATAAATCCTACAGTGAAGAGCTTTATATTGTGAGAATCACAAGACCTAGACCTACATTTTGTTGCATAGTATGTCTCTGCAATATTAACAATGAAGGCACAGTCGCAGTTTAGAAATTGCCCTTCAAATGTGAGCTTTGCAGAGTGGAGTTTCAATGAATGTCAATGGACTGCGTGAGTTGCAAACAAATGGTCATATTGTGAAAACTATCAGGACTATGGCTTAGCTGTGGACTTTTTAGTGGCAGCAGGGATAGCTGAACATTTTGATATAAGATTTGTGTAGGTGGGCCTGAAAATGAGGGAGTGGTGGAAGTTTAGAAATCATGTCCTGATTTTTCAGCTTTTGCCAGCTCCCACTCTAGCTTTGCCATTCATTCCTGAGGGACAAATTTCGCCACAAGAACGACGATATTCCGTGAACCATTCAGCGAAACGTTCCACAAAGTAATAGCAATCCGATCGGGAACAATCTGCACGTTTTGGTAGATTTTTGTCTATGTAGTGTAAAAACTGTGGGAGGAGTTAGGGTGGCAAATTTGGCTATAATAATAATAATAATAATATATATGTGAGATAACAGTAAGTGGTCTTGCTATGCAAGAACACTTAATAATAATAATAACTAGAAAAGCTACAATTTTTGGGAAAACTGTGTGAAGTGTTCTTGCCTCCACCAGTAGTCTACAACTGGAGTGGGCGGAGTAACTGTTATTATTTATTTATATAGCACATTTAATTGCAACGTTGTTGCCCAAAGTGCTTCACAGTTACATTAAAACATACAGTTATAAAAACATTAGCAGGTGCAAAAGTCCCTGTCTATGACATCACGTGCTGCTGCAGCCTTGCACAGGTCAGAGTATTTTTGCGGTTGCCATCTTCAAACAGTCGTATTTTAAAAACTATAAATCCTACAGTGAAGAGCTTTATATTGTGAGAATCACAAGACCCAGACCTACATTTTGATGTATAGTATGCCTCTGAGATATTAACAATGAAGGCACAGTCGCAGTTTAGAAATTGCCCTTCAAATGTGAGCTTTGCAGAGTGGAGTTTCAATGAATGTCAATGGACTGCGTGAGTTGCAAACAAATGGTCATATTGTGAAAACTATCAGGGCTATGGCTTAGCTGTGGACTTTTTAGTGGCAGCAGGGATAGCTGAACATTTTGATATAAGATTTGTGTAGGTGGGCCTGAAAATGAGGGAGTGGTGGCAGTTTAGAAATCATGTCCTGATTTTTCAGCTTTTGCCAGCTCCCACTCTAGCTTTGCCATTCATTCCTATGGGACAAGTTTCGCCACAAAAACAACGATATTCCGTGAACCATTTGGCGAAACGTTCCACAAAGTAATAGCAATCCGATCGGGAACAATCTGTACGTTTTGGTAAATTTTTGTCTATGTAGTGTAAAAACTGTGGGAGGAGTTAGGGTGGCAAATTTGGCTATAATAATAATAATAATAATATATATGTGAGATAACAGTAAGTGGTCTTGCTATGCAAGAACACTTAATAATAATAATAACTAGAAAAGCTACAATTTCTGGGAAAATTGTGTGAAGTGTTCTTGCCTCCACCAGTAGTCTACAACTGGAGTGGGCGGAGTAACTGTTATTATTTATTTATATAGCACATTTAATTGCAACGTTGTTGCCCAAAGTGCTTCACAGTTACATTAAAACATACAGTTCTAAAAACATTAGCAGGTGCAAAAGTCCCTGTCTATGACATCACGTGCTGCTGCAGCCTTGCACAGGTCAGAGTATTTTTGCGGTTGCCATCTTCAAACAGTCGTATTTTAAAAACTATAAATCCTACAGTGAAGAGCTTTATATTGTGAGAATCACAAGACCCAGACCTACATTTTGATTTATAGTATGTCTCTGAGATATTAACAATGAAGTCACAGTCGCAGTTTAGAAATTGCCCTTCAAATGTGAGCTTTGCAGAGTGGAGTTTCAATGAATTTCAATGGACTGCGTGAGTTGCAAACAAATGGTCATATTGTGAAAACTATCAGGACTATGGCTTAGCTGTGGACATTTTTAGTGGCAGCAGGGATAGCTGAACATTTTGATATAAGATTTGTGTAGGTGGGCCTGAAAATGAGGGAGTGGTGGCAGTTTAGAAATCATGTCCTGATTTTTCAGCTTTTGCCAGCTCCCACTCTAGCTTTGCCATTCATTCCTATGGGACAAATTTCGCCACAAAAACAACGATATTCCGTGAACCATTTGGCGAAACGTTCCACAAAGTAATAGCAATCCGATCGGGAACAATCTGTACGTTTTGGTAAATTTTTGTCTATGTAGTGTAAAAACTGTGGGAGGAGTTAGGGTGGCACATTTGGCTATAATAATAATAATAAGAACTAGAAAAGCTACAATTTCTAGGGAAATTGTGTGAAGTGTTCTTGCCTCCACCAGTAGTCTACAACTGGAGTGGGCGGAGTAACTGTTATTATTTATTTATATAGCACATTTAATTGCAACGTTGTTGCCCAAAGTGCTTCACAGTTACATTAAAACATGCAGTTATAAAAACATTAGCAGGTGTAAAAGGCCCTGTCTATGACATCACTTGCTGCTGCAGCCTTGCACAGGTAAGAGTATTCTGCAGTTGCCATCTTCAAACGGTCGTATTTTAAAAACTATAAATCCTACAGTGAAGAGCTTTATATTGTGAGAATCACAAGACCCAGACCTACATTTTGTTGCATAGTATGTCTCTGAGATATTAACAATGAAGGCACAGTCGCAGTTTAGAAATTGCCCTTCAAATGTGAGCTTTGCAGAGTGGAGTTTCAATGAATGTCAATGGAAGGCGTGAGTTGCAAACAAATGGTCATATTGTGAAAACTATCAGGACTATGGCTTAGCCGTGGACATTTCTAGTGGCAGCAGGGATAGCTGAACGTTTTGATATAAGATTTGTGTAGGTGGGCCTGAAAATGAGGGAGTGGTGGCAGTTTAGAAATCATGTCCTGATTTTTCAGCTTTTGACAGCTCCCACTCTAGCTTTGCCATTCATTCCTATGGGACAAATTTCGCCAGAAGAACGACGATATTCCGTGAACCATTCGGCGAAACGTTCCACAAAGTAATAGCAATCCGATCGGGAACAATCTGCACGTTTTGGTATATTTTTGTCTATGTAGTGTAAAAACTGTGGGAGGAGTTAGGGTGGCAAATTTGGCTATAATAAGAATAATAATAATAATAATATATATGTGAGATAACATTAAGTGGTCTTGCTATGCAAGAACACTTAACTAGAAAAGCTACAATTTCTAGGGAAATTGTGTGAAGTGTTCTTGCCTCCACCAGTAGTCTACAACTGGAGTGGGCGGAGTAACTGTTATTATTTATTTATATAGCACATTTAATTGCAACGTTGTTGCCCAAAGTGCTTCACAGTTACATTAAAACATGCAGTTATAAAAACATTAGCAGGTGTAAAGGGCCCTGTCTATGACATCACTTGCTGCTGCAGCCTTGCACAGGTAAGAGTATTCTGCAGTTGCCATCTTCAAACGGTCGTATTTTAAAAACTATAAATCCTACAGTGAAGAGCTTTATATTGTGAGAATCACAAGACCTAGACCTACATTTTGTTGCATAGTATGTCTCTGCAATATTAACAATGAAGGCACAGTCGCAGTTTAGAAATTGCCCTTCAAATGTGAGCTTTGCAGAGTGGAGTTTCAATGAATGTCAATGGACTGCGTGAGTTGCAAACAAATGGTCATATTGTGAAAACTATCAGGACTATGGCTTAGCTGTGGACTTTTTAGTGGCAGCAGGGATAGCTGAACATTTTGATATAAGATTTGTGTAGGTGGGCCTGAAAATGAGGGAGTGGTGGAAGTTTAGAAATCATGTCCTGATTTTTCAGCTTTTGCCAGCTCCCACTCTAGCTTTGCCATTCATTCCTGAGGGACAAATTTCGCCACAAGAACGACGATATTCCGTGAACCATTCAGCGAAACGTTCCACAAAGTAATAGCAATCCGATCGGGAACAATCTGCACGTTTTGGTAGATTTTTGTCTATGTAGTGTAAAAACTGTGGGAGGAGTTAGGGTGGCAAATTTGGCTATAATAATAATAATAATAATAATAATATATATGTGAGATAACAGTAAGTGGTCTTGCTATGCAAGAACACTTAATAATAATAATAACTAGAAAAGCTACAATTTTTGGGAAAACTGTGTGAAGTGTTCTTGCCTCCACCAGTAGTCTACAACTGGAGTGGGCGGAGTAACTGTTATTATTTATTTATATAGCACATTTAATTGCAACGTTGTTGCCCAAAGTGCTTCACAGTTACATTAAAACATACAGTTATAAAAACATTAGCAGGTGCAAAAGTCCCTGTCTATGACATCACGTGCTGCTGCAGCCTTGCACAGGTCAGAGTATTTTTGCGGTTGCCATCTTCAAACAGTCGTATTTTAAAAACTATAAATCCTACAGTGAAGAGCTTTATATTGTGAGAATCACAAGACCCAGACCTACATTTTGATGTATAGTATGCCTCTGAGATATTAACAATGAAGGCACAGTCGCAGTTTAGAAATTGCCCTTCAAATGTGAGCTTTGCAGAGTGGAGTTTCAATGAATGTCAATGGACTGCGTGAGTTGCAAACAAATGGTCATATTGTGAAAACTATCAGGACTATGGCTTAGCTGTGGACTTTTTAGTGGCAGCAGGGATAGCTGAACATTTTGATATAAGATTTGTGTAGGTGGGCCTGAAAATGAGGGAGTGGTGGCAGTTTAGAAATCATGTCCTGATTTTTCAGCTTTTGCCAGCTCCCACTCTAGCTTTGCCATTCATTCCTATGGGACAAGTTTCGCCACAAAAACAACGATATTCCGTGAACCATTTGGCGAAACGTTCCACAAAGTAATAGCAATCCGATCGGGAACAATCTGTACGTTTTGGTAAATGTTTGTCTATGTAGTGTAAAAACTGTGGGAGGAGTTAGGGTGGCAAATTTGGCTATAATAATAATAATAATAATATATATGTGAGATAACAGTAAGTGGTCTTGCTATGCAAGAACACTTAATAATAATAATAACTAGAAAAGCTACAATTTCTGGGAAAATTGTGTGAAGTGTTCTTGCCTCCACCAGTAGTCTACAACTGGAGTGGGCGGAGTAACTGTTATTATTTATTTATATAGCACATTTAATTGCAACGTTGTTGCCCAAAGTGCTTCACAGTTACATTAAAACATACAGTTCTAAAAACATTAGCAGGTGCAAAAGTCCCTGTCTATGACATCACGTGCTGCTGCAGCCTTGCACAGGTCAGAGTATTTTTGCGGTTGCCATCTTCAAACAGTCGTATTTTAAAAACTATAAATCCTACAGTGAAGAGCTTTATATTGTGAGAATCACAAGACCCAGACCTACATTTTGATTTATAGTATGTCTCTGAGATATTAACAATGAAGTCACAGTCGCAGTTTAGAAATTGCCCTTCAAATGTGAGCTTTGCAGAGTGGAGTTTCAATGAATTTCAATGGACTGCGTGAGTTGCAAACAAATGGTCATATTGTGAAAACTATCAGGACTATGGCTTAGCTGTGGACATTTTTAGTGGCAGCAGGGATAGCTGAACATTTTGATATAAGATTTGTGTAGGTGGGCCTGAAAATGAGGGAGTGGTGGCAGTTTAGAAATCATGTCCTGATTTTTCAGCTTTTGCCAGCTCCCACTCTAGCTTTGCCATTCATTCCTATGGGACAAATTTCGCCACAAAAACAACGATATTCCGTGAACCATTTGGCGAAACGTTCCACAAAGTAATAGCAATCCGATCGGGAACAATCTGTACGTTTTGGTAAATTTTTGTCTATGTAGTGTAAAAACTGTGGGAGGAGTTAGGGTGGCACATTTGGCTATAATAATAATAATAAGAACTAGAAAAGCTACAATTTCTAGGGAAATTGTGTGAAGTGTTCTTGCCTCCACCAGTAGTCTACAACTGGAGTGGGCGGAGTAACTGTTATTATTTATTTATATAGCACATTTAATTGCAACGTTGTTGCCCAAAGTGCTTCACAGTTACATTAAAACATGCAGTTATAAAAACATTAGCAGGTGTAAAAGGCCCTGTCTATGACATCACTTGCTGCTGCAGCCTTGCACAGGTAAGAGTATTCTGCAGTTGCCATCTTCAAACGGTCGTATTTTAAAAACTATAAATCCTACAGTGAAGAGCTTTATATTGTGAGAATCACAAGACCCAGACCTACATTTTGTTGCATAGTATGTCTCTGCAATATTAACAATGAAGGCACAGTCGCAGTTTAGATATTGCCCTTCAAATGTGAGCTTTGCAGAGTGGAGTTTCAATGAATGTCAATGGACTGCGTGAGTTGCAAACAAATGGTCATATTGTGAAAACTATCAGGACTATGGCTTAGCTGTGGACATTTTTAGTGGCAGCAGGGATAGCTGAACATTTTGATATAAGATTTGTGTAGGTGGGCCTGAAAATTAGGGAGTGGTGGCAGTTTAGAAATCATGTCCTGATTTTTCAGCTTTTGCCAGCTCCCACTCTAGCTTTGCCATTCATTCCTATGGGACAAGTTTCGCCACAAAAACAACGATATTCCGTGAACCATTTGGCGAAACGTTCCACAAAGTAATAGCAATCCGATCGGGAACAATCTGTACGTTTTGGTAAATGTTTGTCTATGTAGTGTAAAAACTGTGGGAGGAGTTAGGGTGGCAAATTTGGCTATAATAATAATAATAATAATATATATGTGAGATAACAGTAAGTGGTCTTGCTATGCAAGAACACTTAATAATAATAATAACTAGAAAAGCTACAATTTCTGGGAAAATTGTGTGAAGTGTTCTTGCCTCCACCAGTAGTCTACAACTGGAGTGGGCGGAGTAACTGTTATTATTTATTTATATAGCACATTTAATTGCAACGTTGTTGCCCAAAGTGCTTCACAGTTACATTAAAACATACAGTTCTAAAAACATTAGCAGGTGCAAAAGTCCCTGTCTATGACATCACGTGCTGCTGCAGCCTTGCACAGGTCAGAGTATTTTTGCGGTTGCCATCTTCAAACAGTCGTATTTTAAAAACTATAAATCCTACAGTGAAGAGCTTTATATTGTGAGAATCACAAGACCCAGACCTACATTTTGATTTATAGTATGTCTCTGAGATATTAACAATGAAGTCACAGTCGCAGTTTAGAAATTGCCCTTCAAATGTGAGCTTTGCAGAGTGGAGTTTCAATGAATTTCAATGGACTGCGTGAGTTGCAAACAAATGGTCATATTGTGAAAACTATCAGGACTATGGCTTAGCTGTGGACATTTTTAGTGGCAGCAGGGATAGCTGAACATTTTGATATAAGATTTGTGTAGGTGGGCCTGAAAATGAGGGAGTGGTGGCAGTTTAGAAATCATGTCCTGATTTTTCAGCTTTTGCCAGCTCCCACTCTAGCTTTGCCATTCATTCCTATGGGACAAATTTCGCCACAAAAACAACGATATTCCGTGAACCATTTGGCGAAACGTTCCACAAAGTAATAGCAATCCGATCGGGAACAATCTGTACGTTTTGGTAAATTTTTGTCTATGTAGTGTAAAAACTGTGGGAGGAGTTAGGGTGGCACATTTGGCTATAATAATAATAATAAGAACTAGAAAAGCTACAATTTCTAGGGAAATTGTGTGAAGTGTTCTTGCCTCCACCAGTAGTCTACAACTGGAGTGGGCGGAGTAACTGTTATTATTTATTTATATAGCACATTTAATTGCAACGTTGTTGCCCAAAGTGCTTCACAGTTACATTAAAACATGCAGTTATAAAAACATTAGCAGGTGTAAAAGGCCCTGTCTATGACATCACTTGCTGCTGCAGCCTTGCACAGGTAAGAGTATTCTGCAGTTGCCATCTTCAAACGGTCGTATTTTAAAAACTATAAATCCTACAGTGAAGAGCTTTATATTGTGAGAATCACAAGACCCAGACCTACATTTTGTTGCATAGTATGTCTCTGCAATATTAACAATGAAGGCACAGTCGCAGTTTAGATATTGCCCTTCAAATGTGAGCTTTGCAGAGTGGAGTTTCAATGAATGTCAATGGACTGCGTGAGTTGCAAACAAATGGTCATATTGTGAAAACTATCAGGACTATGGCTTAGCTGTGGACATTTTTAGTGGCAGCAGGGATAGCTGAACATTTTGATATAAGATTTGTGTAGGTGGGCCTGAAAATTAGGGAGTGGTGGCAGTTTAGAAATCATGTCCTGATTTTTCAGCTTTTGCCAGCTCCCACTCTAGCTTTGCCATTCATTCCTATGGGACAAATTTCGCCACAAAAACAACGATATTCTGTGAACCATTTGGCGAAACGTTCCACAAAGTAATAGCAATCCGATCGGGAACAATCTGTACGTTTTGGTAAATTTTTGTCTATGTAGTGTAAAAACTGTGGGAGGAGTTAGGGTGGCACATTTGGCTATAATAATAATAATAAGAACTAGAAAAGCTACAATTTCTGGGGAAATTGTGTGAAGTGTTCTTGCCTCCACCAGTAGTCTACAACTGGAGTGGGCGCAGTAACTGTTATCATTTATATAGCACATTTAATTGCATCTTTGTTGCACAGTTACGATAAACCATACATTTATAAAAACTCTAGCAGGTGTA
Organism: Pelobates fuscus; assembly: GCF_036172605.1. Lineage (NCBI taxonomy): Eukaryota > Metazoa > Chordata > Amphibia > Anura > Pelobatidae > Pelobates > Pelobates fuscus. The sequence continues at coordinate 59,790,218 of NC_086327.1, forward strand.
CAAAAGGCTTTGTCTATGACATCACTTGCTGCTGCAGCCTTGCACAGGTCAGAGTATTTTGGCGGTTGCCATCTTCAAACTGTCGTATTTTAAAAACTATAAATCCTACAGTGAAGAGCTTTATATTGTGAGAATCACAAGACCCAGACCTACATTTTGATGCATAGTATGTCTCTGAGATATTAACAATGAAGGCACAGTCGCAGTTTAGAAATTGCCCTTCAAATGTGAGCTTTGCAGAGTGGAGTTTCAATGAATGTCAATGGAAGGCGTGAGTTGCAAACAAATGGTCATATTGTGAAAACTATCAGGACTATGGCTTAGCCATGGACATTTCTAGTGGCAGCAGGGATAGCTGAACGTTTTGATATAAGATTTGTGTAGGTGGGCCTGAAAATGAGGGAGTGGTGGCAGTTTAGAAATCATGTCCTGATTTTTCAGCTTTTGACAGCTCCCACTCTAGCTTTGCCATTCATTCCTATGGGACAAATTTCGCCAGAAGAACGACGATATTCCGTGAACCATTCGGCGAAACGTTCCACAAAGTAATAGCAATCCGATCGGGAACAATCTGCACGTTTTGGTATATTTTTGTCTATGTAGTGTAAAAACTGTGGGAGGAGTTAGGGTAGCAAATTTGGCTATAATAATAATAATAAGAACTAGAAAAGCTACAATTTCTAGGGAAATTGTGTGAAGTGTTCTTGCCTCCACCAGTAGTCTACAACTGGAGTGGGCGGAGTAACTGTTATTATTTATTTATATAGCACATTTAATTGCAACGTTGTTGCCCAAAGTGCTTCACAGTTACATTAAAACATGCAGTTATAAAAACATTAGCAGGTGTAAAAGGCCCTGTCTATGACATCACTTGCTGCTGCAGCCTTGCACAGGTAAGAGTATTCTGCAGTTGCCATCTTCAAACGGTCGTATTTTAAAAACTATAAATCCTACAGTGAAGAGCTTTATATTGTGAGAATCACAAGACCCAGACCTACATTTTGTTGCATAGTATGTCTCTGCAATATTAACAATGAAGGCACAGTCGCAGTTTAGAAATTGCCCTTCAAATGTGAGCTTTGCAGAGTGGAGTTTCAATGAATGTCAATGGACTGCGTGAGTTGCAAACAAATGGTCATATTGTGAAAACTATCAGGACTATGGCTTAGCTGTGGACTTTTTAGTGGCAGCAGGGATAGCTGAACATTTTGATATAATATTTGTGTAGGTGGGCCTGAAAATGAGGGAGTGGTGGAAGTTTAGAAATCATGTCCTGATTTTTCAGCTTTTGCCAGCTCCCACTCTAGCTTTGCCATTCATTCCTGAGGGACAAATTTCGCCACAAGAACGACGATATTCCGTGAACCATTCAGCGAAACGTTCCACAAAGTAATAGCAATCCGATCGGGAACAATCTGCACGTTTTGGTAGATTTTTGTCTATGTAGTGTAAAAACTGTGGGAGGAGTTAGGGTAGCAAATTTGGCTATAATAATAATAATAATAATAATAATATATATGTGAGATAACAGTAAGTGGTCTTGCTATGCAAGAACACTTAATAATAATAATAGCTAGAAAAGCTACAATTTTTGGGAAAACTGTGTGAAGTGTTCTTGCCTCCACCAGTAGTCTACAACTGGAGTGGGCGGAGTAACTGTTATTATTTATTTATATAGCACATTTAATTGCAACGTTGTTGCCCAAAGTGCTTCACAGTTACATTAAAACATACAGTTATAAAAACATTAGCAGGTGCAAAAGTCCCTGTCTATGACATCACGTGCTGCTGCAGCCTTGCACAGGTCAGAGTATTTTGGCGGTTGCCATCTTCAAACTGTCGTATTTTAAAAACTATAAATCCTACAGTGAAGAGCTTTATATTGTGAGAATCACAAGACCCAGACCTACATTTTGATGCATAGTATGTCTCTGGTGGCAGTTTAGAAATCATGTCCTGATTTTTCAGCTTTTGACAGCTCCCACTCTAGCTTTGCCATTCATTCCTATGGGACAAATTTCGCCAGAAGAACGACGATATTCCGTGAACCATTCGGCGAAACGTTCCACAAAGTAATAGCAATCCGATCGGGAACAATCTGCACGTTTTGGTATATTTTTGTCTATGTAGTGTAAAAACTGTGGGAGGAGTTAGGGTGGCAAATTTGGCTATAATAAGAATAATAAGAATAATAATAATAATATATATGTGAGATAACATTAAGTGGTCTTGCTATGCAAGAACACTTAATAATAATATATATGTGAGATAACATTAAGTGGTCTTGCTATGCAAGAACACTTAACTAGAAAAGCTACAATTTCTAGGGAAATTGTGTGAAGTGTTCTTGCCTCCACCAGTAGTCTACAACTGGAGTGGGCGGAGTAACTGTTATTATTTATTTATATAGCACATTTAATTGCAACGTTGTTGCCCAAAGTGCTTCACAGTTACATTAAAACATGCAGTTATAAAAACATTAGCAGGTGTAAAGGGCCCTGTCTATGACATCACTTGCTGCTGCAGCCTTGCACAGGTAAGAGTATTCTGCAGTTGCCATCTTCAAACGGTCGTATTTTAAAAACTATAAATCCTACAGTGAAGAGCTTTATATTGTGAGAATCACAAGACCCAGACCTACATTTTGTTGCATAGTATGTCTCTGCAATATTAACAATGAAGGCACAGTCGCAGTTTAGAAATTGCCCTTCAAATGTGAGCTTTGCAGAGTGGAGTTTCAATGAATGTCAATGGACTGCGTGAGTTGCAAACAAATGGTCATATTGTGAAAACTATCAGGACTATGGCTTAGCTGTGGACTTTTTAGTGGCAGCAGGGATAGCTGAACATTTTGATATAAGATTTGTGTAGGTGGGCCTGAAAATGAGGGAGTGGTGGAAGTTTAGAAATCATGTCCTGATTTTTCAGCTTTTGCCAGCTCCCACTCTAGCTTTGCCATTCATTCCTGAGGGACAAATTTCGCCACAAGAACGACGATATTCCGTGAACCATTCAGCGAAACGTTCCACAAAGTAATAGCAATCCGATCGGGAACAATCTGCACGTTTTGGTAGATTTTTGTCTATGTAGTGTAAAAACTGTGGGAGGAGTTAGGGTAGCAAATTTGGCTATAATAATAATAATAATAATAATAATATATATGTGAGATAACAGTAAGTGGTCTTGCTATGCAAGAACACTTAATAATAATAATAGCTAGAAAAGCTACAATTTTTGGGAAAACTGTGTGAAGTGTTCTTGCCTCCACCAGTAGTCTACAACTGGAGTGGGCGGAGTAACTGTTATTATTTATTTATATAGCACATTTAATTGCAACGTTGTTGCCCAAAGTGCTTCACAGTTACATTAAAACATACAGTTATAAAAACATTAGCAGGTGCAAAAGTCCCTGTCTATGACATCACGTGCTGCTGCAGCCTTGCACAGGTCAGAGTATTTTTGCGGTTGCCATCTTCAAACAGTCGTATTTTAAAAACTATAAATCCTACAGTGAAGAGCTTTATATTGTGAGAATCACAAGACCCAGACCTACATTTTGTTGCATAGTATGTCTCTGCAATATTAACAATGAAGGCACAGTCGCAGTTTAGAAATTGCCCTTCAAATGTGAGCTTTGCAGAGTGGAGTTTCAATGAATGTCAATGGACTGCGTGAGTTGCAAACAAATGGTCATATTGTGAAAACTATCAGGACTATGGCTTAGCTGTGGACTTTTTAGTGGCAGCAGGGATAGCTGAACATTTTGATATAAGATTTGTGTAGGTGGGCCTGAAAATGAGGGAGTGGTGGAAGTTTAGAAATCATGTCCTGATTTTTCAGCTTTTGCCAGCTCCCACTCTAGCTTTGCCATTCATTCCTATGGGACAAATTTCGCCACAAGAACGACGATATTCCGTGAACCATTCAGCGAAACGTTCCACAAAGTAATAGCAATCCGATCGGGAACAATCTGCACGTTTTGGTAGATTTTTGTCTATGTAGTGTAAAAACTGTGGGAGGAGTTAGGGTGGCAAATTTGGCTATAATAATAATAATAATATATATGTGAGATAACAGTAAGTGGTCTTGCTATGCAAGAACACTTAATAATAATAATAACTAGAAAAGCTACAATTTTTGGGAAAATTGTGTGAAGTGTTCTTGCCTCCACCAGTAGTCTACAACTGGAGTGGGCGGAGTAACTGTTATTATTTATTTATATAGCACATTTAATTGCAACGTTGTTGCCCAAAGTGCTTCACAGTTACATTAAAACATACAGTTCTAAAAACATTAGCAGGTGCAAAAGTCCCTGTCTATGACATCACGTGCTGCTGCAGCCTTGCACAGGTCAGAGTATTTTTGCGGTTGCCATCTTCAAACAGTCGTATTTTAAAAACTATAAATCCTACAGTGAAGAGCTTTATATTGTGAGAATCACAAGACCCAGACCTACATTTTGATTTATAGTATGTCTCTGAGATATTAACAATGAAGTCACAGTCGCAGTTTAGAAATTGCCCTTCAAATGTGAGCTTTGCAGAGTGGAGTTTCAATGAATTTCAATGGACTGCGTGAGTTGCAAACAAATGGTCATATTGTGAAAACTATCAGGACTATGGCTTAGCTGTGGACATTTTTAGTGGCAGCAGGGATAGCTGAACATTTTGATATAAGATTTGTGTAGGTGGGCCTGAAAATGAGGGAGTGGTGGCAGTTTAGAAATCATGTCCTGATTTTTCAGCTTTTGCCAGCTCCCACTCTAGCTTTGCCATTCATTCCTATGGGACAAATTTCGCCACAAAAACAACGATATTCCGTGAACCATTTGGCGAAACGTTCCACAAAGTAATAGCAATCCGATCGGGAACAATCTGTACGTTTTGGTAAATTTTTGTCTATGTAGTGTAAAAACTGTGGGAGGAGTTAGGGTGGCACATTTGGCTATAATAATAATAATAAGAACTAGAAAAGCTACAATTTCTAGGGAAATTGTGTGAAGTGTTCTTGCCTCCACCAGTAGTCTACAACTGGAGTGGGCGGAGTAACTGTTATTATTTATTTATATAGCACATTTAATTGCAACGTTGTTGCCCAAAGTGCTTCACAGTTACATTAAAACATGCAGTTATAAAAACATTAGCAGGTGTAAAAGGCCCTGTCTATGACATCACTTGCTGCTGCAGCCTTGCACAGGTAAGAGTATTCTGCAGTTGCCATCTTCAAACGGTCGTATTTTAAAAACTATAAATCCTACAGTGAAGAGCTTTATATTGTGAGAATCACAAGACCCAGACCTACATTTTGTTGCATAGTATGTCTCTGCAATATTAACAATGAAGGCACAGTCGCAGTTTAGATATTGCCCTTCAAATGTGAGCTTTGCAGAGTGGAGTTTCAATGAATGTCAATGGACTGCGTGAGTTGCAAACAAATGGTCATATTGTGAAAACTATCAGGACTATGGCTTAGCTGTGGACATTTTTAGTGGCAGCAGGGATAGCTGAACATTTTGATATAAGATTTGTGTAGGTGGGCCTGAAAATTAGGGAGTGGTGGCAGTTTAGAAATCATGTCCTGATTTTTCAGCTTTTGCCAGCTCCCACTCTAGCTTTGCCATTCATTCCTATGGGACAAATTTCGCCACAAAAACAACGATATTCTGTGAACCATTTGGCGAAACGTTCCACAAAGTAATAGCAATCCGATCGGGAACAATCTGTACGTTTTGGTAAATTTTTGTCTATGTAGTGTAAAAACTGTGGGAGGAGTTAGGGTGGCACATTTGGCTATAATAATAATAATAAGAACTAGAAAAGCTACAATTTCTGGGGAAATTGTGTGAAGTGTTCTTGCCTCCACCAGTAGTCTACAACTGGAGTGGGCGCAGTAACTGTTATCATTTATATAGCACATTTAATTGCATCTTTGTTGCACAGTTACGATAAACCATACATTTATAAAAACTCTAGCAGGTGTACAAAAGGCTTTGTCTATGACATCACTTGCTGCTGCAGCCTTGCACAGGTCAGAGTATTTTGGCGGTTGCCATCTTCAAACTGTCGTATTTTAAAAACTATAAATCCTACAGTGAAGAGCTTTATATTGTGAGAATCACAAGACCCAGACCTACATTTTGATGCATAGTATGTCTCTGAGATATTAACAATGAAGGCACAGTCGCAGTTTAGAAATTGCCCTTCAAATGTGAGCTTTGCAGAGTGGAGTTTCAATGAATGTCAATGGAAGGCGTGAGTTGCAAACAAATGGTCATATTGTGAAAACTATCAGGACTATGGCTTAGCCGTGGACATTTCTAGTGGCAGCAGGGATAGCTGAACGTTTTGATATAAGATTTGTGTAGGTGGGCCTGAAAATGAGGGAGTGGTGGCAGTTTAGAAATCATGTCCTGATTTTTCAGCTTTTGACAGCTCCCACTCTAGCTTTGCCATTCATTCCTATGGGACAAATTTCGCCAGAAGAACGACGATATTCCGTGAACCATTCGGCGAAACGTTCCACAAAGTAATAGCAATCCGATCGGGAACAATCTGCACGTTTTGGTATATTTTTGTCTATGTAGTGTAAAAACTGTGGGAGGAGTTAGGGTGGCAAATTTGGCTATAATAAGAATAATAAGAATAATAATAATAATATATATGTGAGATAACATTAAGTGGTCTTGCTATGCAAGAACACTTAATAATATATATGTGAGATAACATTAAGTGGTCTTGCTATGCAAGAACACTTAACTAGAAAAGCTACAATTTCTAGGGAAATTGTGTGAAGTGTTCTTGCCTCCACCAGTAGTCTACAACTGGAGTGGGCGGAGTAACTGTTATTATTTATTTATATAGCACATTTAATTGCAACGTTGTTGCCCAAAGTGCTTCACAGTTACATTAAAACATGCAGTTATAAAAACATTAGCAGGTGTAAAGGGCCCTGTCTATGACATCACTTGCTGCTGCAGCCTTGCACAGGTAAGAGTATTCTGCAGTTGCCATCTTCAAACGGTCGTATTTTAAAAACTATAAATCCTACAGTGAAGAGCTTTATATTGTGAGAATCACAAGACCCAGACCTACATTTTGTTGCATAGTATGTCTCTGCAATATTAACAATGAAGGCACAGTCGCAGTTTAGAAATTGCCCTTCAAATGTGAGCTTTGCAGAGTGGAGTTTCAATGAATGTCAATGGACTGCGTGAGTTGCAAACAAATGGTCATATTGTGAAAACTATCAGGACTATGGCTTAGCTGTGGACTTTTTAGTGGCAGCAGGGATAGCTGAACATTTTGATATAAGATTTGTGTAGGTGGGCCTGAAAATGAGGGAGTGGTGGAAGTTTAGAAATCATGTCCTGATTTTTCAGCTTTTGCCAGCTCCCACTCTAGCTTTGCCATTCATTCCTGAGGGACAAATTTCGCCACAAGAACGACGATATTCCGTGAACCATTCAGCGAAACGTTCCACAAAGTAATAGCAATCCGATCGGGAACAATCTGCACGTTTTGGTAGATTTTTGTCTATGTAGTGTAAAAACTGTGGGAGGAGTTAGGGTAGCAAATTTGGCTATAATAATAATAATAATAATAATAATATATATGTGAGATAACAGTAAGTGGTCTTGCTATGCAAGAACACTTAATAATAATAATAGCTAGAAAAGCTACAATTTTTGGGAAAACTGTGTGAAGTGTTCTTGCCTCCACCAGTAGTCTACAACTGGAGTGGGCGGAGTAACTGTTATTATTTATTTATATAGCACATTTAATTGCAACGTTGTTGCCCAAAGTGCTTCACAGTTACATTAAAACATACAGTTATAAAAACATTAGCAGGTGCAAAAGTCCCTGTCTATGACATCACGTGCTGCTGCAGCCTTGCACAGGTCAGAGTATTTTTGCGGTTGCCATCTTCAAACAGTCGTATTTTAAAAACTATAAATCCTACAGTGAAGAGCTTTATATTGTGAGAATCACAAGACCCAGACCTACATTTTGTTGCATAGTATGTCTCTGCAATATTAACAATGAAGGCACAGTCGCAGTTTAGAAATTGCCCTTCAAATGTGAGCTTTGCAGAGTGGAGTTTCAATGAATGTCAATGGACTGCGTGAGTTGCAAACAAATGGTCATATTGTGAAAACTATCAGGACTATGGCTTAGCTGTGGACTTTTTAGTGGCAGCAGGGATAGCTGAACATTTTGATATAAGATTTGTGTAGGTGGGCCTGAAAATGAGGGAGTGGTGGAAGTTTAGAAATCATGTCCTGATTTTTCAGCTTTTGCCAGCTCCCACTCTAGCTTTGCCATTCATTCCTATGGGACAAATTTCGCCACAAGAACGACGATATTCCGTGAACCATTCAGCGAAACGTTCCACAAAGTAATAGCAATCCGATCGGGAACAATCTGCACGTTTTGGTAGATTTTTGTCTATGTAGTGTAAAAACTGTGGGAGGAGTTAGGGTGGCAAATTTGGCTATAATAATAATAATAATATATATGTGAGATAACAGTAAGTGGTCTTGCTATGCAAGAACACTTAATAATAATAATAACTAGAAAAGCTACAATTTTTGGGAAAATTGTGTGAAGTGTTCTTGCCTCCACCAGTAGTCTACAACTGGAGTGGGCGGAGTAACTGTTATTATTTATTTATATAGCACATTTAATTGCAACGTTGTTGCCCAAAGTGCTTCACAGTTACATTAAAACATACAGTTATAAAAACATTAGCAGGTGCAAAAGTCCCTGTCTATGACATCACGTGCTGCTGCAGCCTTGCACAGGTCAGAGTATTTTTGCGGTTGCCATCTTCAAACAGTCGTATTTTAAAAACTATAAATCCTACAGTGAAGAGCTTTATATTGTGAGAATCACAAGACCCAGACCTACATTTTGATGTATAGTATGGCAAATTTGGCTATAATAATAATAATAATATATATGTGAGATAACAGTAAGTGGTCTTGCTATGCAAGAACACTTAATAATATATATGTGAGATAACATTAAGTGGTCTTGCTATGCAAGAACACTTAATACTAGAAAAGCTACAATTTCTGGGGAAATTGTGGTGTTCTTGCCTCCACCAGTAGTCTACAACTGGAGTGGGCGGAGTAACTGTTATTATTTATTTATATAGCACATTTAATTGCAACGTTGTTGCCCAAAGTGCTTCACAGTTACATTAAAACATACAGTTATAAAAACATTAGCAGGTACAAAAGTCCCTGTCTATGACATCACGTGCTGCTGCAGCCTTGCACAGGTCAGAGTATTTTTGCGGTTGCCATCTTCAAACAGTCGTATTTTAAAAACTATAAATCCTACAGTGAAGAGCTTTATATTGTGAGAATCACAAGACACAGACCTACATTTTGATGTATAGTATGTCTCTGAGATATTAAACTGGTGGCAGTTTAGAAATCATGTCCTGATTTTTCAGCTTTTGCCAGCTCCCACTCTAGCTTTGCCATTCATTCCTATGGGACAAATTTCGCCACAAGATCGACGATATTCCGAGAACCATTCAGCGAAATGTTCCACAAAGTAATAGCAACGCGATCGGGAACAATCTGCACGTTTTGGTAAATTTTTTTCTATGTAGTGTAAAAACTGTGGGAGGAGTTAGGGTGGCAAATTTGGCTATAATAAGAATAATAATAATAATATATATGTGAGATAACATTAAGTGGTCTTGCTATGCAAGAACACTTAACTAGAAAAGCTAAAATTTCTGGGGAAATTGTGTGAAGTGTTCTTGCCTCCACCAGTAGTCTACAACTGGAGTGGGCGGAGTAACTGTTATCATTTATATAGCACATTTAATTGCAATGTTGTTGCCCAAAGTGCTTCACATTTACATTAAAACATACAGTTATACAAACCACTAGAAAAGCTACAATTTCTGTGGAAATTGTGTGAAGTGTTCTTGCCTCCATCAGTAGTCTACAACTAGAGTGGGCGGAGTAACTGTTAGTATTTATTTATATAGCACATTTAATTGCAATGTTGTTGCCCAAAGTGCTTCACAGTTACATTAAAACATACAGTTATAAAAAATTAGCAGGTGTAAAAGGCTTTGTCTATGACATCACTTGCTGCTGCAGCCTTGCACAGGTCAGAGTATTTTGGCGGTTGCCATATTCAAACGGTCGTATTTTAAAAACTATAAATCCTACAGTGAAGAGCTTTATATTGTGAGAATCACAAGACCCAGACCTACATTTTGATGTATAGTATGTCTCTGAGATATTAACAATGAAGGCACAGTCGCAGTTTCGAAATTGCCCTTCAAATGTGAGCTTTGCAGAGTGGAGTTTCAATGAATGTCAATGGAAGGCGTGAGTTGCAAACAAATGGTCATATTGTGAAAACTATCAGGACTATGGCTTAGCCGTGGACATTTCTAGTGGCAGCAGGGATAGCTGAATGTTTTGATATAAGATTTGTGTAGGTGGGCCTGAAAATGAGGGAGTGGTGGCAGTTTAGAAATCATTTTCTGATTTTTCAGCTTTTGCCAGCTCCCACTCTAGCTTTGCCATTCATTCCTATGGGACAAATTTCGCCACAAGAACGACGATATTCCGTGAACCATTCGGCGAAACGTTCCACAAAGTAATAGCAATCCGATCGGGAACAATCTGCACGTTTTGGTATATTTTTGTCTATGTAGTGTAAAAACTGTGGGAGGAGTTAGGGTGGGAAATTTGGCTATAATAAGAATAATAAGAATAATAATAATAACTAGAAAAGCTACAATTTCTGGGGAAATTGAATGAAGTGTTCTTGCCTCCACCAGTAGTCTACAACTGGAGTGGGCGCAGTAACTGTTATCATTTATATAGCACATTTAATTGCAATGTTGTTGCCTAAATTGCTTCACAGTTACATTAAACATACAGTTATAAAAAATTAGCAGGTGTAAAAGGCTTTGTCTATGACATCACTTGCTGCTGCAGCCTTGCACAGGTCAGAGTATTTTGGCGGTTGCCATATTCAAACGGTCGTATTTTAAAAACTATAAATCCTACAGTGAAGAGCTTTATATTGTGAGAATCACAAGACCCAGACCTACATTTTGATGTATAGTATGGCAAATTTGGCTATAATAATAATAATAATATATATGTGAGATAACAGTAAGTGGTCTTGCTATGCAAGAACACTTAATAATAATATATATGTGAGATAACAGTAAGTGGTCTTGCTATGCAAGAACACTTAATAATATATATGTGAGATAACAGTAAGTGGTCTTGCTATGCAAGAACACTTAATAATAATATATATGTGAGATAACATTAAGTGGTCTTGCTTTGCAAGAACACTTAATAATAATATATATGTGAGATAACATTAAGTGGTCTTGCTATGCAAGAACACTTAATAATATATATGTGAGATAACATTAAGTGGTCTTGCTATGCAAGAACACTTAATTATAATATAATATATGTGAGATAACATTAAGTGGTCTTGCTATGCAAGAACACTTAATAATAATAATATATATGTGAGATAACATTTGAAAAATATTTTTATGAACTTTAAATGTACTCAATGTGTTGTAGGAATGTAGAAATATTATAAGTTATTATTCTAAGCATATCCAGACATTAAGGGGTCATACATAGGCATATATATTACAAACATACTGTAATTTATACACATATGGCTCTAGTCAAGAATGATGGATGGAGACTTGTGGACCCTGTTGATAATAACCTTTGACCTAGCCTTGAAAGCCTGAATTCCTTTGAAGACTCACATTTCTACAGGCAATTATTCATTACATCATGTATATATAAGTCTTTGTGTGTGTAATTTACCAAAATAATATAACGTATGGCTTTAATCAGAGATTTGGGTTACCACCTTTCTTTCTCAGATAACCAATTATTTTAAAGAAGGCAAACCTTATGTCTTTGTGTATACGCCCTATGTAACTGAATTTAAACATATAAAAAACCTGTTGCAGATTTTTACCAATACTTTTAACATCTAGCTTGGATAAGATCTAGAAGTGAATATACATTGTTTATTGGTCCATATGATTTTAAAAACAGACTGTTGTTATTTCCGGATGAAATGTATATTGGAATAAATATACAGTTTTAACTGCAAGATACTCTGATTCGATTTCTTCAGAAACTGGTGTGAAAAACAAGTATTTCACGGAATGCCAATTTCCTACATTTAATGGTGGAGAATGCGGGCACCAACAACAACAACTTAAGTTTGAATTATTACTGACTTAATATTTAGGTGTTCTGCTACAAGCTACAAGAAGACAAGAAGATAAGAAAATCACTGAAGAAAAGCTGAAATTGTAACTTGAAGAAAAAGCTGTACTACCCGGCTTGAAACAGGAAGAAATACAAGTGTTTGAAACAGCAGGAGGGCATCCCAAAGACTTTTTTTTAAACATCCCAGATCTGATGCGAAGACAGAGGTGAAGCAGGGTGAGAAGACGTTCGAATGCGACTAATGTGTATTTCCAGCGCTGGAGGAAAAGAAAAAAAAAAATATATATATATATATATATATATATGAAGATAAATAATTCAGATGGACCATCTGGATCCTTTTTATCCACACTTTATTAAGTAATTTGTGACGACTTGCAGATCGAAGATTGCATTTCGGAGGATTCTCAAGAAATAACTACATACTCCAGAAAGTATTTTTCTATCAGAAAGTGGCCATATCTGTGGAGCCGAAATACTTAATGGGTATGTGTCTGTTTTAAATCATATGTAAAAAGTGCTCTCACATATATATTGTTTTGTTAAACAAATAGTTTTAACTGTTTAAGTTAATTATGGAGTGGTTGCAAAAGATTGCTGCCAAGTCTAATAGTGATCTTTCTGTAAAAGGTGTTAATCCTGAAAGTATTTGGGATGATTGTTTATTGAAATTGTTAGACGGATTAAGTGAGATTGAGCACAGCAATGTATTTAAGAAGGAAAGTCAAAAAGTTGCATTACTGGCAAAGAGCTTTTTGGAAACTAATGATGCAATGAATGAATGGTGTCAACTTAAAAAGACCAGTAATTGCTATGTGTGTAGTACATCAAAACAAAAAAGAGATGTTTTGTTAAAACAACTGAAAAATGTATGTGTTGTCACAAGGACTAGTTATTTCCCTAGCCCCCCCAGCAAAACTGTGAAATCTCCTCAAAAGCTGTTAACAGAAGGGAGATTGCCCCCGAGGCTTTCTTTTGATAGTGACTTAGACTCCACGTTAACTGAAGCAAAAACTCAAATAGAAGATTCTCGTCGATTGTTGAAAAGATTTAGTGAGGATGAAGTAAGTGAAGATATTACTATAATGAAAGAGATGCTTAGGAATCAGACTGATCTGTTAGATAGAACTCACAAAACCCTGTCTCACATGTCTAAAGAGTTAGACATAAATGTTACTAATTTTGACAAATTGCAGAGACAAATTACTAATCTGGGGAATGCTACAGATATTTTGTGGAAAGCTACAAATCAGAAAGATTTGGATTTTACTTTGAAAGAGGAAAGTGAAAATGAAATAGCTCAAAGGTTAAGTTGTGAAAACGGGCAGGTGAGAAGTGAAATAGAAAATAAATTGGGAAATGTACAAGGAAAGGGTCAGTTGGATATTCTCAAATTAGCTAAATTGATTAAGGATTTGCCTAAATATGATGAGAAGAGAGGACCTTTTTACAATATGAGTGTTTTTGAAGGTGAAATGAATAAAAGACAATTTGATGATGTGGTAGCCACAAGAGGTCTTTTGATCTGGCTGCCAACCTCATTAAGTGAATGGGTTAAAGTTAAACATTGATGTGTTGGAAGGAAAGTCAAGTGAAAAGCCCCGAGTTGAATTGGAAGAATTGTTTCCAAATAATACACAAAGATTGCTAATGGTGGTACAGTGTGCAACTGGTGTGGAGAATTTTCAATTTTCTACTCTTGATTCATTTAAAATGGAGAAAAATGATGATATACGTGTTTGTGCTAATTTGTGGAATAAGGCATGGAATTTAATTACTGATACAGAACCGTCTGCTATGTCTAAAGAACAACATAAGCAGAGTGTTACTGAATGTGTCTCTAGAATAGCAGGGTTGCCAAATGAGATAAAATTAAGAGCTTTTGATTCACCCACAGTTGATTTTGCTGCTACTGAAATAATGAAATCTTTGCAATTGTTGCAAAAGAAAAACACAGAAACAGCTAAGATTTTTGCTTTCACAGACACACTCTTCTCTAGGGATACTTCAGCAGGTCTGGCCCCTATTAACTATGTGTCTCGTGAAGAAGGTAGAGGAAGATATGAAAATGATAATAGGAATGGTAATTTTAGAGGGAGGTCTATGAGTAAACCACAAAATTACCAAGGTACTAGAAATTATTCGGCCCCATCCCATGATAGATACTATAGGGTTAATCAGAATACTCCTATGGTATGCTATAAATGTAACCAAGAAGGTCATGTTAGGTCATGTTAGGAGATATTGTCCTAAAAATGAAGATCTTACCCAGTGAAAGGTAGAGAAAATGGCATTGTGCCAGGCTATAAGAATCAACTGAGAGTGGCAGCTGTAGAACCCGAAAATACATCTTCAAAACCCCCTCATATAGCAAATCCATATGAAGAGTGTAGACGAATGTTGAATGCCATTGAAATGAAGGTGGAAGCAGTTACAAGTCCAGAAGTGAATTCTGCTTACCACACCTATAAATAGGGATGTGTAACCCCTAGTTGTTCTCTGGTCTATCTTACTGATATTACTCTGGGTGAAGATGGACGGCCATATATTTATGGAACACTAGAGGGGAATATAACAGAGTTTTTAGTAGACACAGGAGCTGCAGTGTCTCTAACCAACAAAAGCTTGCCTTTAAAAATTGAAGCACCAACAATTTCCCTTCTAAGTTTTAATGGAGCACATGCACATGCAACTCTATCCACTGATAATGACATTGAATTTGAAGGAGGTAAAATAAATTGTGACTTATGGGTCGACCTCTCCTCCCACTGTACTATTATGGGAATGGATGTTATCAATGGAAAAAAGTTGTATGTGGATTTATTGAATTTGGTTTTGTGGCAAGCTCCAGGTGAGAGCAAATCAGGTGGAGTTGTTAAACCTAATGATTTAGGATGGTATAGTCATGTCATGGCTGTAAAACAAAGTGAAGTGTCACCTTCTATACAACAAGATGATGAGTTTGTAACCTATCTTAAAGAAAAATACCCCACAGTGTGGTCTAAGTCTAAACAATTGTGGGAGAATGAATTTACAAGTTGTCATTGAAGGTCCAGACCCCCCTGCAGTAAAACAATATAAAATTCCAAAAGAATCAGAAGAAGGTGTGAGTCAGGTGATAGAGGCATTGGTATCTCAAGGAGTGCTGAGAGTGGGTAATTCCAAATGTAATTCCCCCATTTGGCCAATAATCAAGCCAGATGGCTCTTATCGGTTAATTGTGGACATGCGAGTGGTGAATAAGTATACCCCACCAGCAGCCCATATAGTGGCCTCCTCACCAGATATCATGGCACAAGTAGACGGCAATGCTAAGTATTTTTCTGTCCTGGATATAGCCAATGGGTTTTTCTCAATACCAGTACACCCAGATAGTCAGTATCGTTTTGCTTTTACCTTAAAAAATCATCAATATCTGTTCCAGGTGCTGCCACAGGGCTTCCACTCCTCGCCAGCTTATTTTCATAAAGCATTGGCTCAAGTATTGGAACCCCTGGGGTATGGGAGCAAGATTTTGCAATATGTTGATGATTTGTTGGTTCAAACAATAACAAGGAAAGAGCATGAGAAGATACTGTGTGATATTTGTCAAGCACTGGCAGATAATGGGTTAAAACTGAACACATTCAAAGTGCAGATCTTGAAAGAAAGTGTGGCTTTCCTAGGAGTAAATATAGATCCAGAAGGTAAAACCCCATGAACAGCAAGGGTTAAAGCGTTACAGCAATTGCCAAGGCCAATGACAGTGTCTGACCTAAGGAAATTTTTAGGATTGGTAAATTTTAGCAGAGAATTCATCTATGATATGGCAGGGATAGCAAAACCCTTGTACAATATGCTAAAAGATAGTGCCAATACAGATAAGCTACTCTGGACAGAGGAAGCTGAAAAGAGTTGGAACCTGTTAAAAGATGCTCTTACACAAGCGCCTGTGCTAGCTGCTCCCATTGAAACAGTACCATATATTGTTCAATGTTACACAGGTGTCTCTTCATTAATAGCAGTTTTGATGCAAAGGCAACATGGCTCCTTACGAATACTGGGATATTTTTCTAAAATCATGTCTCCAGTGGAAAGGGGAATGTTTTCCTGTGTAAAACAGCTCATGGCTGTATGTTGGGCTTTAGAAGCAACACAACACATTGTAGGATTTGGACAGATAATTTTACAAACCCCCCATACGCCTTTAAAATTGTTACAAAATTGTCCAGATTTAGGAGTACATAGCCAGAGAGAAGCTCATTGGATATTGAAGTTACAAGATAAACCACTCAGAGTAGAAAGCAGTAAAAGATATGTTATTCCTGAGTTGATAGAAATACATGGAACGCCACATGATTGTCAGAAGGAATTGGAAATTGAATCCAAATCTCCTTTTGAGAAACAAGCTATACAAGGGGCTCCTTGTTTGTATGTGGATGGTACGAGATTTCATGCTGATGGATCACATCACACAGGTTATGCCATATATGACGATCAAACAAAAGAAATGCAAAGATTTAAATTGCCAGGCCATATGTCTGCTCAGAGAGCTGAGTTAGAGGCTGTAAGGAAAGCTCTTGAAATAACAGTATATGACCCAGTGAATATAATCAGTGACAGCAGCTATGTAGTTAAAGCTTTAACACTTCATCTCCCAATATGGAGAAAACGGGGGATGGTAGATTCTCAAGACAAAGCTTTAAAACATGCAGGTATTTTGGCAGAACTGTTTGATTATGCAGAAAAAAAAGGTTTAACTTGTGCTGTTTTGAAAGTTCAAGCACATCAAAACAGGAAAAATGGGGATGAAATGGCAGAAGGAAACAGACTTGTAGATCAGGGAGCAAAGGAAGCTGCTTTAATAGGAAAGTTGCAATATTCAGAAAATATAATGATTGCAACTGTGAGTAAAAGACCAATATCAGATCCCTTACAAGATCTGAAAGAAAATCAGAGTAAAGATGTAGCTTTCAGTAGAGAAACAATGGATTTAGATACTGAAACTGGCTTGTACGGGGTTAAACATGAGGAAACACAAACTTTTGTACCATTTGTACCGAGTGATTTATTGCAGGAGTTGATTGTATTCAATCATCGTACACTGGGGCATTTGGGTACAGAAAACCTGTTTAAGGTCCTGCAAAATAAATTTTATAATCCTAATTTGAAACAATAGTGTACAAATATAGTGCAGGAGTGTCTCATATGTGCTCAATTTAATCCCAGACCTAAAGGTCAGAAACCAAAATTGCAGAGAGTGCCTTTGGCAAAAGGACCATGGGACTCTATACAAATTGATTTTATTGGACCATTACCTATAGCTCCAGGAGGTCTAAAGTACGGATTGGTAATTGTTGATATATTCTCCAAATGGGTAGATTGTATAGCACTTACCAATTGTACGGCGTTATCAACAAGTAAAGCGCTGTGGAAATATGTATTTTCTGTATGGGGTTTTCCCAGAATCATTGAATCTGACAATGGTCCACACTTCATTGGAGAAGTACTTAAAGAAACGTGTAGATTGTTGGGGATCCAACAAAGATTTCATGTCCCATATCATCCACAGTCGGCTGGCATAGTGGAAAGAATGAATAGGACATTGAAATCTAGATTGAAAAAAATGCTTGAGGATAAAGGGAGTAGTTGGGTTACACACTTACCAGGAGTTTTAATGTATATTCGTGCAACTCCAAACTCTAAAACGCAAGTGTCACCTCATGAGTTAATGACAGGCAGAACCATGCCAATTACTTTCCCCAATGAACCTTTTGTTCCAAGTACTTTCAAAGTTGCTGCAGAACATGCTGAATGGTTGAAAGTATTACAAGAACAGCTGCAGTCAGTTTTGAAGTTTGCTGCTTTGAATATGGCCCCTTCTGGCAAACAATGGGTTAAAGATGTAACTCAGGGGAATTATGCAGATAAATTTAAACCAGGATACAAGGTGATGGTAAAATCATTTAGAACACCAGGTCCCTGGAAAGCAGGTTGGGAAGGTCCTTATGTTATTCTAAAGAAATTAGGACAAACTGTGTTACAGGTTCAAAGAGCAAAAGTTGGTAGGAAATGTAATAAAGCAATTCTTGTGCATATTGATCAATGTAAACTCACAAATGTATAAGAATAGTAAACTGCCATCTGTTTTTCATTACAGAACCAATAATGTTTGTTCATGGACAAAGACTGTTTAATTTTAAAAAGGACAAACTGTGTGGACTTTTAAAAGACACTATGGACAAAAAGACTGCTCTCATTGATGCGATTGGAGAAGACATTACTTCATGGACTAAATCAAACCGATTGGGGTTTCTTGTAAATGTAATACTGTTATTAATCATGATGATGTTAGGTACAATCAATGCTCAAGATACAGGTACTCTAGATTGTGAAAGCAGAGATACCTTTACTAAATGTACAGCATTTCCATATGATTGTAAAGTGAGATATTGTAAGACTCCTGATGTTGATTATTGTGGATGCATTAATGCAGATACATCTGAGGATGCAATATCTGGTATGCTCATGTTTCGTGATAACCAGGAACCATGTATGACATATCTATCAGTTGACGGACGAATTGATTTAATCATTAATATTACCAAGGATCGGACATATATAAGGCAAAATAATACTGAGAGTAGGTGTGTGGTACCTACTGGTATAGACAACACCCTTACCCTTACTATGTTTAATGTGAGAAGTATTAATGATGATGGGTTAAATTGCTACATGTACTTAATAGATACACTTGTTAATCCTTACACAAACGCTAAAGTAAAAGTACTCGAACAAACACAAGACAGCTCATTTACTTATCAAAACCCAGCTAAATGTGCAGGCCAAATCCCAATGTGGCCTTGGCATCCAAAATCTAGAAAACCTACATGGTTATGGACACCTATTTTTGTTATGAGACATACAATAAATAGGAATGGACACACTGTTTCGCTGTCATATGCATTCACGATCATGACATTTCATGATAATTGGGCTCCAGAACAAAGAATAACAGATGATTGTAATATTGTAGAACAGGAAGGGAAAGATCCCATTAGAATATACAAAGATGATGACCACAAAGTATTATTTGGGGCTTCATTTAGTATATACACATATTCATTGAACATGTCAGAATGGGACATTACACGTACATTCCCACAATGTCAGGAATATACAGTAGGAATACAACAAGATTTCTATTATTGGATAAAACAAGACACCACTTTCTCGAGACCAGTGAATACACAAAGAAAACGTGAGTGGTATAACACAGTATTAGGTGGTTTAGGTGTAGGAGCAAGTATGTTAAATGGAGTAAATATAGAATCGTTAGCAGCTAGAATGAGTACACTAGCAGCTGCAGGTAGCAAATCACAGGATGCTTCATTGCTATTATCTAAGATACAGATGCAAACAGTTGTCAACAACTACAGAACAGATATTTCCATTATTAAGAATCTCATTAATAAGAAGTATAATATCAGTGTAGGAATGGAAAAGATTGCAACGGATACCTCTTTAGCCTTAGGATGTATAGCTTTACAAATGGACATCAATACAAATGCAAAAATATTCTTGCAAGCTCTTTTTAACCATCAATGGCCTTATGAAGTCCCACTTGAAGTGCCTAAATTAAGTTTTTACTACAGAGCTTTTTGGCATACACAATGGTTAGGATGTCTGGAAGACACAATAGAAAATTGTGCTTTTGCTATTTTTCTCCCTACTAGAGGATTTAATTACAACAGATTTAAATATATTGATTTGGGTAAAATAGTGAATTCCAAATGGATAAAAATGGATAACAAGCAAAATGATAAAATCCTAGTGGGAGTAAAAACTGTAGAGTACATGCTTAATATAGAAATTTTTTGCTAAATGATGGTGATTATGTCTGCCCTTATGGTGTTAATGTTCTAGAAGAGGTATCATGGTGCTGGGAAAATAATGACACATGTCAAATGAAATTAAATAAAATACCAATTCAGCCTTCATGGACATACAATAAAGGCATGGTATGTTGGCATCAAATAGAAGGAAAAACAGAAATCCATGAGAAAAATTGTTCTGAGACAGTAAGCTTAGCACCGGGAAGTTACTGTACAAAGAGACCTGCTTTGTCAGTAACTACCAAGGATATAAGGGGTAAATATTATGATATAATACCGCCCATACTAAAAAGGACTGATTCTATTATGAGGTATGATCAACGTACTTTGTATAATGTAAGCATAGGTTACGGAGCTGATTTCTATAAGCAGTTAAAGAACAATGAAGAGTTAATACAAGTTATTGATAAAGCTGCTACTGGAGTACATAACACTTTAGTACAAATACATACAGTGCAAGGTATGATTAAAAGCATTAAACATGACTATATTGAAGAAACCACATCCTGGTGGCAACGGTGGTTTGGGGGGCAAAAGACAGGATTAGTTATGGGTATGACACACTTCATAACTCATCCTTTGGTAATATTGATAATTATTATTATGGTTTTATTCTTATTTAGTTGTTACATGTCTAAAAGAATCAATCGTATACGATCTCAACTGATGGATGTTGAATACAGATGTAAATTTCTGACCACAAAATTAAAGTCCTACAAGGAATTGGAGTAAATTATGATGCATTATATTTACATAAAAAGCATCAAAGGGGATCTTGAAAAATATTTTTATGAACTTTAAATGTACTCAATGTGTTGTAGGAATGTGGAAATATTATAAGTTATTATTCTAAGCATATCCAGACATTAAGGGGTCATACATAGGCATATATATTACAAACATACTGTAATTTATACACATATGGCTCTAGTCAAGAATGATGGATGGAGACTTGTGGACCCTGTTGATAATAACCTTTGACCTAGCCTTGAAAGCCTGAATTCCTTTGAAGACTCACATTTCTACAGGCAATTATTCATTACATCATGTATATATAAGTCTTTGTGTGTGTAATTTACCAAAATAATATAACGTATGGCTTTAATCAGAGATTTGGGTTACCACCTTTCTTTCTCAGATAACCAATTATTTTAAAGAAGGCAAACCTTATGTCTTTGTGTATACGCCCTATGTAACTGAATTTAAACATATAAAAAACCTTTTGCAGATAGAATTTTTACCAATACTTTTAACATCTAGCTTGGATAAGATCTAGAAGTGAATATACATTGTTTATTGGTCCATATGATTTTAAAAACAGACTGTTGTTATTTCCGGATGAAATGTATATTGGAATAAATATACGGTTTTAACTGCAAGATACTCTGATTCGATTTCTTCAGAAACTGGTGTGAAAAACAAGTATTTCACGGAATGCCAATTTCCTACAACATTAAGTGGTCTTGCTATGCAAGAACACTTAATAATATATATGTGAGATAACATTAAGTGGTCTTGCTATGCAAGAACGTAATTAAATGTTAAGATATGCCCATAACCAATCAAAAGCCAAATTTAAGGTTACAAACAAGGGGCAGGAACTGATAAGGGGGAAATAATGGTTAAATGGGGAGAAAAATAGGAGAGAGGAGTCAATATCTTCAGATCATCGTAAAGATCAAAGGAGAAAATAGAGAGCTAAGAAAGGAGGAGACTGACTAAGGGCACTAGACTGAGTTACAGACCAGAGCACCCAGGGAGGAGAATCCCAAATTGAATTCCTTCATCCTAGACTCTTGGTAATGTATAAAGGTTTCTCTTTACTTTATATTAAATAAATGGGACTACTGAATGCCCTATATTGTGAACTGATCCCTATTGATAGGACAGTTATATCTCATTCTACCTGCAGGCTGAGTCAGATATAACTTCCTAAGTCGGAACATTCTTGATTCCTTCTTTAGATGTAGATGTAGTCAGTTCAATATATATATATATATATATATATATATATATACATATATATATATATATATATGTGTGTCTTGATAAAAGTCCAGATGGACTGAAACGTCGACACTGGCATACTGTGATTTTTTGATTGCTGAATAAAAGCATCTTTTTTACCACGACAAGTCCTGCGAGTGCTCTCTACCAAGGTGTATGTATATATATATATATATATATATATATATATATATATATATATATACTAAGGCTATCAGAAACCTTATATAAACTTACTGTAGTTAAACTGATGGTATATACTTGGCAGGGTTGGTTGATATTTAACTAATTAATAAAATGACAATTGTATCATTAATGCAAGGGTAGTCATATGAATAATTCTGTATACTGGTTCTGCTGTGAAGTTTGTAATAGTTTTTATTGTCCTTTGCTGATAAGATTATAGATGAGACAAAGTGTAATGTTGACTCTTAGGCTTGTCAAGCAAATTTATTGACTTATTTATTTATTTATAAAAATTTATAAAAAATATATAATATAGCAAATTTATTATAATTGTATTGTTTTGTTGCTTTGCATTTTATAGTGTGTATTATTAAATTTATATATATATTTTAAGCAAAGTCTGTTTATTGGCCATCTGCCGTTTATAAGTGTTTATATCACCACTTAAAACAAAGAACTACAGGGTCCCTGAAGGCTCTATGTGTGTGAATATCATCAGATATTATTCAATCTATATTCCATACATATAAAACCTTAGATTTCCCAACAGGACAATGAACAGGAGGTGGTCACGGGCAGAGCGGAGAGACCGAGAAGGGACATACCTATGGATCTGTGAGGAGATATAAGAGGGGCTAGAGATGTTCAGTGCTTTATAGGTGTGAGGTAGTACCTTGAATTGACTCCTATAGCATACAGGAAGCCAATGTAAGGATTGGCAGAGGGGTGAGGTGTGAGAGAACCGACTAGAGAAGAAAATCAGTCTGGCAGCAGCGTTCATTATGGACTGTAGCAGTGCAGTACGGCTTTTGGGAAGACCAATCAGGAGAGGGTTACAATAATCCTTGCAGGAAATTACTAGAGCATGGACAAGCTCCTTGGTAGCATCTTGCGTAAGAAAGGGGCGGATGCGGGCTATGTTTTTAAGATGGAATCTATAGGATTTGGCAAGATGCTGGATGTGAGGCTCAAAGGTGAGGCCAGAATCAAGTATGATGCCAAGACAGTGCGCTTGCAAGGATGGACTGATGTGGGTACCACAAACTTGAAGGGAGAGCGAAAGAGGAGGATCAGTGTTAGGAGGTGAAAAAACATGGAGCTCAGTTTTAGAGAGATTGAGTTTCAGAAAGCAGGAGGACATCCAGTCAGAGATGGAAGAAAGGCAAGCAGTGACACGTTGCAGGATGGCAGGGGAGAGGTCCAGGAGGAGAGATATAATTGTGTGTCATCAGCGTACAGGTGATAGTGGAATCCAAAAGAGGTAATAAGTTTGCCAAGAGATGCAGTATAAAGAGAAAATAGAAGGGGACCAAGGACAAAGCCTTGGTGGACTCCAACCGAGAGAGGACGAGGGGAGGAGGTATCATTAGAAAAGGAGACACTGAATGAGCATTGGGAGAGATAAGAAGAAAACCACAAGAGGACAGAGTCACAGAGACCAAGTGATTGAAGAGTTCGAAGGAGAGCATGATCAACGGTGTCAAAGGCCGCAGAGAGGTCAAGAAGAATTAGTATGGAGTAGTGCCCTTTGGATTTAGCTGTGATTAGGTCTTTAGTAACTTTGATAAGCGCAGTCTCAGTAGAGTGGAGAGGGCGGAAGCCAGATTGAAGAGGGTCAAGGAGAGAGTTGGAATCGAGGAAATGAGACACACGGTTAAAGACAGGTATTTCCAGAAGCTTTGAGGAAAAAGGGAGCAGGGATATGGGACGATAGTTAGAGGGGGTGTGTAACGGAGCTCCGTGTACTCCGACCGAGTACCCTCCGTTGATGGATGCTCCTAGCGCTCTCAGAGGACTCCAAGCACTGCAGACGACACCACAACCACCGCAGACTCCACAACCGCCGTAGCTTAACTGGAGCCGCGCCGTCTTCCGTCCACCCTGGATCGGCTTCTGTCCTCCAGGACCGTGTGGGGAAGACCTCTCCTCCAGGAGAGCGTAACAGGAACAAGCTCTTACAAGAGCTAAGTGATTAAGAGCTCAGGGGAATATGCAGCGCATAGCAATCCCCAGTGTGATATAGCAGTTCCCTCCAATAACGAGACACGGCTACGTATTGAGGGTCAGAAGAGGTCTGAGGACTGGAACACCCAGCCTGCTTTTTATTAGGATCAGGTACATACAGGACACTCCCAGGGGGAGGATGAAATTGACCAATCACATGCATGGTAACACCCCCACGTCTCCTCCCCTCAGATAAGCACATAACCCAATTAAAACATACATTGTTTTACCCAGTTTCTGGATGTACCCCAAAAACAGGGGGTACAGCTTTAAATCTGGTATCCCCAAATAGCCCTTGTTCAGGGGAACAGTCTGTCCAAAAATCAGCCCATTCGGATGGATGGTTCGGGAGATACAGGGCTCCAAAGTTTTGACCGACCGCACAGACCAACTAGCCGAAAATAGTTCCATGAGTTTTGGCCTTGCGGTCGGTCTCCGTTCGCACGGTAAAATAGACGAAATTCTTGCCATCCATTCGCATCTTTGTGGTCGCTAGAATCCCCATACTAAGTTAAGCATAACTACCGAACGGCCGGTCGTTCGGTAGTTTCCGTGCGAAGTTCTGGATGTCTGGAGGTCTTAGCGGTATTCGCCTGTTTGCGCTGCCGATTTCAGTTCCATGCGTTCACAGGCAAACACCGCTGTTCGCACGCAAGATGGCCGCGAACACGTGGAAAAGTCCCGAAATGGCGGCCACCTATTCAGAGCACAAAGAATTCGCATGAAATCATGCGAACGGCTGTATTCTCCAGTAATGTGATTCTTATGCAATATATTCGCCTAAATCTCCTGGCTGTTAGGTTATATTAGTAGTTCAAACCTACAGCATAGATAAAGGGAAAAAGACAGTCTAATACAAGTCCATATGCCTGAATACAGGGTTTACAGTGCAATATAGTACAGGACCATAGTCGCAGGGGAGGAGGCAGGCAAGCAGGCCTCTCCAGGACAAAGTGGCGAAGGGCACTTCGTCACAGGGTGGACGGGTCGAGGGATGTTTTTTTTTTTTAGTATAGGTCAGCAGGGACCAGAAGAGAGAGAGCAATTAAAGATGTTTATTTAGAAAGGCACGAGACAAGTGGAGAGAGATCTAATAAGTTGAGATTGGACAGGATTGAGTGGGCAAGTTGTGGGGAGAGAGGAATAGAGAAGCACAGCCACCTCTTGTTCAGTAGTTGGGGAGAATGTCTGAAGGGTAGGAAAGGTATATGTGTGGTTGAGAAAAAAAATGGCAAGGAGGGGAGAATTCTTTCCTTAGCTGTCCAATCTTGTCAGTAAAGTAACATGCAAAGTTATCAGCAGTAAGGTTAGTTTGGGGGTGGCCACAGCAGGGCGAAGAAGAGAATTAAAGGTGTCAATGAAACGCCTGGGTTTGCGGCAGCATGAACTAATGATAGGAAAAGTAGGACTGTTTGGCAAGGGCAAGGGCTGCGCTGTATGAACACAATATGAATCTATAATGGAGAAAATCTGACTGGGTGCGAGACTTCCTCCAGGAGCGTTCAGCACAACGGGAGCATCTTTGCAGGTAGCGTGTTGATTTAGTATGCCATGGTTGGGGGAGGGTCCTCCTCGAGGTGCTTGTTTGGAGCGTTGCTGCAACGTTCAAGGCAGAGGTGAGGGTAGTGTTATATGCGGAGATGGCCAGTGAGGGACAGGAGAGGGAAGGGATGGACAGCAGTCGTGAATCAATATCAGCTGACAACTGCTGGAGATCAAGAGAATTAATGTCCCTCCTGAGTTGAGGGGGTTAGGCTGAGGTTGTTGGGTGAGGGGGTACACAAGAGAAAATGATAAGAGGTGGTGATCAGAGAGAGGAAATGGAGTGTTGTAGATATTAGATACTGTACATGCATAAGAGAAGATTAGGACAATGCATTGCCAGCTACATGGGTGGGAGAATTAGCCCACTGTGATAGCCCGATGGAGGAAGTAATTGAAAATAGTTTAGAGGCTGCAGAGGTCGAAGGTGGGTTAATAGGAATATTGAAGTCCCCAAGAATTAGGGATGGAATATTAGAAGAGAGGAAATAGGGTAGCCAAGCAGCAAAGTGGTCAAGGAAGAGAACAGGGGAACCAGGGGGATGATAAATAACAACAATGTTAGCAGAGAAGAGATTGAAAAGGTGAATTGAATGTATTTTAAATGATGGGAAAGAGAGGGAAGGGGGGTGGGTAGGGGTTTAAAGGAGCAGTGAGGGGAGAGGAGAAACCCTACACCACCACCTTTACATTCAGAGTTTCTTGGGTTGTGGGTAAGTTGAAGACCACCGAAGGACAAAGATGCAGGGGTAGCAGTGTCAGAGGGGGAGAGCCAGGTTTCTGTTAAGGCTAGTAAATCTATTGAACGAGAGAGGAAGAAGTCATGGACAGCAGTGGATTTAGTAATTTTTTGTTTGTTTGGTCGAACCAAAACCCTTGATTTGATATTTTACTAGAAGGATTTTGAAACAAGGCCATAATGGCATCATAGATTCTACCAGATAAACCAAAAAATGTTAGGAATGAGAAGAAGTTAGGATAATTAAGAAAAAAGTGTGGTAACCAATCTAAACAATGAAATGGGAAGCTACACACAGGTAAGCAAATTTAAGCAGATTGGTATATTGGATTTTAAAACATAGTATGTGCGCTCCAAAAATAGAAAAGGAACGAATAAAAAATGAAACAGGAGATGTTTCTATAGATAAAAAAATAAGAATACCTTTTAATGAAGGATCACAACTAAAACAATGTATAAATACTTTTCCTAAAAAAAAAAAGATATATATATATATATATATATATATATATATATATATATATATATATATATATATATATATATAATCTCTAGATAGGGGTATAAAACACACAAAAGTATCAATTGCTTACAAAAGTAGTAACATAGACTTCCCAAATAGGGAGAACTGCAACAGTTTCAGTTAACATAGAAGCATCATGTTGCAGCCCAAAATGGGAAGTTTAGGAAAGGCACAGAGAGGGTTGAACAACTAAATGTTGCAAATCTCTGAGATTTTCTTTCAGAAAAAAATTATATAAAACGCTAGTAGCAAACAATAGTAGATACTAAGTGTATATCCATCTGGGAGTGAGAATTATATGGCAATCAAATGTACAAAAAACATACAGAAAATAAAGAAATATATAAAAAATGGGCACAGAGCATAAACAATAGATATCTAACTGACCCCGCTGATGCATCAAAGCAGAAAGTACCTGACTTCGGGGGGGGGGGGGGGGGGTGGTCCAGAAACCGAGGAGTTGCTCCAGATTATGAAAACATGGGTAATGGCTCCCAAAAATGTCTCACAGTGCACTGTGCAGCATGTGGATTAATGATAGACAAACTTGTGGAGATAGTGCCGCAGTCAGGAACTTCTCAAAATGCCGTGGCTCCTTGCTGGATACTAGCTGAATGCTCGGCACTCCAAACAGTAAAGGCAAATTTGCAGGAAAAACGCACAGGAATGTGTGTGTGTGTTTTTACTTTTACAAAATCACAAACAAGAATGTTGCAAGTATATTCCTGGAAATTATCAAATCCCACTGTTTATCCCTGGCACAAAAACATGTATATATTATTTATAGTATTGTTGTGAATAATAAGGATAGATCTGGCATTACATATATGAAAAGTAATAATGATAATCGGTAGACACTATATAAAAATAATAGAAACACAACATAAAAATGAATATAAAAACACCAAAAATCTAAAATGAGGATGAAATGGAAATAAAGCAAATAGCTAGATACTGAACACATAAAGTGATGTATCTATAGTGTCATGAAAAGATTCATGTAAACATCATCAAACCGAGAGAGACAGTGATTTGGGTCCGAAAGTTCGGGCAGATTGTGCGTGTGAAGAAGACGAACTCTGGTGGGAAGCAAGAAAAAAAAAGAATCGAGAGAGACCGAGAGATTTGAGTCAGAAAGTTCAGGCACATTCACCTTCTCTCACTGGTGAATAACCAAGAGGAAAATCCGGCAGACTCTTTATCTGGATTGTCGAACTGCCACCCTTGATGGTGTCCCGAGCTATAGGAGAAGAGACCCGTAAAATAAAAAAATTTCCTTGAGACAAAGCACCTTCTAGGCAGTTACAGCATGCTGAGGCCCATGTGGCAGATGAGCAGAGGCATATTGGCAGAGTGTTCCCACCCCAAGTCCAATATAGCTTCGGAAACCGCAAGGTGAAAGCTGCAGTTTCAAGCATTACTTATGTTCTTAGTCCTCTACATCATACTATATGATGCAGAAATATATATAAAAAAAAAAAAAACGGCAAGCACAAGAATTATATTTGTCGTTCCCAAGAAAAGAGACTGTATTATTGTAAAGACACAATATAGCAGAGTAAACTTTGGGTGAACACAGCTTTGATACACTGCAAGGCAAAAAAACAGAGCTTCAGGATCTTTCCTCTTTACCATTGGACCTAGCAGAGAAACAAATATAAAAGCTGGCACTTAAACAAAGTACTAAAAAGGGATAAAATACAAAATATGTGTGGCTAGAATAATGGTGATATAAGGTGAAGTTATTTGGTTTAGCTGCTACATGCACTTAGTGGATACTCCAAGAAACCACTATAATATGTTAGACCAGAAAGAAAACAGAATACCCAGTAGTGAGTTAGTATTGAAAAACTATCTCACTACTTGGTAAAAGTGCAGCGCTAAGTATAGTGGTAGTGTGATAATAGTACAAATTGTACACTTGCCCCTTACAATACACACGGGGTATACATGTAAAATAAACAAAGAGAAATATATATAGAGTAGTATTGTACAGTATCAATTGATAATTTGAAATTAGTGAGTAAAAGGAAAACTCACATTTTTAAGAGCCTTTTATGAGGATATAGGCTCTAAACACATCTGCCTATGTGCCTTTAAGGTAGGCATGTTCCTTCCTTCCCTCCATGGGTAGACATATCTCCAACCTTTTAAAGAGCCTTTTGGTAACTGGCTCTAAGTATTGATAGCATAAGTGTCAATTGAAAAGTGACACTTCCCTCAACCGGATTCCCAATGTAAGGTAGAGATGGATATGAGTAGGCATGTGCATGGGGAAAATTTTCGGTTCTGTTCGGCATTCCGAAATTCGGAATTTTAGCAATTCAGGACTTCGGCACTTTAACACTTCGGAATTTCAGCACTTCGGCAGTTCGACACTTAGGAAATTCGGCATCTTCCGAACTTCGGCACTTCGGAACTTCGGAACTTCGACACTTCGGAACTTTGGAATTTCGGGACTTCAGCACTTCTATTGCAGCCGCTTAGTAGATAACTCCATAATTCCAACGGTATTCCACCCCTGAGCGTCGGTGGGGGCCCTAAATACCAATAAGGGGGGGACCTATTATCCTCCCCCCGGCCCCCACCCCTGAGAGGTGGGTGGGGGCCCTAAAAAAAATGCCCCCCTAGGTGACTAGGGGACCCCAAATCCCTAGTCACCCCCTCCCTCCCCCCAAAAAATGATCCCCCTACCTACCCCCCTCACCCTAAAAATAATGAGGGGGGGACATTTAACTAAGAACCTGTAAAAAAAAAATAACTTACCATTCGATGTTTTCTTTCATCTAAAATCTTCTATTTTCAGCCCCAAAAAAGGGCAAATAAAAAAACATAATAACCGACGCAATAAAAAAAAAAAAAACGAGTGCAAAAAAAAATAATCCTTCTTCACCCATGGAGGGCTCCGTGAAGACTGAGCTCTGCAGGGCGGGGGGAGGCTTATAAAGCCTTGCTCCGCCCTGCAATTAGGCTCAGAGCACTCTGATTGGTGGGTTTAAGCCACCCAATCAGAGTGCTCTGACAGGTAAATGATCAGACTGACAGGTAAGTCTCTACATTTACCTGTCATAGCACTCTGGTTGGTTTGAAATCCACCAATCAGAGTGCTCTGTGTCATTTTACACAGGGTGGGAAAGTTCTTTGGAATTTTCCCATGCTGTGTAATTTGACTCATAACTCTCTGATTGGTGGATTAAGTAACCAATCAGAGAGTTATGAGTCAAGTTACACAGCGTGGGAAAATTCCAAAGAACTTTCCCACGCTGTGTAAAATGACACAGAGCACTCTGATTGGTGGATTTCAAACCAACCAATCAGAGTGCTGTGACAGGTAAATGTAGAGACGTACCTGTCAGTCTCTTCATTTACCTGTCAGACTGATGTAGAATTATTAAAAACCTTTATTAAACCTTTATAAAAAAATTGCACTAACTCCATTTAACTTCATTATATGACAGATTTTCCTAACAGCATTTAGAATATAAGAAAGAGAATGTATTGTATGTATTTTCTAGAAGGATATGACTAACACCGGAATTATCAAGTTCCTGTAACATGAAACAAAGTATACCATAGCTAGCTCATGAGAAACTGCTCTAATGAAATGTTCTTTCATAAAAAAGGCCCTGAACCTGACCCCGAGTCTGACATCACTAACAACCCAAAATGACGCTCAAAGCCCCCCTCCCATCGAGTAGAGCCTCGTGCTGAGTAAAATGGCGCTTGAGCCATCTGTCCACACCCGTGTCCAAGATGACGCCACCTCTCGGTGGGAGGACACTTAGCCAGCCACTTAGTACTTGAGCCAATTAATAATATTGATGGGTGGACATTGACATAGCCACTTAACACCTAACCCAATTAATGATGTTTATTTGTTGTTATCTTGATATTCAATGATGATGTAATTTTGCTCTTAAAAGGGTCTGCGAGCCCGCTTTTAACCAGATGCCGGTCCTGAATTCTGATGGATCTTTATTTCCCCCCCATCATCCCTATCATTCCCATCATCCTCATCCATCCCTACACTACCTTCTCTGTCTAATCCAACCATTTCATCCGTCATTCCTTCCCTACGCTCTCTCTCTGTTAATAATCCTACCCTCCCACTTGCATCCACCCAGCCCACTAACCCCTCCTCACTTGCTACTGTCAATCCCACTACACCCACTCCGGTCCCTCCTACTACACCTGCCTCTGCTAATCTCTCTCCATCCTCTCTCCTGCCTACTCCTCCCACAACCCAAGTTCCCACCTCCCCAGCTTCATTTCCCTACCCCGGATATCCCACCTCCTTTCCTAATCCCTGTCCAGCTATCCCGCCCACCCCAGGTTCCGCCTTAGCCCCTGCCCAGATGGCCTGGCCATACCCCTTCCCCTACCCCATGGCCCTGCCCTATTCAAACCATCCCTACTTCCTTTCCCAAGCCACTCCCCAGACCCCGTTCACGCCCATTCCGGTACAGTCTACCCCGGATATGCCCACATCCAACATGGCCACCACTACCTCCCTTGACCCTAACGCAGCTTCCTTTTACGCCCCCAATATGGCGGCCCCCAGTAATCCAGCACCCCTAATGCCGGTACTTCCCGGGGACTACTCACCCCAAGCTCATAATCCACTGGCCACCCCAACATCCGGGATCCCCGGTCCTGACACCTCAAGCGGCCCCACTTCCCAGAGGGGTCCAGGTCACATACGAAGATGAGGATGAGGAGGCCGGCTCTCATGGTTACCGGGGCTCACCGGATGCCTTGGAGTCACAGCCTCGCTGTTCCCTTGGTGATCCTTTCGGACATATGGGCCGAGGAGATTAGGCTCCACCTAAATATGTTTCTTTTAACTCTACTCAGGCTAGTGCTCTGATGAAATCACTCCCTAACCCAGAAAAGCAACCTATGCCTTTTTACCGAGGGATACTTCAAATCCAAAAGACTTATTCCGCCGCATGGCGAGATTTACTAAGCATTGTGGTGACATTCTGAGATTTAAAAGGGTTGTTGCTCCGTGGGTCTGGGCTGTGTGTTTGTGATATATTTATAGTATTGTGTTGTGGCCTTCTAAATAAATACCTTTTAATGTAGACGAACCTTGTGTAAAATATTTATATTGATTTGGTGATACACCACAAGCATTTGTTCCATTAAAGCTGGAGATGCATACTGGCCCAGCATAGCCCACCACCTCAGCACGGATTTGCTTACTACTGATATTGATTACGCTTCTGGAGTGGCATTCTGCAACCAGCTAAAGGAATGGGCTAAGGACAAACTTGCAGATCAGGCTGCTGGCCTTACTGATATTGTACAAGAAAAAGGAGAATCAGTGGAAAGGTTTCATGTAAGACTGTTTCAAGTGTTTACAGATTTGGGATTTGACCTCACAAATAAGATCCATTCTCAAATGCTGTCTGGTTCATTTGTTCTAGGCATCAAGGATTCCATACGCAAGGGAATCGTTGCTGCACGCCCTGAATTTAGAGTGGTTCCTTTGGATTCCTTACTCCAAGTTGCTAGGGGTCTGGAATCTGCTCAGACTCCTAGAAAGCCCAATTCAGCTCCTCTCATGGTGTCCTATGAAGTTTCGTATGGGAGTGGTAGATATCCCTCATACAAACACTGATACATGATTGTTTTACTTTCATATGGGAACGGTGACTTTGGATTGTATTTATAAAATAAAGTGTTTTTTTACTACTGATCGAGCTGGTACCCTGCTATTTTATACTACCATCCAAGTCCTGATGTGTGGACTTATAAGCTGGACAAGTTAGAGCAGACTTTTACTGCTCTATCTTTGTGAGTAATATTCCTATTTTGGGTTTATTTTATATACCTGTTTATCAAACAATATTATACTATGTTTTTTCCTCTCTGTATTTTTTTATATGTTTTAACTTGATTGGAGCATCTAAGGAGACATATTTTTTTTATTGTAAGTTATTATTTTATTACTTACCACCATTCACTTGCAATTTTGCACATAACCTTATTCGAGTGTGACTAATTTGCACACTCCTTTTTGCACTAATTATATGCATATACTCGCACCTTACATTTTTAAAGGTATAGCGCACCTTTTTTACTTATATTGTTTGTATGGTGTTTTGTGAGCTTGTACACATTTAGGTGCTGCTTTACCCTTTTCACCTTAATATTTACACCTAAATTTATACACTTAGCGCCTTTTTTGCTTGTTTATCTTTTTTTGCTCTGTGGAGATGACACAGAAGAATGCTCAATTAATCTCCTTTGCTATTTAGCAGAACAAGGATGCAAAGCTTCACTTCTCAAGCTACAATTCTGTCAACCTACTGTTATCTTCCTTGGCCATTGTCTATCTCAGGGTACTAGACATCTCACTCGTGACCGAGTTAGAGCATTACTGGATATTCCACCTCCAAGGACTTCAAAATCTCTACATGCCTTCTTAGGCCTCATTTCCTACTGCCGAGCATGGATCCCAGAAGCCTCACTACTCATGCAACCACTCTATGATGCACTCAAGTCAGACCCATTCTGCCTGACCATTGAAGCACATGACAACTTCTGTACACTAAAACGTGCCATTGCATCTGCTCCTGCTCTTGGCCTACCAGACTAAACGAAACCCTTCAAATTATTTGTCTCTGAAAGACAAGGCCATGCTACAGGAGTCCTTACCCAAACAAATGACTTAAGAGGCCGTCAAAGGCCTATTGGATTTTTCTCCTGCCAGCTGGATATCGTGGCCAGAGGGACCCCTTCTTGCCTTCGGGACGTTTTTGCAGCCAGGGAACTAATTGAAAGAACTGCAGACTTGGTCCTTGGCCACCCTCTAGTTGTCTTGGCCCCTCATGACATTTCTGCCATCATCAACCAAGTACAACTCAAGCATGTCTCTCCTGCAAGACACCTCCGTCTTCAATGTCATCTCCTTTTACCTGACAACATTACCATACAAAGATGTCAGGTTCTCAATCCGTCCACCCTTCTCCCACTACCTGAGGGGGGTATCTACTATGGGTTTATCATGGATGAAACCTACATTTTCCTTCTCGCTGGCACCATCAAGAGAATGCATCCTGATTTATCCTTTCATGACGGACAAACACCTCTCTGTGAGGGAGCAGGATATGCCTTCTGTACCATGTGGTACAAGCCAAACATCACTCCTGAACCTTGCTATGAAGATGAGCTCTAGCATCTGGTGGAGGTGAAACTTACTTCACAAGATTTCTACTGTGACTCTGAAGGCAACAGCATGGTCTTGATTCATCTACCTTCAGAACTCAAATACTTGTATCGTCATTTGGACATTGCCATCCCACATGTCCCTGTCACCAAGTTGAAAACAAGATCATGGAATGACCTTGGGCCCATGGCAAAATTATGGGCCACCATGAATGAATCACAGCTACAGGAAAATGGCATTGTCAAATACCCAACAATTGACCATCTGGAAGCATGGCCACGCCACTTCCTGGAAAATGAATTTCAAGATCTGGTCATAGTGAATGACTATGACCCAGAAACACCTCATGACTGTTTTGAACAGATGAAAATGGAGACAATACATCTACCAACCGTGTATGAGGATCCATTAGTAGATCCTGATCTCACTCTGTTTGTGGACGGTTCAAGGTATGCCGATGAAGAAGGAAAATACCACACAGGATATGCCGTAACCACAACAGATGAAGTTATCAAGTCATCATCCTTACCACCAACAATGTCTGCACAAGAAGCTGAATTACAAGCCCTGACTTCAGCATGCAAGATCTCAGAAGGAAAACGTGCCAACATCTACACAGATTCAAGATACGCACTGGGCATGGCACATGACTTCGGAATAATTTGGAAAACAAGAGGATTTCTTACCACTGCCGGTACACCAGTCAAACACAGTTCTGCAATTAAGGAACTAATGGATGCCCTCCTACTCCCAGAAGAAGTGGCCATTTTGAAAGTAAAGGCACATGGGAAACTGGATACAGATGAAGCAAAGGGCAACCACTTGGCTGATCAGGCTGCTAAGCAAGCAGCAAGAAAATTGCAGGAAGTGGATGAAGAAGTGTCCGGACACGAAGAAATTCCTATTTTTACCTTGCAGACTCTTCCTACTGGCTTAAGAATCCTACGGGAACAACAAACTACAACTGCCCCTGAAGAAATACAGAAATGGAAGAAGAAAGGAGCAGTCCTAAAGGATGGGGTATACTACAACAACTTTAGATTCTGTCTCCCTAAGAATTTATATCCAGCAGTTGTCCAATGGGCACATGGACCTGCACATCTGTCAAAAGACTTAATGGCTGCCCTAATACAGAAGTATTATGAAGCACCTGGAATTACAACACTGGTCAACAACTTCTGCAAGGCCTGTGTCATTTGCGCAAAATGCAAACCAGGAAAATCAACCAAAGTGCCCTTGAAGCACCTGGCTAGGCCAATATACCCATTCCAGAGAATTCAGATTGACCACATACAAATGCCCAAGAGTGGGCCTCATGAATATGCACTAGTAATAGTGGACATGTTTTCAGGTTGGCCAGAAGCCTATCCAGTAACCAACATCACTGCCAAAACAACAGCAAGACGTCTGCTCACAGAAATTGTATGTAGATTTGGACTACCAGAAGTTATTGAGAGTAACCAGGGCCCAGCCTTTACAGCAACAGTGACTAAAGAAATTTGGACTGCTCTGGGAGTGACCCTAGCTTTTCACACCCCTTACCACCCACAAAGTAGTGGCAAAGTGGAACGCATGAATGGCACCCTAAAAGCCAGAATGTTAAAAATGTCACAAGAAACAAAGATGCCCTGGCCAGAAAGCTTGTCAATAGCTTTATTCAGCGTCAGACACACACCTAGAGGGAAGCATTCACTATCCCCATATGAGATTCTATTTGGGACTGCACCCAGACTAGGTTGTTATTACCCTCAACAGCTACAGCTTCAAACTGATGTTTTAGTAGATTATGTAACTGAACTTGCAAGTGCTTTGAACAAAATACATGCCCAAGTTTTCTCTTCAATTTCAGATCCCGATTCTGATACGGGTACCCACAACCTGCTTCCCGGAGATTGGGTTCTGGTCAAGAGATTTGTGCGGAAACACACCCTGGAACCAAGATTTGACGGACCATTCCAAGTTCTCCTGATCACTTCAACCTCCGTCAAGTTGGCCGGCAGGCCACATTGGATCCACGCTTCCCATTGCAAGAAGACTCCTGCCCCAGAGGAAGCAGATACCGCACAACCATGTACCTCTGGTACATCATCTCCTTAATTAGCCTAATTAAGGCCCAACAAGTAGCCATTACTAAAGATGCCAGTGGGTATACCTTCTGGTACAATTCCTCATGTACCCGTGTGGCTACATACACTTTTGACTACTGTGACATTGTAGACTGCCCATTCCCTACGTCACAAATTCAAACTATCTATAGAGATATCCCTCATGTAAAGGACCCCTACGTTTGTGTAGTTGACAAACAATGGGGGCATAACTGTAACCATTGGGGGGCTGCAGGGTGGAATGCTGGGCCTGCCTGGGGTTACAAACCCAAAAGTGCCTTATCTAAGGTAGATGATCATGGTAGATCTCTCCTCCAAAGAATGACTCTAAGGAAGCCTGGAGGAGGTACACCCATGAAATTAATCCTAAACATAGAGCATCCAAGTCCAACGGATGCAGACCAGTATGTAATGGGAATGTATTGGAAAAAAGGTTCCTATAACAAATTGGGGCACTTCTACCTAAAAGATATGTGCCACTCTCCAGAGTGGCAAGGGGCCACCCACATGGTCTCAAATCCATTAAAACCACACATCCAGTCCTTTAAAGACATGATGGCCATCGCTAACCCCACCTTTGAAGATACTATGGCTGCTGAAACAGGTTTTAATGATGTTAATTTATGGTTAGAATGGATGAAATACAATGCCAACAAACATAACAGAACCGCATGCTATGTGTGTGGTGGTGCCCGGCCTCACGTCGGCACCGTTCCTTTGACCTTGCCAGTAGATATAGAAGAATGCGTTCTGAGTCTTTTTGCCTACCACTACAACTTTAATAGGTCCCTCTGCAAAGCATGGACAGTAGAATACCCTCTCCTAACCAAGGATGTCAAACCCCCAGATGGTGTTACAGTTTACAAAGGAAACTACACCTGTTATGCCAATTATGATGGAATTGGTAAGTTCTTGGGTAACTTCTCCAAAGGGTACTGTGCCACTTACAGAACCGTCCCTATGTACCTGTTACAATTCCATACTAGGTCATTAGGGGATATTTACTGGTTGTGTGGGGATTTACAGCTAAGATCCAGGATGGACAAGGAATGGTTGTCAGGATCGGGTCAGGAATCCAACACGCAAAGTACAAACAGTTAGTAAGGTACGTATACCGGACCTTAGAATGGCCGGACTAACGTAAGGAGTAAGCAAAGAATGGTCAGAGACAAGCCGAGGTCGAGGGAACGAGAGAACAGGTAAGCGAGAGACAAGCCGAGTCAAAGGGTAACAGAGATAAGCAGGGTAATACGAACAAGCCGGGTCAGAACCAAAGAGACAACTAGAATACAAGAGCACTGAGTGACTAGACAGGCTAGAACCACGACAGGGCAATGAGCAAATGCGGGAAGCTCTATTAAATACCCCGGTTCTAGGAGGTAATCACACCCCCGACGAGTCCTGATTAGTGTTCAGGACTTGACTGACAGATCGAGCTGGATTAGCGTCATGACGTCTGCTACTGAGCGTCGCGTCATAAATGGAAGTGGATCCCTCGCGGCCGGCGTGTAAATGGCCGAGAGAACCGCGAGGAACGGGAGAAACAGCCCTTCTGGAAGGATAAACGTCTAAGTCTCTACCTCTCTCAGAGGTAGAGACTACAGGTACCCTGACAGTACCCCCCCTCTCAGAAACGCCCACCGGGCGGAAGAAACCGGGACGAGATGGAAAGCGGGAGTGAAAAGCCCTGCGGAGAGGAGGAGCATGTACATCCTCCTGAGGTACCCAAGTCCTCTCTTCAGGACCATATCCCCTCCAGTCGACCAGATATTGTAACCTCCCCCGGGAGAATCGGGAATCGATGATGGAGTTGATCTCGTACTCCTCCTGACCCTCAACCTGAACAGAACGAGGAGAGGAAACCGTAGAGGAAAATTTGTTGCAAATTAGCGGTTTCAGCACGGAAACATGAAAGGAGTTAGGGATGCGTAAGGCAGGTGGAAGAGCTAGGCGATACGCAACCGGGTTAATACGAGTCAGAACCCTGTAAGGACCAATGTAACGAGGGGCGAATTTCATAGAGGGAACCTTTAAACGAATGTTCCTCGTACTCAACCATACCCTATCACCAGGGACAAAAACTGGAGCCGCCCTTCTGTGCTTATCAGCGTGTTTCTTGAACAACATGGAATTATGTAGGAGAATTTGTCGAGTCTGATCCCACAACTTCTTCAGATTGGCAACATGAACATCAACCTACGGTATTCCTTGGGAAGGAGAGACCGAAGGAAGAATGGAAGGATGAAAGCCATAATTCATGAAAAAGGGGCTAGAACGAGTAGAATCACAAACGAGATTATTGTGTGCGAACTCCGCCCAAGGAATCAAACCGACCCAATCGCCCTGGTGTTCGGAAACAAAACAACGCAAATATTGTTCAATCTTTTGATTGGTACGTTCAGCAGCTCCGTTAGACTGAGGGTGATAGGCAGAAGAAAAATTTAATTTGATGCCTAGTTGAGAACAGAAGGATCTCCAGAAACGTGAAACAAATTGAGAACCTCTATCAGAAACAATTTCGGAAGGTATCCCATGTAAGCGAAAAATTTCTCTCGCGAATATCTCCGCCAATTCAGGGGAAGTCGGAAGTTTAGGTAAAGGCACGAAATGAGCCATCTTAGTAAATCTATCAACCACCGTGAGAATAACAGTCTGTCTTTTAGAAACAGGCAAATCCACAATAAAGTCCATAGCCAAACAGGACCATGGTCTCTCTGGAATGTCCAAGGGAAGTAATAGACCACATGGAGACGTATGAGGTTGTTTAGTCTTGGTACAGATTTCACATGCTCCGATGAACTCCTTAATATCCTTCCGTAAAGAAGGCCACCAGAAATCTTTAGAGATCAAGGAATATGTCTTGCGAATGCCAGGATGACCAGCCACCTTACTTTCGTGAAAACACTGTAAGAGCTCCAGTTGGAGTTCAGGAGGAACGAAGTTTCTTCCCTCAGGAGTCTGTCTAGGTGCCAGATGTTGTAACTTCCTGATCTGGGCAAGCAACGGAGAATGGATTTTGAGACTTGTGTTAGCGATAATATTGCACTTGGGTACTATAGAAGACAAAACCGGCTCAGATAAAGCAGAAGGTTCATATTGGCGAGATAAGGCATCGGCTTTAGAATTCTTTGAACCAGGTCTATAAGTGAGAACGTAATTGAAATGAGTAAGGAATAAAGACCAACGAGCTTGCCTGGAAGACAATCGCTTGGCCTCCCCAATATAGGACAAGTTCTTGTGGTCAGTCAAAATAGTAACAGGATGTAAGGTCCCCTCCAATAAATGTCTCCACTCCTTTAAAGCCATGATAACCGCTAGTAGTTCCCTGTCACCAATGTCATATCTGCTCTCAGGACCAGATAATTTTTTGGAAAAAAATCCACATGGATGTAATGGTTTATCCACACCTAACCTTTGAGACAGGATAGCACCTATACCCGTCTCTGAGGCGTCTACCTCGAGTAGGAAAGGCAGAGTAGTATCAGGGTGAACTAAAATTGGTGCAGAAGCAAAAAGTTCCTTGAGAGTTTTAAAAGCAAGAAGAGCTTCAGTAGACCAATTCTTAGTGTCAGCCCCCTGTCTGGTCATATTGGTGATAAGTGCAATAATTGAAGAGCATCCCTTAATGAAACGCCTATAATAATTGGAGAATCCAATAAATCTCTGAATGGCCTTGAGACCCTTGGGTAAAGGCCAATCTAAAATGGACTGGAGTTTATCCGGATCCATCTTAAATCCCTCCCCAGAAATCACATAGCCAAGAAAGTTTATCTGGGATTGATCAAAGCTACATTTCTCCAATTTGCAGTACAAGCCATGTTGAAGAAGTTTGCACAAAACCCTTCTGACTTGTTCGTGGTGAGTCACAATTTCCCTAGAATGTATAAGTATATCATCCAGGTATACAATAACACAGTCATGTTGAAATTCCCTAAGAACTTCATTGATCAGATCCTGAAATACAGCCGGTGCATTACATAGACCAAAAGGCATTACTGTATATTCATAGTGCCCATATCGAGTATTGAATGCCGTCATCCACTCGTGTCCCTGCTGGATTCTCACCAAGTTATATGCCCCTCTGAGATCTAACTTGGTGAAAATTTTGGAACCCTTTAAACGATCAAAGAGTTCGGTAATCAAAGGAATAGGGTAAGCATTTCTAATGGTTATCTTGTTCAAACCTCGGTAGTCAATGCAAGGTCTCAGTGTGCCATCCTTCTTTTTAACAAAAAAAAACCCAGCCCCGGCAGGAGAGGAGGATCTCCTAATGAATCCTTTGTCTAGGTTTTCAGGAATATACTCCTCTAGGACTAAGTTCTCTTTAGTAGACAAAGGGTATACATGACCCCTGGGAGGCATAGTACCAGGAAGTAGATTAATCTTACAATCAAAGGACCTGTGTGGAGGTAAAGTATCGGCATTCTTTTTGCCAAATACCGCCTTTAAATCTAGGTACAGAGGCGGTATTTGTACCTCTGTAGAGTCAGTAGAATTAGTCGATGTGTTAGCTAAGTAAAGCGGCAAGACCTTCCGTAAACACCTCTCTTGACAACTCTGACCCCATGAGACTATCTCCCCTAATTCCCAATCAATAATAGGGTTATGTTTCTTTAACCAAGAATACCCCAGGACTATGGGAACAGAAGGAGACGAAATAAGCAATAAAGATATGTCTTCCTCGTGTAAGATACCAACAGTTAAGTTAACAGGTATGGTTTCACGGAAAATAACAGGCTCAACTAAAGGTCTACCATCTATGGCCTCAACGGCCAAGGGTGTCTCCCTTAACTGGGATGGGATAGCGTGTTTGGTAACAAAAACTTGGTCGATAAAGCTCTCAGCAGCTCCGGAATCTATCAATGCCATAGTTTTTAGTACTCCCTTCTCCCAAGTTAAAGAAACGGGTAGCAGAAGCCTGTGATCTTTATAATTATGAGTAGAGGACAAAATAGAAACACCCAAGGTCTGTCCTCTAGAGAAACTTAGGTGCGAACGTTTCCCGAGCGATTAGGACAATTTAGGCGTAAGTGACCTCTGACTCCACAGTACATACATAGCCCCTCCCTTCTCCTGTACTGTCTCTCCTCTTCTGAGAGGCGAGTATTGCCTATCTGCATAGGTTCTGGAAAAAGTAAGGTTTTGGTTTCAGGACTTTGAAATGAGGGAGCTAGTTTAAAGGAAGGCCTACAGGTTCTATCTCGAGTGTTCTGCCTCTCTCTTAAGCGTTCATCAATGCGAGAAATAAAAGAAATTAAATCCTCCAAATTCTCAGGAAGCTCTCTAGTAGCGACCTCGTCAAGTATTACATCTGATAATCCGTTTAAAAATACGTCTATATAAGCCTGTTCATTCCACTTAACTTCTGCCGCCAGGGACCTGAACTCTAGTGCATAATCCACAAGTGTTCGGTTATCTTGTCTAAGGCGCAAAAGTAATCTAGCTGCATTGACCTTTCTACCAGGAGGGTCAAAAGTTCGTCTAAAGGCAGCTACAAAGGCATTATAATTATATACTAACGGATTATCATTCTCCCACAATGGATTGGCCCATCTCAGAGCCTTCTCAACGAGTAATGTGATAATAAATCCAACCTTCGCCCTATCTGTGGGATAGGAGCGTGGTTGTAATTCAAAGTGGATACTGATTTGGTTTAAAAAAACACAACACTTCTCAGGAGAACCACCATAACGTACAGGTGGGGTGATACGGGAAGAAGCACCTACAGTGGCTACCTCTAAACCTGTACTCACAGGAGAGATAGAAGTAGTACACATCTCCTCTGGTGGATTATTAGAACGAGATAATAACGCCTGTAGCGCTAGAGCCATCTGGTCCATTCTGTGATCCATGGCGTCAAACCTAGGATCGGAAGGAGCAAGCTGAATGTTTGTACCTGCAGGATCCATTGGCCCTGTCGTAATGTCAGGATCGGGTCAGGGATCCAACACGCAAAGTACAAACAGTTAGTAAGGTACGTATACCGGACCTTAGAATGGCCGGACTAACGTAAGGAGTAAGCAAAGAATGGTCAGAGACAAGCCGAGGTCGAGGGAACGAGAGAACAGGTAAGCGAGAGACAAGCCGAGTCAAAGGGTAACAGAGATAAGCAGGGTAATACGAACAAGCCGGGTCAGAACCAAAGAGACAACTAGAATACAAGAGCACTGAGTGACTAGACAGGCTAGAACCACGACAGGGCAATGAGCAAATGCGGGAAGCTCTATTAAATACCCCGGTTCTAGGAGGTAATCACACCCCCGACGAGTCCTGATTAGTGTTCAGGACTTGACTGACAGATCGAGCTGGATTAGCGTCATGACGTCGGCTACTGAGCGTCGCGTCATAAATGGAAGTGGATCCCTCGCGGCCGGCGTGTAAATGGCCGAGAGAACCGCGAGGAACGGGAGAAACAGCCCTTCTGGAAGGATAAACGTCTAAGTCTCTACCTCTCTCAGAGGTAGAGACTACAGGTACCCTGACAATGGTGGGGGGAGTGTACTCTGGCTAAAACCATCATGCCTATACATATTATCTCTGACACACACCCTGACATACATGAGTCCATACACACACCAGCCAAGGTTAAGCGTGAAGCCCCAGTAAGAGGCAGTTTTGACCCCCACATCTACATTGATGCCATTGGGGTGCCTAGGGGGGTGCCTAATGAATTTAAAGCAAGAGATGAAGTTGCTGCAGGGTTTGAATCACTTTTTACCATAGTTACTGCAAACAAGAATTTAAATTGGATCAACTACATTTATTACAACCAACAACGCTTTGTCAACTACACCAGAGATGCCCTCCAGGGTTTAGCCGAACAATTGCAGGCCACATCCCAAATGTCCTTCCAGAACAGAATGGCCTTAGACATGATTCTAGCTGAAAAGGGGGGTGTATGTAAAATACTGCCCGACACCATGACCTGTTGTACATACATCCCAGAAAACACAGGTCCTAATGGTAAAGTCACCATGGCCATAGAGAAACTAAATAAGCTCTCTGAAGAGTTAAAAAGGAATTCTGGGATAAAAGATCCCTGGGAAAGATGGTTTGGTTGGATGACAGGATGGCAAAAAGCTTTAATGCATATTGGTATGGCATTACTAATTTTTCTTTTTATTTTCGCTCTTCTCGTTTGTTGTGTCCTCCCCTGCAGGGGCGGGCTGGGCCGGGGGACAGGGTGGCAATTTCCCCCCAGGCCGCCCTAAATCCAGGACTGCCCACATCCAAAATAAAAAAAAAAAGTTCCCCCCAGTGGCTGAACTACCGGGTCGGAGCTGCGTCCAGGCCCATCACACCAGGGGCCCTGGCTGCT
The DNA here is from genome assembly GCF_036172605.1 of Pelobates fuscus. Lineage (NCBI taxonomy): Eukaryota > Metazoa > Chordata > Amphibia > Anura > Pelobatidae > Pelobates > Pelobates fuscus. The sequence goes on from NC_086327.1 coordinate 59,833,952, forward strand.
CTGTAGACCCCTGCTGGCAGGACTGGCTCTCCTTGCAAAACTGCTATTTAGTATATTGCTAATTCGGCAATATACTAAATAGAAATTATCTTACCTCACTAAGAGGCAGAGTGGGGTGCAGATGCATGGTCCCGCTGTATTTATTGTTTGTGTGTGCTGCGGAGGCACACCGGAACTCAATGCCTTACCTCACCTCTTCCTGGGCTGAGTTCTGGCAGGGCCCCTCCCTCAGTTCCCAGGATGCCAGCACTCAGACTGCACAGGGGTGCTCAGAGCAATCCCAGCAGAGCTAAGGCCCCCAAGAAATTCCTGTCCCAGCTTGCAGCAGTGGCACACAGGATCAAGGTGAGTGAAATACTCTACCTCACCTCTCCCTGCACACATCCAAGGCTGTCTCTTCCTGGCTCTACTTCTTTCTCTGTGTCTCACTTCCTTTCTGTCTCTCTAGTTTTTTAACTGTCTTAGGCTCTCCTTTCCTTGTGTCACTCTCTGTCTCTCTATAGCTTTCTAGCTGTCTCTGGATCTCCTTTCCTTGTGCCACTCTCTGTCTCTCTAGTTTTCTAGCTGTCTCAGTCTCTCCTTTCCTTGTGTCACTCTGTCTCTGGCTCTCCTTTCCTTGAGTCACTCTCTGTCTCTCTATGGTTTTCTAGCTGTCTCTGGCTCTCCTTTCCTTGTGCCACTCTCTGTCTCTCTATGGTTTTCTAGCTGTCTCTGGCTCTCCTTTCCTTGTGTCACTCTCTGTCTCTCTATGGTTTCTAGCTGTCTCTGGCTCTCCTTTCCTTGTGTCACTCTCTGTCTCTCCATCTCCTTACATGTGTAGCTCTGTCTCCCTTTGGCTCTCTGTCTCGGTCTCTCTCTCCCTATCTGTCTTCTCTGGCACTCTATTTCCTTCTCTGTTTCTTTGTCTCTCTCAAACAGCCACAAATACAATCACACTCAGCCAGCTCTCACACCCACACAATCACACTCATCCAACTACACACATACATGTAACACTCACTCAGCAACAGTACAATCACACAAAGAAACCACACACATGTCAACCATGTGTATTGCTTAGTGGGGAGTGACAAGGAGTGAAAATATGCACCAGGTAGAGTGACAAGGGGGCCCTACTTTAATTCTTGCACAGGGGCCCAGTGGTCCCCAGTAATGCCCCTCATTGCCCCCCATGGGCCCGTGGTGCTGGTACTGTGGTTGAACTGGGACCCACACACTAAGGGGGACCCCCGGGTGGCCCATACACAGCAAGAAGAGCTAGACCCCAACTCCCAAACACCCTAGCCAGCACACTGGACCTCAGGAAAGGTACCAGCAAAGGTAGGAAACTGTCTTTAAAAGTGTAAAGTGTGCGTGTGTCAGTATAGCTGTGTGTGTGTGTGTGTGTCACTGTCAGTAGGTCTGTGTGTGTGTGTGTGTGTGTGTGTGTGAGTGTGTCAGTAGGTCTGTGTGTGTGTGTGTTCAAGTATGTATGTCTCTGTGTGTGTGCCAGTTTGTCTGTGTCTGTTAGCCAGAATGCCTGTATGTGTGTGTGTCAATTTGTATGGCTGTGTGAGTCAGTATGCCTGTAACAGTGTGTCTGTCAGTGAGTGTGCGTGTGCCTGTCAGTGAGTGTGTGTTTGTTAGTGTGTGTCAATCACACGGGAACGTGTTTTTACTCTCCTCTTGGTGCGATGGGCCACTTGACTGGATTTGCCCCCCTGGCCTAACGCTGCCAGCCCTCCCCTGCTCCCCTGTCTAAGAAAATTCCTGCTGAAGACTGTAGACCAAGCGGCACCAACTTTTGCACATCTGACAGTTGATGACCAAGATTTCCAAGATTTCAACTCGCCCTGTATACCGCTGCAAACTATCCCTTTTACTGATAAAGTGCAAGAGTTTTAGGTAGGGAACCAGCTTAGGGACAGCGTCCGTCTCTATGGAACTCACAGATAAAATAAATACAGTAGAAAAAGTGATAAAGTGCGACAACACAGATTGTTGTGATCACCTAAGTGGGACCCCTTAAACCACTTAAAAATAACAATTGAAATACGTACAAATGGTGGATCACACTTCTTATAACTTCCTAAAAGAAAACGAACATAAAACCATATAATGTAATACAGTAAATTATGGGTTTGAAAAAGGAAGATATAAAGATCTTGTACTCACAAGCCGGGAGCCAAATAAAATCATAAGGCTCCCATGAGTTGGGTAGTGGGACACTTAATAGGACGTCCCTATCCTCTCTTGAGCTGTTCTGGAGATAACAGGAACAGTGGAGAAACAACTTCTTTCTTGTTCATCAATTTATTGATAAAATAGTATAAAAAATACACAGGGCTGCTTTAGGTAACATAAAGTTAAAAAGAAGCAATGTCCAATAGCCAAATGGCTGTTAAAGTTCATAAAAAGCACCTAAAAATAAAGTGCAAATGAGGTAGGCTTGAAAAAAGTCCTTACTGGTCTTGAGTGTATTGGGAACAATATGGAACTGACTGCCGTGCGGAGATGTGGTGGACAAGCCACCGCGGGATACCAGCGGAGTGAAGAGATTTCCTGACCGTATTGACGGATGTGCTGCAGCCTATTAGGGAAAGGAAGGGACAGAATTGCACTTTGCAATAACACCTAGCTAGCGGTCACGGGGTTTCTGTGCCTTTGGGCTAACACGTCTTCTGGTATTAACAAATAAAGTTTATCTTTTTTAGAGTCTAACATTTCATAGGGGGGACTGATGTAGAATTATTAAAAACCTTTATTAAACCTTTATTAAATTTTTGCACTAACTCCATTTAACTTCATTATATGACAGATTTTCCTAACAGCATTTAGAATATAAGAAAGAGAATGTATTGTATGTATTTTCTAGAAGGATATGACTAACACCGGAATTATCATGTTCCTGTAACATGAAACAAAGTATACCATAGCTAGCTCATGAGAAACTGCTCTAATGAAATGTTCTTTCATAAAAAAGGCCCTGAACCTGACCCCGAGTCTGACATCACTAACAACCCAAAATGACGCTCAAAGCCCCCCTCCCATCGAGTAGAGCCTCGTGCTGAGTAAAATGGCGCCTGAGCCATCTGTCCACACCCGTGTCCAAGATGACGCCACCTCTCGGTGGGAGGACACTTAGCCAGCCACTTAGTACTTGAGCCAATTAATAATATTGATGGGTGGACATTGACATAGCCACTTAACACCTAACCCAATTAATGATGTTTATTTGTTGTTATCTTGATATTCAATGATGATGTAATTTTGCTCTTAAAAGGGTCTGCGAGCCCGCTTTTAACCAGATGCCATTAAATTTTCTCGAAGTGGTTTTTACCTGAACTCCGTGTGTCAGTGTGAATTTACTTCTGCGTATACGCAATTTAATCATCTCAGATTTGGACAGGAACAGATAGACATTTAAACATATTTGTTAATTTTAAAAAATAATCTATATCAAGAGCACTCTGATTGGATGGCTTAAACCCACCAATCAGAGTGCTCTGAGCCTAATTGCAGGGTGGGGCAATGCTTTATAAGCCTTGCCCCGCCCTGCAGAGCTCAGTCTGCGCGGAGCCCTCTATGGGTGAAGAAGGATTATTTTTGTTTTTTTTGCGCTCTGTTTTTTTTTTTTTTTTTTAATTGCGTCGGTTATTATGTTTTTTTTTATTTGCCCTTTTTGGGGGCTGACAAAAGCAGATTTTAGAAGAAAGAAAACATCGAATGGCAAGTTATTATTTTTTACAGGTTCTTAGTAGTGATGTACCGAACTGTTCGCTGGCGAATAGTTCCCGGCGAACATAGCGTGTTCGCGTTCGCCCCGGCGGGCGAAAACATGCGCGGTTCCATCCGCCCCCTATTCGTCATCATTGAGTAAACTTTGACCCTGTGCCTCACGGTCAGCAGACACATTCCAGCAAATTAGCAGCAGACCCTCCCTTCCAGACCCTCCCACCTCCTGTACAGCATCCATTTTAGATTCATTCTGAAGCTGCATTCTTAGATAGAGGAGGGAAAGTGTAGCTGCTGCTCATTTGATAGGGAAATTGATAGCTAGGCTAGGGTATTCAGTGTCCACTACAGTCCTGAAGGACTCATCTGATCTCTGCTGTAAGAACAGCACCCCAAAAAGACCTTTTTAGGGCTAGAACATCAGTCTGCTTTTTTTTTCTTTTTCTTTATTCTGTGTAATGTAATTGCAGTTGCCTGCCTGCCAGCTTCTGTGTCAGGCTCACAGTGGATACTGTGCCCACTTGCCCAGTGCCACCACTCATATCTGGTGTCACAATAGCTTAAGCTTGCATTTAAAAATTTTTTTTTTTCACTGTAATAGATTGAATAGCAGTTAGTTGTCTGCCAGCTTCTGTGTCAGGCTCACAGTGGATACTGTGCCCACTTGCCCAGTGCCACCACTCATATCTGGTGTCACAATAGCTTAAGCTTGCATTTAAAAACAAAACATTTTTTTCACTGTAATAGATTGAATAGCAGTTAGTTGTCTGCAAGCGTCTGGGTGTCAGGCCTTCAAAGTGTACTCTGACAACCTCTGCAAGTTCACTCATATCTGGTGTCACAATAGCGTGCCTTTAAAAAGCAAAAAAGTTTTTCACTGTAAGCTAATAGCAGTCAGTGTACTTCAAGTGGGTGTCAGGCCTTCAGCGTGTACTCTGCCAACCTCTGCAAGTGCACTTTGTTACTCACATCTGATGTCACTATAGCGTGCCTTTAAAAAGCAAAACGTTTTTTCACTGTTATAGATTGAATAGCAGTTAGTTGTCTGCAAGCGTCTGTGTGTCAGGCCAACAGCGTGTACTCTGGCAGTGCACAGTGCCAATCATATCTGGTGTCACAATAGCCTGCATTTAAAAACAAAAAACCTTTTTCACTGTTATAGATTGAATAGCAGTTAGTTGTCTGCAAGCGTCTATGTGTCAGGCCAACAGCGTGTACTCTGCCAACCTCTGCCAGTGCACATTGCCACTCATATCTGGTGTCACAATAGCGTGCATTTAAAACCAAAAAACTTTTTTCACTGTTATAGATTGAATAGCAGTTACTTGTCTTCAAGCGGGTGTGTCAGGCCTACAGCGTGTACTCTGCCAACCTCTGCCAGTGCACATTGCCACTCATATCTGGTGTCACAATAGCGTGCATTTAAAAACAAAAAACTTTTTTCATTGTTATAGATTGAATAGCAGTTAGTTGTCTGCAAGCGTCTGTGTGTCAGGCAAACAGCGTGTACTCTGCCAACCTCTGCCAGTGCACATTGCCACTAATATCTGGTGTCACAATAGCGTGCATTTAAAACCAAAAGTTTTTTTCACTGTTATAGATTGAATAGGAGTTAGTTGTCTTCAAGCGGTGTGTCAGGCCTACAGCGTGTACTCTGCCAACCTCTGCCACTGCACAGTGCCACTCATATCTGGTCTCACAGTAGCTTGCACGCATAGTACCACTAATCCAAAAAAACATCGAATGGCAAGTTATTATTTTTTACAGGTTCTTAGTAGTGATGTACCGAACTGTTCGCTGGCGAATAGTTCCCGGCGAACATAGCGTGTTCGCGTTCGCCCCGGCGGGCGAAAACATGCGCGGTTCCATCCGCCCCCTATTCGTCATCATTGAGTAAACTTTGACCCTGTGCCTCACGGTCAGCAGACACATTCCAGCAAATTAGCAGCAGACCCTCCCTTCCAGACCCTCCCACCTCCTGTACAGCATCCATTTTAGATTCATTCTGAAGCTGCATTCTTAGATAGAGGAGGGAAAGTGTAGCTGCTGCTCATTTGATAGGGAAATTGATAGCTAGGCTAGGGTATTCAGTGTCCACTACAGTCCTGAAGGACTCATCTGATCTCTGCTGTAAGAACAGCACGCCAAAAAGACCTTTTTAGGGCTAGAACATCAGTCTGCTTTTTTTTTCTTTTTCTTTATTCTGTGTAATGTAATTGCAGTTGCCTGCCTGCCAGCTTCTGTGTCAGGCTCACAGTGGATACTGTGCCCACTTGCCCAGTGCCACCACTCATATCTGGTGTCACAATAGCTTAAGCTTGCATTTAAAAACAATTTTTTTTCACTGTAATAGATTGAATAGCAGTTAGTTGTCTGCCAGCTTCTGTGTCAGGCTCACAGTGGATACTGTGCCCACTTGCCCAGTGCCACCACTCATATCTGGTGTCACAATAGCTTAAGCTTGCATTTAAAAACAAAACATTTTTTTCACTGTAATAGATTGAATAGCAGTTAGTTGTCTGCAAGCGTCTGGGTGTCAGGCCTTCAAAGTGTACTCTGACAACCTCTGCCAGTGCACATTGCCACTCATATCTGGTGTCACAATAGCGTGCATTTAAAACCAAAAAACTTTTTTCACTGTTATAGATTGAATAGCAGTTAGTTGTCTGCAAGCGTCTGTGTGTCAGGCAAACAGCGTGTACTCTGCCAACCTCTGCCAGTGCACATTGCCACTAATATCTGGTGTCACAATAGCGTGCATTTAAAACCAAAAGTTTTTTTCACTGTTATAGATTGAATAGGAGTTAGTTGTCTGCAAGCGTCTGTGTGTCAGGCAAACAGCGTGTACTCTGCCAACCTCTGCCAGTGCACATTGCCACTAATATCTGGTGTCACAATAGCGTGCATTTAAAACCAAAAGTTTTTTTCACTGTTATAGATTGAATAGGAGTTAGTTGTCTTCAAGCGGTGTGTCAGGCCTACAGCGTGTACTCTGCCAACCTCTGCCACTGCACAGTGCCACTCATATCTGGTCTCACAGTAGCTTGCACGCATAGTACCACTAATCCAAAAAAAAATGACAGGCAGAGGCAGGCCACCCCACAGGGGCCATCGTGGTCGTGGTGCTGTGATTCCCTTTTGCCCTAGAATAATGCCCAGTTTTCAGAGGCCACGTACCCTGAACTTGAAAAGTTCTGAGGACATAGTTGACTGGCTAACACAGGACACCGAATCCTCTACAGCTTCTGCTCGGAACCTTGACGCACCATACTCCTCCAGCTTTGCTTCGGGCACCTCTCAAGATACCACTCACCTGCCTGCCGCCACCACCAACACTAGCACCACAGCCGATTCACTTGATATGTCAGAGGAGTTATTTACACATCCGTTTGAAGAAATGAGTGATGCGCAACCATTATTGCCAGAGGATGTAGATAACAGGGATATGTCTCAGGCAGACAGCATTACACACATGGACGTACGGTGTGATGAAGATGATGTACCCGCTGCTGCTTCCTTTGCTGAGTTGTCAGATACAAGTGATGATGACGATGCGTCCATGGATGTCACGTGGGTGCCCGCTCGGCAAGAAGAACAGGGCGAAAGTTCAGATGGGGAGACAGAGAAGAGGAGGAGGAGGAGAAGAGTTGGAAGCAGGGGGAGGTCGTCGCAAGGAGCTAGTGGCACAGTCAGACATCATGCATCGGCACCCGGGGTCAGCCCGACAGCACGCCAATCAACGCATGCTGTGTCCACCACCAGAATGCCGTCATTGCAGAGCTCAGCAGTGTGGCATTTTTTGTGTGTGTCTGCCTCTGACAACAGCGATGCCATTTGCAACCTGTGCCAAAAGAAACTAAGTTGTGGGAAGTCCAACACCCACCTAGGTACAACTGCTTTGCGTAGGCACATGATCGCACATCACAAACGCCTATGGGATCAACACATGAGTACAAGCAGCACACAAACTCAAAGCCGCCATCCTCCTCCTGGTCCAGCATCTTCAGCCACGTCAACCACTGCTGTCCTCCTTGCCCCCTCTCAACCATCCGCCACTCCGTCTCTCGCCTAGAGCAGTTCCCGCTCATCTGCCCACAGTCAGGTGTCTGTCAAGGACATGTTTGAGCATAAGAAGCCAATGTCAGAAAGTCACCCCCTTGCCCAGCGTCTGACAGCTGGCTTGTCTGAACTATTAGCCCGCCAGCTTTTACCATACGAGCTGGTGGAGTCTGATGCGTTCAAAAAATTTGTGGCTATTGGGATACCGCAGTGGAAGGTATCCTGACAAAATTTCTTTGCACAAAAGGCAATCCCCAACCTGTACTCGATTGTGCAAAAGGAAGTAATGGCATGTCTGGCACACAGTGTTGGGGCAAGGGTCCATCTGACCACTGATACCTGGTCTGCAAAGCATGGTCAGGGCAGGTATATGACCTACACTGTGCATTGGGTAAACCTGCTGATGGCTGCCAAGCATGGAATGCGTGGCTCTGCAGAGGAGTTGGTGATACCGCCACGACTTGCAGGCAGGCCTGCTGCCACCTCCTCTACTCTTCCTACTCCATCCTCTTCCATAATCTCCTCGGCTGAGTCCTCTTCTGCTGCTGCGTCTTGCTCCACATCAACGGCACCCCACCAGCTCCCCAGGTACTATTCCACATCCCGGATACGGCAGTGTCACGCCGTCTTGGGTTTGACTTGCTTGAAAGCAGAGAGTCACACCGGACAAGCACTCCTGTCCGCCCTGAACTCACAGGTGGAAAAGTGGTTGACTCCGCAGCAACTGGATATCGGCAAAGTGGTTTGTGACAACGGAACAAATTTGTTAGCGGCATTGAAGTTAGGCAAGTTGACACATGTGCCGTGTATGGCACATGTGTGTAATCTGATCGTACAACGCTTTGTGCATAAGTACACAGGCTTACAGGACGTCCTGAAGCAGGCCAGGAAGGTGTGTGGCCATTTCAGGCATTCCTACACGGCCATGGCGCACTTTGCAGATATCCAGCGGCGAAACAACATGCCAGTGAGGCGCTTGATTTGCGACAGCCCGACACGTTGGAATTCAACACTGCTAATGTTCGACCGCCTGCTCCAACAAGAAAAAGCCGTTAATGAATATTTGTATGACCGGGGTGCTAGGACAGCCTCTGGGGAGATGGGAATTCTTTTACCACATTACTGGAAGCTCATGCACAATGCCTGTAGGCTCATGCGTCCTTTTGAGGAGGTTACAAACCTAGTCAGTTGCACCGAAGGCACCATCAGCGACATCATACCATTTGTTTTCTTCCTGGAGCGTGCCCTGCGAAGAGTGCTGGATCATGCCGTAGATGAGCGTGAAGAGGAAGAGTTGTGGTCACCATCACCACCAGAAACAGCCTTATCAGCATCGCTTGCTGGACCTGCAGTAACGCTGGAAGAGGATTGTGAGGAAGATGAGTCAGAGGAGGAATGTGGCTTTGAGGAGGAGGAGGAAGACCAACCACAACAGGCATCCCAGGATGCTCGTTGTCACCTATCTGGTACCTGTGGTGTTGTACGTGGCTGGGGGAAGAACATACCTTCATTGAGATCACTGAGGAGGAGGAACGGGAAATGAGTAGCTCGGCATCCAACCTTGTGCAAATGGGGTCTTTCATGCTGTCGTGCCTGTTGAGGGACCCTCGTATAAAAAGGCTGAAGGAGAACGACATGTACTGGGTGTCCACGCTACTAGACCCCCGGTATATGCAGAAAGTGGCGGAAATGTTACCGAATTACAACAAGTCGGAAAGGATGCAGCATTTGCAAAATAAATTAAAAAGTATGCTTTACACAGCGTATAAGGGTGATGTCACAGCACAACGGGAATCTAACAGGGGAAGAGGTGAAAGTCATCCTGCTCCTCCCACGACCACGCCGGCAAGGACAGGATGCTTTAAAGACGTGTTGTTGATGGAGGACATGCAGAGCTTTTTAAGTCCTACGCATCGCCACAGCCCTTCGGGATCCACCCTCAGAGAACGACTCGACCGACAGGTAGCAGACTACCTCACCTTAACTGCAGATATCGACACTCTGAGGAGCGATGAACCCCTTGACTACTGGGTGTGCAGGCTGGACCTGTGGCCTGAGCTATCCCAATTTGCGATAGAACTTCTGGCCTGTCCCGCTTCAAGTGTCCTGTCAGAAAGGACCTTCAGTGCAGCAGGAGGTATTGTCACTGAGAAGAGAAGTCGCCTAGGTCAAAAAAGTCTAGATTACCTCACCTTTATTAAGATGAATGAGGGATGGATCCCGAGTGGGCGATACATTCGACTAAAAATGAGATGAGCTGCCTTGGGCTAAAAATAGTCCACACGCTGCTGTATTTTAGCTCTGAATGCCGGTTGACTTTCGTGACTTATCCACCATCAGCTAGGGTTCAAGCCGCAATGTTTTAGGGCACTTTCTGCCTGGGAAACAAACATAAATTTTTATGGCCGCTGCTACAGCAGCGGCTGCAACAATACTTAATTTTTCAGGAATGTGTACATGCCTAATTTTTCGGCCCTCTGGTGCTGCACTGTGGCTTCAAAAACCAAACCAAAAAAAGGCACATAACAGCGATTAAACTGATAGGAGTGGTGTGTTAAGTAGTACTATTCCTATCTGGTGGCACAATAGATTGCACGTGCAGTGCCCCAAATTTGAAGTAGGAGGACCGACCAAGCATCTTTTTCCATCCCCCGGTTCCTAAAATCGATGCCATATACACGTCCCCTGATAGGGCGCCAGATCGTTATTCTCTTGGGCGCCAGATCGTTATTCTCTTTTTCACTTCACTGGGGACACTTTATTGCACTATGGGCACTTAGACCCACTCTTTGTCTTGCACACTGTTATTCCTAGCCAGCATCTGTGATGGGAAATCAGGCAGTCATCCAAACGTTTAGATTGAGCTTTAGCTTAGAACACCCTTGAAGGTGTTTAAGGAGATTAGGGCTAGTTTAGAGGATTCTTCTTAGACCTCTCTGAGTCTTTATAGCCCTTCTACATATCCAGCATTTCTGGAAACTAGCTAAGAGAAAGGGTGGCTGTGTGTCTGTGATACATTTAACTTTATATCACCTTATTGACACTTTATCACTCCGGTCTCCATACTCTCTGCCTATACCCATCTATTTAGAGGGAATTTCCTTGCCCCTGCCAATATTAGATAATAGGTAATAGTATTACCATTATTACACAATTAGGTCTCTGAGGACAGGTGTCAATCCATATTTGCCAAGTGACCCTATGTAGGGGGAACAGTCCCTATTCTGCTCTGTGTCAGTGTGTATCATGGTCTCTGAGGACAGGTGTCAATCCATATCTGCCAAGTGACCCTATGTAGGGGGAACAGTCTCTATTCTGCTCTGTTTTAGTGTGTATCAGGGGCTCTGAGGACAGGTGTCAATCCATATCTGCCAAGTGACCCTATGTAGGGGGAACAGTCTCTATTCTGCTCTGTGTCAGTGTGTATCTGTCACGACACTCCTTAGCTGATTAGCCCTCGTGCAGTACTCATACTCACCACTGTTTCTGTTTGGCACTGTTCCTGATTTCTTTTCATTAAGCACTTCACCTGGTCTTTGTTTAGCACCTATTTAGCTTGAGTTCTCCCCTCACTCCTTGCCAGATCATTGCTTTTTGTTTCCTGTTTCCCTGGGTTCCTGGCTCCAGGCTCCTGCATACTGTGACTTGGTCCTGTGTCCTGTGTCTCCTGGTCTTCGTCCTGTGTCCTCCTGATCCTGCGTTATTGTGTCCTCCTGGTCCTTCGTTATTGTGTCCTCCTGGTCCTTCGTTATTGTGTCCTCCGATCCTGTGTTCTGGTTCCGTGGTCCCGGCTTTACTACCAATGATCCTGTCCCTGCAGACTTGTTCATTGATTCTCCTTTGGATCTTGATGTCACTATATTTGTCTTGTGACTCTGGATCTGTGCCCTACCTGATACTCGTGGTAGCTGCATAATCCTACCCTTATACCCAAGGACTGTTACAGTAGTTGTTGCCTGCACGATTAGTGCTAATTTTGATTTACTGTATATATTTTGTGGCCTTCTGTGTGTGTGTGTGTATATATATATATATTGTTTTGCGTTTTTCCTTTGGTTTCCTGTAAATATATATATCTCTTGATTTATTCTATTTATTTGTGTCTTGGCATTTATTTCTCTGCTGAATGGGTTCCCACATTTAAAGTGACAGTGCTGTTCCAGGGCAGCACCCCTTCATGTCATTACAGAATGATCTGGCCATTTGGAACCAGCAGAGAATAATGTCCAGGATCACGATGGATAAAACTGTTGGTATTAACGCTGATTCACAGCAAGAGTATGCTCTCATTAAGACTTATTATGATTAGTTAAAACATATCCAGCGGCAGATAGAAAAGGCCTCTGCCTTATGCTTGTCTACTTTAACTGTTTCTTTCCAAGTTCAGAAATCTGTATTATGTGGACTTATCACTGAACTGCAAATTTATCACAAACAAATATGTGACCCTTTGCTTTCTCTGCTACCTAATTGCAAAAAATGGTTGAGAAAGCCCCCTGTGATAAATAGGGTGAATGAACTTCTTTGTGTGTCTCTTAAAGAAACCTCACGTAACAAATCTTTATCATTTATGCAGAAACAGTAAAGATGTATGCACAATAATTACATTGCCCTGATTTCCGAAATTAATTTTCTTATCGATCTAGTACAGGAAAGGATGAGTGTCGTTATGTCTGATAATGATGTTTACATTCCCTTTCCTAATTTGCATAGCATCCCTAATCCTCCTGACTCTGACTTGGACAAATGGCTTGTTGATCCTCCCGACTGCAAAACCGAAGTTCCTTGTGAATTTAAAGCTGAATGCTTTCCAGCCCAAACTGAAGACGAAGATGTTGAGGGGTTATATAGCACTGGCGATCCCCTCATGGACCAGGTCTTTGATGAACTGGGTGCTCGTTGCATAGCAGCTTTGGAGGACGAGCAGTCTGAATGTGAAGGTAGTACCAGTACGCAGTTTCCTAATGTTGTCTCCGTACCAGAGACCCATAGTATCCTTATACCACCGTCTCTTTTTTGCAAGATCCACTCGCCTATTCCCAAAGTGAGAATACCGACTACCAAGATGAACGATCTCAACACCGTTCAGGAGGGTACAAGTCTGGTCAGAGAGTGTCTCAAGCAAAGTCTGCGCAGCCACGAAGCAGAGACAGACTCCCCTGAGTCTGCAACCAGAGATACTAATTCCTCCCTCACAGTGCCAATTGAGGAGACCACCAGTGACCTTGACCAGGTGACTGGATCTGATCTGGAAGTCTGTCCCACAAAGGACAATGCATTCGATACCGGAAGTGTCAACCCAAATACTGACTCTATAGAATCAGAGGTTCCAATTTCTCCACCTCTTCCCAAGTCATCCTACAAATTTGACTCAGTTCAAATAGACATGGCTGAGTCATCTAATACTGGAGACTCTACACTGGAAGAGTCACCTATAAAATTTGCTCCGGGTGATGCAAGTGACGACAAGTCTGGACCATTGAAATTGGTCTCCAATCTCATTGAAGGTGATCCTTCTGTCAAAAAGCCACCACGTAGGAAACGTGGTAAACGACCTACTTCTTTTAAAACATTGTCTGAGAATGCTGAAAAACCTAAGGTGAAAGCTTCAGAGCAACCAGTGGAAGGAGAGGTTATTGTGCCAAAGTCAGCTCATGACTTTGATGTGGAGAGGCTTGATGATTCCAATATTAACCCTTCTACCTCTGGGGGTTCGAAGATTGGCACCTCTCTCACAACCGCAACTGTGAAAAATGAGTTGTCGCCAAGTAAAGAAGACTGTTATCCTCAAATAGAAGACAAAGAGTCACACTTGGAGCAACGTGACAAATCCGTGATGGATCAAGCCCAAGAAAAGGATCTAAATGAACCCACAGACTAAAGAAGACTCTACTGTTCTATGTAAGTCTAATATCGTTCTTCAAGTTACATGCTCTGGTAGAACAATTTCTCTGCTGCAAGAGGAAACACCAACTACCACACTTGTACCTGAACCAAGCGTTGAAGATTATTCAAAACAGCCGCTTAACCAAACTCCAAAAGAAGTGAGTGAAACCGAAGGTAGCATCCACACATCCAGTACCTGTTCCCATGATGAAGGAAGCTCCTTCTATGACATATCAGTTGCCATGATGTCTGTCACTTCACCTACACTCCAGCAAGTATTAAAAGAAGACTTGCCTTCAGTTGAGAGTACTTCTACGACAAGTAAATAACTATCTCAAGCTGAGGAGAATGATTTAAGTAACCAGGTATCTCTAGCCATTACAGAATTATGTCAATTTGAGAGAGAGTCGTCCCTGCTTCGGCTGGCCCCATGCTCCGAGATATTGGGGGAACCGTTCCTTGATGCATATCTGCGGTCTGAGGAGAAGGGCTTGCAGAGTGCTCCTGATCCTGTACTCGTTAATTTAGGGGATTCTCCTCGATTGATTCCAGTGGTACCTACCCAAGATAACGCAGAGACTGTTCTCCCTTCTACGGAAGTTGCATCGCAGTCTTTGTTCCGAGGTTCTTACAAGCCAGAAACCAAGTCAGACCCAGGACTTCTGAGTGATGCACCTGTTACCAGCAATAGTCCCAGATTTAGTAGCACATTTGTCGATCACTGGTAAGGAGTGTTTCTTATCGTATGTGCCTTTAATTTCTGTTTATGTGTCTGCCCTTCGAATGCTCAATGTTACTCTACAGTCCTTGCTTTTGTATGTTTCTATTCTGCCTCGTTGGTTTCTCCCGTGGGATTCTCCACCTCTCATTCCTCCTGAACCTCCTCCTTGTTTTCCTCTACTGGTTGGGTGACCCTGTTTTTCTTCTGTCGCCCATGGGGGTTCTTGGGGTTTTGGAGCGCCAGGAGTCGCTCCTTAAGGGGGGGGGGGTGTGCTGTCACGACACTCCTTAGCTGATTAGCCCTCGTGCAGTACTCATACTCACCACTGTTTCTGTTTGGCACTGTTCCTGATTTATTTTCATTAAGCACTTCACCTGGTCCTTGTTTAGCACCTATTTAGTTTGAGTTCTCCCCTCACTCCTTGCCAGATCATTGCCTTTTGTTTTCTGTTTCCCTGGGTTCCTGGCTCCTGCATACTGTGACTTGGTCCTGTGTCTCCTGGTCTTCGTCCTGTGTCCTCCTGATCCTGCGTTATTGTGTCCTCCGATCCTGTGTTCTGGTTCCGTGGCCCCGGCTTTACTACCAGTGATCCTGTCCCTGCAGACTTGTTCATTGATTCTCCTTTGGATCTTGATGTCACTATATTTGTCTTGTGACTCTGGACCTGTGCCCTACCTGATACTCGTGGTAGCTGCATAATCCTACCATTATACCCAAGGACTGTTACAGTAGTTGTTACCTGCACGATTAGTGCTAATTTTGATTTACTGTATATATTTTGTGGCCTTCTGTGTGTGTGTGTGTGTGTGTGTATATATATATATATATATATATATATATATATATATATATTGTTTTGCGTTTTTCCTTTGGTTTCCTGTAAATATATATATATATCTCTTGATTTATTCTATTTATTTGTGTCTTGACATTTATTTCTCTGCTGAATGGGTTCCCACATTTAAAGTGACAGTGCTGTTCCAGGGCAGCACCCCTTCATGTCATTACAGTATCATGGTCTCTGAGGACAGGTGTCAATCCATATCTGCCAAGTGACCCTATGTAGGGGGAACAGTCCCCATTCTGCTCTGTGTCAGTGTGTATCAGGGTCTCTGAGGGCAGGTGTCAATCCATATGTCAAGGTGTCAATATGTCATATGTCAGGTGTCAATCCATATCCATTGTGATTTAGGAATGTTAGGTGATTTATGCCCTTTATGGATTAAAACCAGACACTGCATCAACTGTGTAATTTTCCATGGGAGTTTTGCCATGGATCCCCCTCCGGCATGCCACAGTCCAGGTATTAGTCCCCTTGAAACAACTTTCCCATCACTTTTGTGGCCAGAAAGAGTCCCTGTGGGTTTTAAAATTTGCCTGCCCATTGAAGTCAATGGCGGTTCGCCCCGTTCGCCGGTTAGCGAATGTTTGCGGAAGTTCCTGTTCGCGAACCGAAAATTTCGTGTTCGCGACATCACTAGTTCTTAGTTAAAGGTCCCCCCCTCATTATTTTTAGGGTGGGGGGTAGGTAGGGGGATCTTTTTTTTTTGGGGGGGAGGGGGTGACTAGGGGTTTGGAGACCTCTAGTCACCTGGGGGGGATTTTTTTTAGGGCCCCCACCCGCTGCTCAGGGGTGGGGGCCAGGGGGGAGGATATTAGGTCCCTCCCCTTATTAGTATATGGGGCCCCACCCACCACTCAGGGGTGGGGGCCAGGGGGGAGGACATTAGTTCCCCCCCTTTTTTTTTTTTTTTTTTTTAAATTCTTTATTTTCGTTTTGGTGCATCAAATCATTTTTTCATACATTCGTGACAAAGATCTTTCTATGAGACTTATGCACCTTTTGGGACAAGCATCATCAATTCAGGTATAACAGTAACAATTGAACAATATGTAGAGATAAGAACAGTGGTATGTTGTCCTGTGTTTTGGGTGTTCATTAAGGCACAGTGTGCTTTTGCTATATACGTGTGCGATATTCTAGTTGGAGTTTGCACTCTGCGTGAGCGTGTGGTGGTAGGGCTGATCATGAGGAAACCGGTGTGTGGTGTATGTTTGTTTTGTAGATTAGCCTCTTGTGTATAGTAGCTTGAGTGCCTACTTGCCTTAGTGGTGTTGCGCTTTTTGTTGTTAGTAGTTTATCTAGCTTGGGTGCCCCTGACCTAGGGGGCGGCGGGGGGGGGTGTGATCGTATGTTGGACGCCAGGTGACAGGATTTGCTGTGTGTGGGTTTATTGGGTGTCGTGTAGCCCGAGTCTCTGTGTACGGGCGCTTTATCTGTTAGTCTGTGGTGGTAAATCGTGTGTGTCAGTTAAGGAAAGAGGAGGAGATGGTACGTCTATTGACATAGACGGTTGTCCATAGGTTATTTAACATTTAGAACTTTAAGGCACGGGTGTGCAACTGTTGGGTTTGCAAAGTTCGTAATCGCGGCTCCAAATGTTCACGGCACTGGATGTTGCGATCCACTAGGTCTCGGCTCGTGCTGAGAGGTGTTCTCTGGGCCCCATGTCGCCTCAGACGGGTTTCTCTGTTGCGTAGTCGTCGGGTGAGGCAGTCCCAGTGTGGCTAGGAGAGGGGATGCCTCCTCCACTGAGGTCAATATGTGGGTGATTCCCCCATGGGGTACTTCTAGAGTCCCGTTGGCGCCCCATCTGTAGGCGATACCTGCTGATCGGAGTTGTGTAGTAAGCGGTCCATAGGTTTTGCGCCATAGGAGGGTGGCTTTCGAGAGGTCCTGAAAAAACGTCAGTGATGAGTCTTCAAATTGTAGTGGTGTCTTGTCTTTCAGGCTTGCCATTATATGGAGCTTATCTTGCACTGAGACGCATCGGAGAATGACGTCTCTGGCTGCTTTGTTCTTCAGGTGGGGGGATCCCGGTAGGCGGTATATGCCATCTGTGTTTATTTTCTTTACCACTGTGTGTGGGAGCACTGTGTTAAGCAGGCGCCTGATATATTGTGGCAGTTCTTCGGTTGTTATTGTCATGGGGATGCCCCGGATTTTGATGTGTGAGCGTCGCTGTCGGTCTTCTATGGTGGACATTTTAAATGATAGGTAAGTTTGCTGGTGCTGTAATTGTTTAATGGCTTCTCCCATCTTGTTCATGTGAGTGTGAACCGACACCACCTCTTTCTCTGTGTTGCTCACCCTTTCTACGACTTTGTTTAATTCTGTCTTGAGGACAGCTGAATCCGCTGCTAGGAGTTTGTGGATATCTGCCAACAGGATTTTCAGGTCCCCTTTAGTGGTAGGGGCTGAATCATCCTCCATCTCCAACAGTGGTGACTGTATTATTTGTGGGTTTCTGGGCGAGGCAGGTCTGGGCTGTGATAGAGACTGAGCCTTGTCCTGCTGTGCTGCAGGGGGGTGCCCTGGTGTGTCCTGGCTCTGTGGTGCCAGAGTGTGTGGCTGTTCAGTCAGCTGCATTGGAATGTGCCCCTGGAGGTTGGATCCCTGCCCTGCTGTACCTGGTAGGTACCTGTGGGGGCTCCCAGGACGGTCTGGGCACTGTTGGGGATGGGGGGGCGCCTGAGTATGCTCCGGTGTTACTGCCGTGATAACCGGCCGGGTTTGGGCGGGCCTTTGGAACATGGCCCCTATATCCCCATCCCTGGTACCTTGGTGCCTTTGGGATCGGCGTCCCATGGCCGGGGTGTGTTCCGGAATGTCAGGGATGTCCAGCTGGTATGTCTGGCCTGTATGTTTCGCCAGATGTCCGCACAGGATTTCCTCGAGGCCCAGGCTTGAGGGTGCGTGGTAGGCCCCAGTCTTGTGTTTCCGTTTCTGGAGCTTCTGCGGTTGGAAGAACGGCATTGGAGGGTGTAAGATTTTGTGCTGTAGCCGTCTAGGTGGGTATCTTGGCTGGATGGTTGCAGGAACACATGGATTATCGTGGATTTAAGCCGTTTGGTCTGGGAGCTGTGAGATATGGCGTCCATTCATGTTGAGTTGCAAGCTCCGCCCCTAGTTCCCCCCCTTTTTAGGATTTAGGGCCCCCACCCACCGCTCAGGAGTGGGGGCCAGTGGGGAGGACATTAGGTCCCCCACCCCTTATTATAATTTAGGGAAGGGGGACTTTTTTTTTTTTTTTTTTCAGTGAGCAGCCACAGGCATGTAGAATGTGTCTACAAGCTCTGACAAGTGGGGTGAGCTCTGACAGACCCTGTGACCCCCGGACCCATAGCTCCCACTAACTAGGCCCACTCAGGGGACCGAGGACAGACCCAAGACCTACATGCATACTAGCCCCCCGGAAGACATGAGGAGACGGACGGGTCCCTGGCAGACCCAAGTGGGGACACACTGCAGTGACGGAAGGGGGATGAACCTGCCCAGGAGGTAAACGGGGGTCAATAGGGGGACACCTGAAGGAGACCTCGGGGTGAGCGCTCGGTTGCCTCAGGCCCTCACCATCATGGATGGCTAGGGTGGCCCACAGGTCAATGCCACAGACTACCTCTCATACAACTACGGTTAGCCACCACGGGAAACCTGGTTTGGAGACCGGAATGGGCACGTAAACCCTGGTGCACCTGACCGATCTAGGGTCATAGTTGTCTACCCATACTAGACACCCCCCCAACCCCCCCCCATGTTGACATAACTGACTGACTTTGATTGATTGACACACATTACTACCCACCCCCACCCTTAAATCTCCCCCTTCCCTCCCTATTAACCGTTCTGACTGTCTCTGTCACCCCCCCAATACTCTTCTCATTCACGCTCTCCTCCTTACCCCTCCCTTCCCACTACATACACGCACTCCGCAGCAATGTCACGGGGATTCCTACCGGCTCCATTCAGGTTCTGGTCTAACAACACCAGAGGCCTCAACATTCCTGAGAAACGCAAACACCTCCTGCGGAAGCTGTGATCCCTCAGGGTATCTGTAGCGTTCCTGCAGGAGACGTGATGCGAGACGGAAGATTCCCCCAGGGATTCTTTGCAAACCACCGAAATACCAAACGTTCGGGAGTGGCCATCCTCTCAGCGGGAAATGTACCATTCCGGTGCACCGATACCAAGGTAGACCCGCAAGGGAGGTACCTTTTCATGAAGGGAACTATAGCGGATCGCCAATACACCCTGGCCAATGTATATTGTCCCAGCACACATTCTTGGCCCGAACGTTTAGAGAGGGGCTCCTGATATTGGCAGGGGACATAAATCTCCCCCTACACCCTCGGGCATCAGCCTTTGCACACAACGCAAACGAGAGAGCACCAGACTAGTCCTGGACCTAGTCAAGCGGTTAGCCGACCTGGAAAACTTACATAAACAGGAACTGACAGAAGACATATACCTGCAACTGACGGATGCGAGAAGACAACTCAAGGACGTACTCTCCCAGAAACTACTTAACGTGATCCGCAGGTCTAACCGTTATTTTTATGAGTACTCCAACAAATGCGGTAGAATGTTAGCCAGAACCCTGCAACAGAGGCAGACGCAAAACCACATACACAAGACCGGAAAGAAACGCGACTCCCGGCGGAGATTATGCGGGCGTTCAGGAACTATTACACAGACCTTTACAACCTGGCTAATACGTCTAGCGCCCACGACCCAACAAGACACGCCCGCGAACTGACAGAATATCTTTCCAGACATGTCTCCCAGAAAATCACCCCAGAGAAAGCCGCAGACATGTAACAACCCCTGTCTCCCGAGGAACAATACGCTGCGCTCAAACTAACCAAATCCAACAGAGCGCCGGGACCAGACGGCCTCCCCACAAGTTACCTTCGCACCTTTAAAGATATACTACTGCCACACCTACTGACGGGCCTAAATTCGATCCTCGAGGGCCGGAATTTTCCGGTCGACTCGCTCCTTGCCGTGGTAACGGTCTTGCCGAAAGAGGGGAAAGACCCAGCATGCTGTGCAAGTTACCACCCCATCTCCCTCTTAAATGCTGACCTGAAACCATTTGCGAAAGCCATGGTTCTCCGCCTGGCTGGGGTGCTACCTGACCTGGTGCACCTGGACCAGGTGGGTTTTGTTCCGGGCAGAGAAGCCCGGGACAATACTATCCGGGCACTCAACATCATCCACTCGGCCGGAGAGCGGGGAGAGGGACTAGTCCTCCTCTCCACAGATGCGGAAAAGGCCTTTGACCGAGTGGATTGGGCATACCTCGCAGCCACACTACAGCACATTGGCTTCGGTCCCAATATAAGGACCTGGATAGCAGCATTATACACAAATCCGACAGCGCGAATCCGAGTCAGCGGCGCCCTCTCAGACCGGTTCCCCATACGGAATGGTACGAGACAGGGGTGCCCCTTGTCCCCCCTTCTGTTTGCCCTCTCTTTAGAGCCGCTCCTGGAGGTGGTCAGAGCTGACAGGGGAATCATAGTTACATAGTTACATAGCTGAAAAGAGACTTGCGTACATCAAGTTCAGCCTTCCTCACATATGCTTTTGCTGTTGATCTAAAAGAAGGCAAAAAACCCAGTCTGAAGCGCTTCCAATTTTGCAACAAACTAGGAAAAAATTCCTTCTTGACCCCAAAATAGCAGTCAGATGTCTCCTTGGATCAAGCAGCTATTAGCCCACTAATTAGAAATAGTATCCCTGTATGTTATGTTTTTGCCAGTATTTATCCAATTGCAATTTAAACCTCTGTATAGACTCTGACAAAACCACCTCTTCCGGCAATGAATTCCATATCCTTATTGCTCTTACTGTAAAGAAACCTTTTCTTTGCCTTAGATGAAATCTCCTTTCTTCAAGCCTAAATGTGTGACCTCGTGTCCTATGTATAGCCCTGTTTATGAATAGATTTCCAGATAATGGTTTGTACTGGCCCCGAATATATTTGTATAATGTTATCATATCCACTCTAAGGCGCCGTTTTTCCAAACTGAAGAGATTTAAATTTTTTAACCTTTCTTCATAACTAAAATGCTCCATTCCTTTTATCAATTTTGTAGCTCGTCTCTCACTTTTTCTAGTGCCATGATATCCTTCTTTAGAACAGGTGCCCAAAATTGCACAGCATACTCAAGGTGTGTGTAACGGACCGTTTCTGCATAAAAGGGGAAAAATCCGTTTAGGCGATAATCCCCTTTTCTAGAGACAGGCACAGCTACTGCAGAACACCAAACTCCCGATCTGGATACGAAATAACACTCCGAACTGGAACAGCTGAACAAGAAAAGCATACAATCCGCTTACACTCTTGGCAGTCAGCTTACAATCCAATTCCCCCCAAGAACGAGACGACACTTCATTTTGAGGGTTAAGCAGGAACTCAGGACTGGCTCCTCCAGCCTGGCTTTTATTACAATAATCCACATACAGGCCACACCCAGGGGGAGGCATAAAATAACCAATCCGAGATATGGTACAACCCACACATCCCCTCCCCTTAGCCTGAGAGATAATCCACTTATTATACAGTTTAAAACATAACTTTTACACAATATCTGTAACTTCAAAACCATACATCATATTCGCATAAAAATACATATTCACAATCAATCCATTCGGGGGAACAACATACTCAAAAATTGCATGGATCAGACCAGGGGTTCAAAAGTTACTAAAAGTATCTTTTGGGCCCTGGCTTGCAGCATGGCACAATCTGGCTCAAACAGAAGTAAAACATCCCCCACAATGCATCCCGGCTTCCTCCCTTCTGCCCTGGAGATAATTGGAGAAGTAATCCAATTATCTAGGACTAGAGTCAGACTCCATTAACCACATGGTTGCAAAAAGACAGTAAAAGACATAAAATTACATACTGATACATTTAACACATAAAACACACATTTCTACATATCCCCAGTTTAACTGAACACATAAATACCTACATAATATTTAAGACAGTATTACTGTGATATGTTACAAAGTCTTAAAGGGACATTAGTCCCAAAAGTCCCAATATGTCCATCGCTGATTTTAAAGGGCCAGTAGCAGCAATATAAATTATTACATGCCCAAATATAGTTTTTCCAGTACAATATGTCCAGGGGCCATAGTCGCAGGGCAGGAGGCTAGCAACCAGGCTTCTCCAGTTCACAGTGGCGAAGTTGGTTTCGCCACAATTCTCCCCTTTACCAATTAGACTAACAGGGTATCTGACCTCCTGCCGGTCAGTGCCCTGGTTAGTCCAGCAACCCACCCACAAAACAGAAATAGTAGAGCAGCCCACCCACAATAAATAGTTACTACACCTGGGTGAGGGAGGATCTTGTCCGGGTTCAGGTGCCTCACCACGGCTGTGTGGGGGGCTGGTAGGCTGCCTTGGTGGGTTGCTGAGGGGGCAGAGACCAGCAGTACTCTGTCCTGTTGCCAGCACTACCACGGGAGTAGTCTGGTTGGAGCCTGGTTGCTGGAGACCGACTGTCTCCCCTTTGGATATATCGCTCGGTGGCTGGGGAACAGGACCGACCGTCCCTACCCCTGGTGCTGTAAGTGCAGAGACTACGGTCCCATCTGCACAGCTGTGGGGCTTAACATCTCCCCTTGATGGGTTAGGCTGCCGCTGGAGAGAGGGTGTAACAAGCTCCTCTCTCTGGATGGTAAACTGCCGCTGGGGAGAGGGGTTAGCAGGCTCCTCTCCCTGGCACTCTCTCTGCTGGTGGAAAGGGGAACCAGCTGTCTCCCCTTTCATTCTCTTGTCCGGCTGCTGGGGTGCGAGACTGACTGTCTCTGCTCCCTGCAGGACACACTGCCGCTGGGGAGGATGTACGACACCATCAGCTCCCTGGGGTACACACTGCCGCTGGGGAGGGAGGATGCTGCTCTCCTCTCCCTTCACTTCACACTGCCTTCTTGGCATATCACTTTGCTGCTGGGGGGCAGGAACAACTACCTCTGCCCCCTGTAACTCAGCCTGCCGCTGGGGAGGAAGGACTGCACCTTCGGCTCCCTGGGACACACACGGCCGCTGGGGAGGATGGACGACACCATCAGCTCCCTGGGGTACACACTGCCGCTGGGGAGGGAGGACGCTGCTCTCCTCTCCCTTCACTTCACACTGCCTTCTTGGCATATCACTTTGCTGCTGGGGGGCAGGAACAACTACCTCTGCCCCCTGTAACTCAGCCTGCCGCTGGGGAGGAAGGACTGCACCTTCGGCTCCCTGGGACACACACGGCCGCTGGGGAGGATGGACGACACCATCAGCTCCCTGGGGTACACACTGCCGCTGGGGAGGGAGGACGCTGCTCTCCTCTCCCTTCACTTCACACTGCCTTCTTGGCATATCACTTTGCTGCTGGGGGCCAGGAACAACTACCTCTGCCCCCTGTAACTCAGCCTGCCGCTGGGGAGGAAGGACTGCACCTTCGGCTCCCTGGGACACACACGGCCGCTGGGGAGGATGGACGACACCATCAGCTCCCTGGGGTACACACTGCCGCTGGGGAGGGAGGACGCTGCTCTCCTCTCCCTTCACTTCACACTGCCTTCTTGGCATATCACTTTGCTGCTGGGGGGCAGGAACAACTACCTCTGCCCCCTGTAACTCAGCCTGCCGCTGGGGAGGAAGGACTGCACCTTCTGCTCCCTGGGACACACACGGCCGCTGGGGAGGGAGGACGCTGCTCTCCGCTCCCTTCACTTCACACTGCCTTCTTGGCATCTCACTTTGCTGCTGGGGGGCAGGAACAACAACCTCTGCCCCCTGTAACTCAGCCTGCCGCTGGGGAGGGAGGACGACACCATCCGCTCCCTGGGTTACACACTGCCGCTGGGGAGGATGGACGACACCATCCGCTCCCCGGGGTACACACTGCCGCTGGGGAGGAAGGATTGCACCTTCTGCTCCCTGGGGCACACACTGCCGCTGGGGAGGATGGACGACACCATCAGCTCCCTGGGGTACACACTGCCGCTGGGGAGGAAGGACGGCACCTTCTGCTCCCTGGGACACACACTGCCGCTGGGGAGGATGGACGACACCATCAGCTCCCTGGGGTACACACTGCCGCTGGGGAGGAAGGACTGCACCTTCTGCTCCCTGGGACACACACTGCCGTTGGGGATCTGGGCCGGAATTTAATAGTTCTACATAGTCCATCTCCAGCCCTTGTTCCATCGCAGCGAAACGGCGGAGGTCTCGTCCCAGTCCAATAGATCTCAGGCCCTGTAACATCTCACTCCGGTAATGCACGATAGCCCAGTACCGTGACTCTGCTGGACTGCCGAAGTCGGCATCTTCTGTTAGGGCCTTCCACAACAGGCCAGGGCTAGTGTAGTGATCCCCCTCCGGCTGGATGCCCTCTGCCCTCCACGTCTCTGGCTGGACAGTGCACCACCACAGTGCCCGGTATGAGACGTCCAGGCTCAGTTCCCTTTCCACGAGGTACTCAAGTTGTCTTACCCGCTCCCCTCCGGGTTGGTCCCCCAGAAGCGGCATCCGCCAGGCCATTTGTTCCTCCAACAGGTATGCGGCACCAGGAAAGCGCTGCTGCCGTTGATACTGGACTTCTTCCCGGGCATCATACCATAATCTTATCCGGGCATTATCTCTCCATTCTAATTCACTCTCTTCCTCATGTGTGTGTGTTGCCCAGGTGTGCGTGTTGCCCATTTTCCCAAAATCCTTCGTAGATAGGGGCGCTGTACGGGTACTGGCGTTGCCCTCACTTTGTAATCCAGGAATAGTGTTGTCTGTAGCTGTCCCTCTGGTTGTAGGAACGATCCCGCCGCTTGCCACCAATTGTAACGGACCGTTTCTGCATAAAAGGGGAAAAATCCGTTTAGGCGATAATCCCCTTTTCTAGAGACAGGCACAGCTACTGCAGAACACCAAACTCCCGATCTGGATACGAAATAACACTCCGAACTGGAACAGCTGCATTTTGAGGGTTAAGCAGGAACTCAGGACTGGCTCCTCCAGCCTGGCTTTTATTACAATAATCCACATACAGGCCACACCCAGGGGGAGGCATAAAATAACCAATCCGAGATATGGTACAACCCACACATCCCCTCCCCTTAGCCTGAGAGATAATCCACTTATTATACAGTTTAAAACATAACTTTTACACAATATCTGTAACTTCAAAACCATACATCATATTCGCATAAAAATACATATTCACAATCAATCCATTCGGGGTAACAACATACTCAAAAATTGCATGGATCAGACCAGGGGTTCAAAAGTTACTAAAAGTATCTTTTGGGCCCTGGCTTGCAGCATTGCACAATCTGGCTCAAACAGAAGTAAAACATCCCCCACAATGCATCCCGGCTTCCTCCCTTCTGCCCTGGAGATAATTGGAGAAGTAATCCAATTATCTAGGACTAGAGTCAGACTCCATTAACCACACGGTTGCAAAAAGACAGTAAAAGACATAAAATTACATACTGATACATTTAACACATAAAACACACATTTCTACATATCCCCAGTTTAACTGAACACATAAATACCTACATAATATTTAAGACAGTATTACTGTGATATGTTACAAAGTCTTAAAGGGACATTAGTCCCAAAAGTCCCAATATGTCCATCGCTGATTTTAAAGGGCCAGTAGCAGCAATATAAATTATTACATGCCCAAATATAGTTTTTCCAGTACAATATGTCCAGGGGCCATAGTCGCAGGGCAGGAGGCTAGCAACCAGGCTTCTCCAGTTCACAGTGGCGAAGTTGGTTTCGCCACAGTGTGGTCTTACCAGCGATTTATAAAGAGGCAAAATTAAATCGTGGGACATACAATAGGGAGAACGGAGCACAGGGTTGCGGCATTCGCGGACGATATGCTCTTCTTCCTAGAGCGGCCGCTGATCTCCGTGCCAAACCAGTTGGTGCTCCTCCGAGAGGTTGGGAGGGTCTCGAACTTGAAACTCAACACAGAGAAATCGGAGGCCATTAACATCTCGGTCCCAGACGAATCTGCGTTGCACCTTCGATCCCAATTCAAGTTCAAATGGTGCGATGCCAAACTGAAATACCTCGGCATCTGGTTGACTAAAAAGCTCACACACCTCTACCAGGCAAACTTTGTCCCTATCCTGACCACCATACAGGCCGATATGCAAAGATGGACAGACCTCTACATCTCGTGGTTTGGACGCATAAACGCGATTAAGATGAACATCCTACCGCGTCTTCTCTATCTCTTTCAGACGCTCCCGATATCCCTGCCACGAGACTTCTTCCACGCTATATCCACAGCGATTCGGAGATTGGTTTGGAAGAGGGTAACACCAAGAATCAGTAAATGCCAACTGGAGCAACCCAAACAGAGAGGAGGAGCCGGACTCCCATCGATCACTGGATATAACCGAGCGACGCACCTGCTGAGGGTTGTAGACTGGCACACCCAATCGACAGACAAACTATGGGTACAGGCCAAGATAACACAGGCAGAGGGGAAAATCCCTGCGCAACTATGGAGGTCGGGAATCTCACACACCGCCCTCCATACGGGTAACCCCCTGATTGACGCAACCGTTAAGCTATGGTGCACTCTTCGCTATTCGCAGCAGCTGACTACCCACACCAGCTCACTAATGCCCATCTCATGTAACTCAGATGTTGGAGGTGGACTGATGCAAGGGGACCTAAACATTTTTACAAGATCAGATTGGATCTACATGCGCCAATGGTGCGAAAATGGCACCCTCAAAACCCTGACGGATCTGCTCCCTGACACAATCCCTACGGTCCTTGACCGGTTCCGATACATGCAGGTCAGGTCGTACTACTCTACCACGGTAGCCAAGCAACAATTTCACAGTGATCTCACGCACTTTGAAACACTTTGCGCAAGTAGGCGGCACATGGATCGGGGGATTTCGACCCTGTACACAATGCTTATAGGTGGGGGAGATGAGCCGCCTCCAAAAACCGGAGAATCCCTGACAGCCCAGGACTGGGACAAGATATTTTTACTCACACACAAAAGCTCCATTAGCTCAAAATTTCAAGAGATGAGCTACAAGCTGTTAACATCCTGGTACAGAACACCTGACGTGCTACACCGCATGAACCCAGATATGGAAGATAAATGTTGGCGGTGCAGAGAGGAGAAAGGCACTATGCTCCATATCTGGTGGACATGCTCAGCCATCGCCCCCTTCTGGGAGATGGTAAACACCAAAATATGCAAAATATCGAACCCGGAACTCCCGCTCCAGCCCCTCCCCATGCTACTACACCACACGAGCATGACACTAAAAACCTATAAGAAATCTTTGACGAAACACCTGCTGACAGCAGCAAAATCCCTGATACCCACACTGTGGAAACAAACGGCAACCCCCACCTTCCAGCAGTGGGTAGCTAGAGTAGGAGAAATTCATACCATGGAAAGCATGAGGGCATCCATCCAGGGCCGCACAGAAAAATTTAACCTGACATGGACCCCCTGGCTCCTGTACATTGCTGCTGACAGAGCTGTACCCTAAAACAAAGGCACCCTAAACCTGCCCCTCTTCTTCCCTCCCCCCCTCTCCTCCACTTACACCTCTTCCTATTAGAATACACACCCCCCCTCCTCTCTCTCGCCCCTCCCTACACCCTTCCCCTCTTCCTCATCCCCGCCCCCCCCCAGCCTTGGGGAACTCCAACTGAGACAGGGCGAGGGGAGGAGGTATCCTTGGAAAAGGAGACACTAAATGAGCGTTGGGAGAGATAGGAGGAAAACCAAGAGAGGACAGAGTCACAGAGACCGAGTGATTGAAGAGTTTGAAGGAGGAGAGCATGATCAACTGTGTCAAAGGCAGCAGAGAGGTCAAGGAGAATTAATATGGAGTAGTGACCTTTGGATTTAGCGGAGATTAGGTCATTAGTCACTTTGATAAGAGCGGTCACAGTAGAGTGGAGAGGGCGGAAGCCAGACTGAAGAGGGTCAAGGAGAGAGTTGGAATTAAGGAAGTGAGACACACGGGTAAAGACAAGTCTTTCCAAAAGCTTTGATGTGTAAGGGAGCAGGGATATGGGACGATAGTTAGAGGGGGAGGACGGGTCAAGAGATGTTTTTTTTCAGGATAGGTATTACAGTGGCATGTTTAAGGTCAGCAGGAACAGTGCCAGAAGAGAGAGAGCAGTTAAAGATGTGTGTTAGGATAGGCACAAGACAAGGGGAGAGAGATCTGATGAGGTGAGATGGGACAGGATCAAGTGGGCAAGTGGTGGGGCGAGAGGAATGGAGAAGTGCAACCACCTCTTGTTCAGTAGCTGGGGAGAAAGTCTGAAGGGTAGGGAAAGCATGGAAAGAAATGCTACCTCTGCTTACGGCAAGTCCTGCAGGGTTGTGTGCTGTGAGTCCTGGGTGTAGCTGGTTCTGTAATTTTATTAGAATATATAGATCAAGTAATTCTGAAGACTCCGAGAATTGTTATGGTCAGATTTACCAATGAAGCTGTTATAGACCTTTTAAAGTGTTGTTCTTTTGTTGGGTGTGGGGGGATGTGTGGAGTGCGAGTAGTGGTGCTAGCATCTGCAGTATATTTAGTGTATGTTGGGCGTACGTTGTTCTGTGTCGAATGTCAGTAGTTTTTGTCTGGGTGAGTGCTGATTTCTATTGGTGTTGTAGAGTTTATTCCAGTTTTGGGCTGCGTCTGAGTAGATAATGGGTGTATATCTAGTTTCGAGGTCTTGTGGGGATATGGGGTACTATGGTGTGTTAGCTGTGTGGTGGGGGTGTTCTGGTGGGATAGGGTGTGGGGGGGTAGGGAAGGTCAAGGTGATTTGTGTATTTTCTTGTGTGTAGGGTTTTTATTGTCGGGGTATGGATTGGCTGTTACTGGGTGAGTCAGGGTTGTTGCCTCCTTCGTCGTTACTAGATCTGGGTGGCAGTAGTGGGAATTCGTAGAGCCACGGTTCCCATATTTTGTCGTAGGCTGTGGTGGAGTCGTGTATTAATGCGGATAGTTTGTCCATTTTCCTAGCTTCCTCTATTTTGCGTATTACTGTTTGCTGTGTAGGTATTTCAGGTATACTCCGTACTTCCACTATGGCCCTCCTTGTTGCTAGAGCGATTTTAGCTATCAGGTTGTTGTGTTATCTGGGTGTGTTTTCTAGGGGTTTGGAGAGGAGCCATGTCCAGGGGTTTAATGGGATATTGGTGTGCAGTATTTTGGATATTAGTTGTGTGATTTGCTGCCACAGTGGGGCGATTCGTGCGCACTCCCACCATAAATGGAGGTATGTGCCTTTTTCCCCGCACTGTTTCCAGCATTGGTCAGTGGTCGAGACTCCCATTTGTTTCAGTCGGAGGGGGGTGAGATACCAGCGCATTAGCGTCTTGTAAGCTTGCTCCTTATGATTTACGCATATGGAGACTGAGGCTATTGCTTCCCATATTTCCCTCCAGTCGCAGGGGTGTTCTGGTGGCCCTAAGTCCCTCTCCCAAGCCAACACATACATGAGAGAGCCCTCTGTGAAGGTTGTTATTATCGGTGTGTAGAGAGTGGATATCTGGCCTTTGTGGATCGGGAGCGTCATGCAGTTTTTTTCAAACGTGGTAAGGGCTGTGGTGCTTGCTTTTTTGTTCGTTGAGGTAGTAAGAAAGCTCCGGATTTGGATGTAGCGAAAGTGGTCAAAGGTCGTGAGCGGCGTCTGTTGGGGTAGATCGGGGAAGGGCAGGAGTGTGCCATTTCGGAAGAATTGGTAGAAGCGGAGGAAGTTATTGTCCTCGAACCTAGAGAAGTGTTGGGGTGTCATGCCTGGGGTGAATTGCGTGTTGCGTAAAATCGGTGTGAGGGGCGAGGGATTCGAGGTTAATGCGCTTTTGTGCGCCATCTTATCCCATATTCTTATGGTGTTTGTTAATGCAGGTGTGGTGGCGGGCGTTTGTGGTCTGGTTTGTTTGGGTAGCCAAATATAGTCCCTTCCAAATATGGTATGTTCCAGGTCTACCCATCTCTTGATGACATATGGGGCATGTAAGTGCTATGCTTGAGCTAATTGCGCGGCGTGGTGGTAGTGTATATAATGGGGAGGCCTAGCCCTCCTGCCCTATTCGGAACGTAAAGTGTCATTCTTTTGATCCTGGCTTTTTTGTTGGCCCATATGAAATGGTCGGTTTGGGATTGTAGGGTTTTGAAATCGATAACCATGAGTGGTATCGGTAGAGCCTGAAAGAGGTAGAGGAATCTGGGAAGTAGATTCATCTTAACCGACGCTAATCTGCCCAGCCATGATATTGATAGACCGGCCCATGACTGTAGGTCCTGAGCTGCTTGTTGTAGTAGCGGGGTGTAGTTGCATTTGTATGTATGTGTGAGGTCTTTTGGAATGTATCCCTAGATAATTTATTACCGTGTTAGTGAGATCGAATGGGTATGTGTTCCCCAGGCTTTGGAGTTGTTGTGGGTCTATATGGATTGCAAGGGTTTCTGTTTTTTCTATGTTCAATTTGTAGCCTGAAATGGTCGCATAATCCTGTATGGTTTGGAGTAATGGGGGCAATGAGTTAATTGGGTCTGTGATAGTCAATAAGACATCGTCTGCATATGGCGTAAGTATTCTTCTGTTTGGATGTTGAGCCCAGCAATAGCTTTGTTTTGTCTAATAGTTTGTAGGAGGGGTTCCAGTGAGAGGGCGAAAAGAATAGGGGATAGTGGGCAGCCTTGCCTTGTGCCGTTATAAATAGTGAATGAGGGTGGGTGGGTTAGTGGGAGGAAAAGACTGGCAGTGGAGGAGGTGTAGAGTGATCTGAGTGCGTTTAGGAAAGGCTGTGGGAAGGTAAATTTGTGTAGGGTTGCGAATAGGAACGGCCAGAGCAGGCGGTCGAACGCTTTTTTGGCGTCGAGCGATTGTATTAGGGTCGGGATTTTTTTGCGCGTGGCGACCCATATAAGGTCGTAGGTGCGTCTGATGTTGTCGCAGGCTTGTCTGTTGGGGATTAGTGATGTACCGAACTGTCCGCCGGCGAACAGTTCCTGGCGAAATTAGCGTGTTCGCGTTCGCCGCGGCGGGCAGACACATGCGCAGTTCGAACCGCCCCCTATTTGTCATCATTGGGCAAACTTTGACCCTGTGCCTCTCGGTCAGCAGACACATTACAGCCAATCAGCAGCACTCCCTCCCTTCCACACCCTCCAACCTCCCTCCCAGCATCCATTTTCGATTCATTCGGAAGATGCATGCTTAGTGAGAGGAGGGAAAGTTTAGCTGCTGCTGATTACATAGGGAAATTGATAGCTAGGCTAGGGTATTCAGTGTCCACTACAATCCTGAAGGACTCATCTGATCTCTGCTGTAAGGACAGCACCCCAAAAAGCCCTTTTTAGGGCTATAACATCAGTCTGCTTTTTTTTTTTTTTTCCTGTGTAATGTAATTGCAGGTGCCTGCCTGCCAGCTTCTGTGTGAGGTTCACATTGGATACTGTGCCTATTTGCCCAGTGCCACCACTCATATCTGTTTTAACAATAGGTTAAGCTTTACATTTAAAATAAATATTTTTTTTTTTCACTGTAATAGAAGAGCAGTTGCCTGCCTGCCAGCTTCTGTGTGAGGTTCACATTGGATACTGTGCCTATTTGCCCAGTGCCACCACTCATATCTGTTTTAACAATTGGTTAAGCTTTCGATTTAAAAGAAATATTTTTTTTTTACTGTAATTGAAGATCAGTTAGTTGTCTGCAAGCATCTTGGTGTCAGGCCTACTTCAGCGTGTGCTCTGCAGACCTGTGCCAGCGTGCTTTGACAGTTGCCACTCATATCTTGTGTCTCTATAGCGTGCTTTTACAACCAAAATTTGTTTTTCACTGTTATAGATTGAATAGCAGTTACTTGTCTTCAAGCGGGTGTCTCAGGCCTACAGTGTGTGCTCTGCAGAACTGTTCCAGTGCACATTGCCAATCATATCTGGTGTCTCTATAGCGTGCTTTTAAAAACAAAATTTGTTTTTCACTGTTATAGATTGAATAGCAGTTACTTGTCTTCAAGCGGGTGTCTCAGGCCTACAGTGTGTGCTCTGCAGAACTGTTCCAGTGCACATTGCCAATCATATCTGGTCTCACAGTAGCTTGCACGCATAGTACCACAAATCCCCAAAAAAATGACAGGCAGAGGCAGGCCACCCCGCAGGTGCCGTCGTGGTCGTGGTGCTGTGATTCCCTTTTGCCCTAGAATAATGCCCAGTTTTCAGAAGCCACGTACCCTGAATTTGAAAAGTTCTGAGGACTTAGTTGACTGGCTAACACAGGACACCCAATCTTGTACAGCCTCCGCTCGGAACCTTGACGCACCATCCTCCTCCAGCTTAGCTTCAGACACCTCTCAAGATAGCACTCACCCGCCTGCCGCCACCACCAAAACTAGCACCACAGCCGCTTTACTTGGTATGTCAGAGGAGTTATTCACACACCCGTTTGAAGAAATGAGTGATGCGCAACCATTATTGCTATGGATGTAGATAACAGGGATATGTCTCAGGCAGGCAGCATTAAACACATGGAAGTACGGTGTGATGATGATGATGTTGTACCCGCTGCTGCTTCCTTTTCTGAGTTGTCAGATACAAGCGAAGCGGTTGATGATGACGATGCGTCCATGGATGTCACGTGGGTGCCCGCTAGAAGAGAAGAAGAACAGGGCGAAAGTTCAGATGGGGAGACAGAGAGGAGGAGGAGGAGAGCAGTTGGAAGCAGGGGGGGGTCGTCGCAAGGAGCTAGTGGCACAGTCAGACAGCATGCATCGGCACCCGGGGTCAGCCCGACAGCACGCCAATCAACGCATGCTGTGTCCACCACCAGAATGCCGTCATTGCAGAGCTCAGCAGTGTGGCATTTTTTTTGTGTGTCTGCCTCTGACAACAGCAATGCCATTTGACCCTGTGCCAAAGGAAACTGAGTCATGGGAGGTCCAACACCCACCTAGGTACAACTGCTTTGCGTAGGCACATGATCTCACATCACAAACGCCTATGGGATCAACACATGAGTACAAGCAGCACGCCTACTCTAAGCCGCCATCCTCCTCCTGGTCCAGCATCTTCAGCCACGTCAACCACTGCTGTTCTTCTTGCCCCCTCTCAACCATCCGCCACTCCGTCTCCCGCCTTGAGCAGTTCCCGCTCATCTGCCCACAGTCATGTGTCTGTCAAGGACATGTTTGAGCGTAAGAAGCCAATGTCACCAAGTCACCCCCTTGCCCAGCGTCTGACAGCTGGCTTGTCCGAACTATTAGCCCGCCAGCTTTTACCATACAATCTGGTTGAGTCTGAGGCGTTCAAAAAATTTGTAGCTATTGGGACACCGCAGTGGAAGGTACCCGGCCGGAATTTCTTTTCACAAAAGGCAATCCCCAACTTGTACTCGATTGTGCAAATGGAAGTCATGGCATGTCTGGCACACAGTGTTGGGGCAAGGGTCCATCTGACCACTGATACCTGGTCTGCAAAGCATGGTCAGGGCAGGTATATCACCTATACTGCGCATTGGGTAAACCTGCTGACGGCTGACAAGCAAGGAATGCGTGGCATTGCAGAGGAGTTGGTGACACCGCCACGAATTGCAGGCAGTCCTGCTGCCACCTCCTCTACTCCTCCTACTCCATCCTCTTCCATAACCTCCTCGGCTGAGTCCTCTTGTGCTGCTGCGTCTTGCTCCACATCAACGGCACCCCCCCAGCTCCCCAGGTACTATTCCACATCCCGGATACGGCAGTGTCACGCCGTCTTGGGTTTGACTTGCTTGAAAGCAGAGAGTCACACCGGACAAGCACTCCTGTCCGCCCTGAACGCACAGGTGGAAAAGTGGCTGACTCCGCAGCAACTGGATATTGGCAAAGTGGTGTGTGACAACGGAAAAAATTTGATAGCGGCATTGCAGTTCGGCAAGTTGACACTTGTGCCGTGCATGGCACATGTGTGTAATCTGATCGTACAACGCTTTGTGCATAAGTACACAGGCTTCCAGGACGTCCTGAAGTAGGCCAGGAAGGTGTGTGGCCATTTCAGGCGTTCCTACACGGCCATGGCTCACTTTGCCGATATCCAGCGGTGAAACAACATGCCAGTGAGGCGCTTGATTTGCGACAGCCCTACACGTTGGAATTCAACACTCCTAATGTTCGACCGCCTGCTCCAACAAGAAAAAGCTGTTAATGAATATTTGTATGACCGGGGTGCTAGGACAGCCTCTGGGGAGCTGGGAATTTTTTTGCCACGTTACTGGACGCTCATGCGCAATGCCTGTAGGCTCATGCGTCCTTTTGAGGAGGTGACAAACCTAGTCAGTCGCAACGAAGGCACCATCAGCGACATCATACCATTTGTTTTCTTCATGGAGCGTGCCCTGCGAAGAGTGCTGGATCAGGCTGTAGATGAGCGTGAAGAGGAAGAGGAAGAGTTGTGGTCACCATCACCACCAGAAACAGCCTTATCAGCATCGCTTGCTGGACCTGCGGCAACGCTGGAAGAGGATTGTGAGAAAGAGGAGTCAGAGGAGGATTGTAGCTTTGAGGAGGAGGAGGAGGAGCAAGACCAAACACAACAAGCATCCCAGGGTGCTCGTTGTCACCTATCTGGTACCCGTGGTGTTGTACGTGGCTGGGGGGAAGAACATACCTTCAATTACATCAGTGAGGAGGAGGAACGGGAAATGAGTAGCTCGTCATCAAACCTTGTGCAAATGGGGTCTTTCATGCTGTCCTGCCTGTTGAGGGACCCTCGTATAAAAAGGCTGAAGGAGAACGACCTGTACTGGGTGTCCACGCTACTAGACCCCCGGTATAAGCAGAAAGTGGCGGAAATGTTACAGAATTACAACAAGTCGGAAAGGATGCAGCATTTGCAAAATAAATTAAAAAGTATGCTTTACACAGCGTATAAGGGTGATGTCACAGCACAACGGGAATCTAACAGGGGGAGAGGTGGAAGTCATCCTCCTCCTCCTCCTCCCACGACCACCGGCAAGGACAGGATGCTTTAAAGACGTGTTGTTGATGGAGGACATGTGGACCTTTTTAAGTCCTATGCATCGCCACAGCCCTTCGGGATCCACCCTCAGAGAGCGACTCGACCGACAGGTAGCAGACTACCTCGCCTTAACTGCAGATATCGACACTCTGAGGAGCGATGAACCCCTTGACTACTGGGTGTGCAGGCTTGACCTGTGGCCTGAGATATCCCAATTTGCGATAGAACTTCTGGCCTGCCCCGCTTCAAGTGTCCTGTCAGAAAGGACCTTCAGTGCAGCAGGAGGTATTGTCACTGAGAAGAGAAGTCGCCTAGGTCAAAAAAGTATAGATTACCTCACCTTTATTAAGATGAATGAGGGATGGATCCCGAAGGGACTGACACTGGGCGATACATTCGCTTAAAAAAGGCCTGATGAGATGAGCTGCCTTGGGCTAAAAATGGTCCACTGCTGTATTTTAGCTCTGAATGACGTTTGACTTGCGTGACTTATCCGCCACCAACTAGGGTTCAAGCCGCCATGTTTTAGGGCACTTTCTGCCTGTGAAACAAACATCAATTTTTCTGGCCGCTGCTACAGCAGCGGCTGCAACAATACCAAATTTTTCAGGCATGTGTACATGCCTAATTTTTAGCCCCACTGGTGCAAGTGGACTGATTACAATTACAGGGCCTCTAAAGAGTCCTGTATTGTTATTTGTCGTCACTACCTTCCCGCGTCGGGAAGGTTTCTTGCACAGGGCGCCCAAAGGCCTAAGGCTGGCCCTGCGCATGGGTCAGTGGCTCTGCACCAGACTTCCCTCCAATTGATCAAAGTTAAAGGATTTCAAGTGGACTGATTACAATTACAGGGCCTCTAAAGAGTCCTGTATTGTTATTTGTCGTCACTACCTTCCCGCGTCGGGAAGATTTCTTGCACAGGGCGCCCAAAGGCCTAAGGCTGGCCCTGCGCATGGGTCAGTGGCTCTGCACCAGACTTCCCTCCAATTGATTAAAGTTAAAGGATTTCAAGTGGACTGATTACAATTACAGGGCCTCTAAAGAGTCCTGTATTGTTATTTGCCGTCACTACCTTCCCGCGTCGGGAAGATATCTTGCACAGGGCGCCCAAAGGCCTAAGGCTGGCCCTGCGCATGGGTCAGTGGCTCTGCACCAGACTTCCCTCCAATTGATCAAAGTTAAAGGATTTCAAGTGGACTGATTACAATTACAGGGCCTCTAAAGAGTCCTGTTTTGTTATTTGTCGTCACTACCTTCTCGCGTCGGGAAGATTTCTTGCACAGGGCGCCCAAAGGCCTAAGGCTGGCCCTGCGCATGGGTCAGTGGCTCTGCACCAGACTTCCCTCCAATTGATCAAAGTTAAAGGATTTCAAGTGGACTGATTACAATTACAGGGCCTCAAATCAGTCCTGTATTGTTATTTGTCGTCACTACCTTCCCGCGTCGGGAGTGGGTCATTTAGAAACATAGAAACATAGAATGTGACGGCAGATAAGAACCATTCGGCCCATCTAGTCTGCCCAGTTTTCTAAATACTTTCATTAGTCCCTGGCCTTATCTTATAGTTAGGATAGCCTTATGCCTATCCCACGCATGCTTAAACTCCTTTACTGTGTTAACCTCTACCACTTCAGCTGGAAGGCTATTCCATGCATCCACTACCCTCTCAGTAAAGTAATACTTCCTGATATTATTTTTAAACCTTTGTCCCTCTAATTTAAGACTATGTCCTCTTGTTGTGGTAGTTTTTCTTCTTTTAAATATAGTCTCCTCCTTTACTGTGTTGATTCCCTTTATGTATTTAAATGTTTCTATCATATCCCCCCTGTCTCGTCTTTCCTCCATGCTATACATGTTAAGATCCTTTAACCTTTCCTGGTAAGTTTTATCCTGCAATCCATGAACCAGTTTAGTAGCCCTTCTTTGATTTGCGCCCCTGCTGCCTTCCTTGCATGTGGTAGCTGTTTGTCAGGGATTTGTCAATCCATATCTGCCAAGTGACCCTATGTAGGGGTAACAGTCCATATTCTGCTCTGTGTCAGTGTGTATCATGGTCTCTGTGGACAGGGAACAGTCTCTATTCTCCTCTGTGTCAGTGTGTATCAGGGGTTTTGAGGACAGGTGTCAATCCATATCTGCCAAGTGACCCTATGTATATCTGCTGTCAGTACACAGGAAAAGTTTAAATATTTCTTGTTCTACGTTCTCTGCAACTCCACGCACCGACTCATCCAATACGTGAAGATCTGGGGTTTCTCTGACTCTCCTCAGTAGTGTATCAAACAGAGTCTGCACTGTGGTAAAACGGACATCTTCAGGACATAACTCAACTATTTGCAGATAGGCAGTCTGCAGCTTCTCTTTTTCACCTGTTCTCTTCTTTCTCTTATGCGTATTCTTGTCTATATGCAGGTGGTCTCTTGCCTTTCTTTTAACCAATTCGTTCCTTCCATATGGTTTCAAAAGATCTCTGGCATCATTACTTTCAACGCAAATAACGTCATCATAGTTAGTCTCCTCATTATTCACCGGGAAGAGAGTGTTTGCACTGACTACCCACAGCATGCTCTTGCCATTGCCTACTCCACCTTCAACGACAGGGTGCAAGTCCCAAGGAGAAGGATCATTCACTTTATTATCTGTCTTTATTTCACAAGTAGTACCTGGAACATCCTCATGGGTCACAAGATGTAAATCTGGACTAATGTCAACCCCAGGGTCTGGAAAATCTAAAGAGTCCTGTATTGTTATTTGTCGTCACCACCTTCCCGCGTCGGGAGTGGGTCATTTGCGCCCCTGCAGCCTTCCTTGCATGTGGTAGCTGTTTGTCAGGGATTTGTCAATCCATATCTGCCAAGTGACCCTATGTAGGGGGAACAGTCTCTATTCTGCTCTGTGTCAGTGTGTATCAGGGATCATTAGGATAGGTGTCAATCCATATCTGCCAAGTGACCCTATGTAGGGGGAACAGTCTCTATTCTGCTCTGTGTCAGTGTGTATCAGGGATCATTAGGATAGGTGTCAATCCATATCTGCCAAGTGACCCTATGTAGGGGGAACAGTCTCTATTCTGCTCTGTGTCAGTGTGTATCAGGGGTTTTGAGGACAGGTGTCAATCCATATCTGCCAAGTGACCCTATGTAGGGGGAACAGTCTCTATTCTGCTCTGTGTCAGTGTGTATCAGGGATAATTAGGATAGGTGTCAATCCATATCTGCCAAGTGACCCTATGTAGGGGGAACAGTCTCTATTCTGCTCTGTGTCAGTGTGTATCAGGGATCATTAGGATAGGTGTCAATCCATATCTGCCAAGTGACCCTATGTAGGAGGAACAGTCCCTATTCTGCTCTGTGTCACTGTGTATCAGGGATCATTAGGATAGGTGTCAATCCATATCTGCCAAGTGACCCTATGTAGGGGGAACAGTCCCTATTCTGCTCTGTGTCAGTGTGTATCAGGGGTTTTGAGGACAGGTGACAATCCATATCTGCCAAGTGACCCTATGTAGGGGGAACAGTCTCTATTCTGCTCTGTGTCAGTGTGTATCAGGGATCATTAAGATAGGTGTCAATCCATATCTGCCAAGTGACCCTATGTAGGGGGAACAGTCTCTATTCTGCTCTGTGTCAGTGTGTATCAGGGATCATTAGGATAGGTGTCAATCCATATCTGCCAAGTGACCCTATGTAGGGGGAACAGTCTCTATTCTGCTCTGTGTCAGTGTGTATCATGGTCTCTGTGGACGGTGAACAGTCTCTATTCTGCTCTGTGTCAGTGTGTATCATGGTCTCTGTGGACAGGGAACAGTCTCTATTCTTCTCTGTGTCAGTGTGTATCAGGGGTTTTGAGGACAGGTGTCAATCCATATCTGCCAAGTGACCCTATGTAGGGGGAACAGTCTCTATTCTGCTCTGTGTCAGTGTGTATCAGGGATCATTAGGATAGGTGTCAATCCATATCTGCCAAGTGACCCTATGTAGGGGGAACAGTCTCTATTCTGCTCTGTGTCAGTGTGTATCAGGGATCATTAGGATAGGTGTCAATCCATATCTGCCAAGTGACCCTATGTAGGGGGAACAGTCTCTATTCTGCTCTGTGTCAGTGTGTATCATGGTCTCTGTGGACGGTAAACAGTCTCTACTCTGCTCTGTGTCAGTGTGTATCATGGTCTCTGTGGACAGGGAACAGTCTCTATTCTGCTCTGTGTCAGTGTGTATCAGGGGTTTTGAGGAC
Organism: Pelobates fuscus; assembly: GCF_036172605.1. Lineage (NCBI taxonomy): Eukaryota > Metazoa > Chordata > Amphibia > Anura > Pelobatidae > Pelobates > Pelobates fuscus. The sequence continues at coordinate 59,873,413 of NC_086327.1, forward strand.
AGGTGTCGATCCATATCTGCCAAGTGACCCTATGTAGGGGGAACAGTCTCTATTCTGCTCTGTGTCAGTGTGTATCAGGGATCATTAGGATAGGTGTCAATACATATCTGCCAAGTGACCCTATGTAGGGGGAACAGTCTATATTCTGCTCTGTGTCAGTGTGTATCAGGGATCATTAGGATAGGTGTCAATCCATATCTGCCAAGTGACCCTATGTAGGGGGAACAGTCTCTATTCTGCTCTGTGTCAGTGTGTATCAGGGATCATTAGGATAGGTGTCAATCCATATCTGCCAAGTGACCCTATGTAGGGGGAACAGTCTCTATTCTGCTCTGTGTCAGTGTGTATCAGGGATCATTAGGATAGGTGTCAATCCATATCTGCCAAGTGACCCTATGTAGGGGGAACAGTCTCTATTCTGCTCTGTGTCAGTGTGTATCAGGGATCATTAGGATAGGTGTCAATCCATATCTGCCAAGTGACCCTATGTAGGGGGAACAGTCTCTATTCTGCTCTGTGTCAGTGTGTATCAGGGCTGGGCTTTGAGGACAGGTGTCAATGTTAGGTGATTTCTGCCCTTTATGGATTAAAAGCAGACTCTGCATCAACTGTGCAATTTTCCATGGGAGTTTTGCCATGGATCCCCCTCTGGCATGCCACAGTCCAGGTGTTAGTCCCCTTGAAACAACTTTTCCATCACTATTGTGGCCAGAAAGAGTCCCTGTTGTTTTTAAAATTCGCCTGCCCATTGAAGTCAATGGCGGTTTGCGCGGTTCGCCGGTTCGCGAACATTTGCGGAAGTTCGCGTTCGCCGTTCGCGAACCGAAAATTCCGGATTTGCGACAACACTATTGGGGATGAAGCCCACTTGGTCTGGGTGAATTAGTTTGTGTAGGTTTGGGTTTAGGCGATTGGCTAGAATTTTGGTGAATAGTTTGATATCCACGTTTAAGAGGGAGATGGGGCGATAGTGGCCAGGTTCGGGGAGTGTTTTTGGAAGGAGGCAAATACTTGCTTGTAGCATGTCTTTAGGCAGTGGGTCTCCGGACATGATTGTGTTGAATAGTTTGCATAAGTGTGGGGTGAGCGTATTTGTGAATGTTTTGTAGTATATTCCCGTGTATCTGTCCAGGCCTGGGCATTTATTCGGTTTGTGCTTTTTGCTGACTTTTGCTACCTCTTCTTCGGTGATTGGGGCGGCTATTTGGTCTGCTGCTGTGTGGTTGAGTGCTGGTAGCGTGGTTGCGGTCAAGAATTGGTCCGTCAATTTGCGGAGAATATTCAGGTTAAGGCGCGTTTGTGGGCTGTGGTCGTATAAGTCTGCGAAATAAGTTTGGAAAACTCACGCTATTTTGTTGGGAAAGTCTTTAATTTGACCGTCTGGGGATTTGATCTTGTCGATGTGTTTGTGTGCAACGCGTTGCCGCAGTCTACGGGCTAGCAGTGTGTCGCCTTTGTTGGATTTTTCATAAAATAATTGTTTGGTCCATTGTAGGGCTTTAGTGGCATCTGTCGCCATGAATTCCTTCAGGTCTACCTGGCAGGTCGTGATTTGTTTTAATACGTTTGGGGTTGGGTCGTTCTTAAATTGGGTCTCTAGTGTTCTAAGGCATTGGAGGGTGTGTTCTAGTTTTTGGAGGTGTTGCTTCTTCTGAGCTGAGGCTAGGTTTATGAGCGTGACTCTGATTACTGTTTTGTGTGCTGCCCATAGTATTCCTTCGGATTGGACCCAGGGTGCGTTTGTCGTGAAGTATTCAGAGAGCTCGTGCTGAATGGTTTCTATGTGGGCCGGGTTATGTAAGAGTGTGGGGTTTAATCGCCAGGTCCAGGGACGTGTGATGTTAGGTAAGTCGATCGTTAGGGTGATGTCCGCGTGGTCAGACCACGTGATCGAACCTATTGTAGAGGTCTTGATGTGTTCTGCGAGGGATGGGGATGTAAGGAACATATCTATTCTGGAGTGGGAGTGGTGAGGGTGCGAATAGAAGGTATAGTCCTTAGTTGTCGGGTGTTTAATTCTCCATACGTCTAGCAGGTTGGCGTCGGTCACGAAGGACAGTAGCAGTTTGTCTGCTTTCGCTGTGGGTGGTTGAGTACGTGTGGGTGGTCCTGCATGGTGTCTGTCTTGCATTGGGTTTAGTGTAGCGTTAAAGTCGCCTCCTACCGTTAGATGGTGTGATGGGAATAGTTTCAAGTGGGTTTGCATAGTATTCCAAAACAGTTTGTTCGGTTGGTTGGGGGCGTTTACGGAAGTGAATGCGTATCGCTGGGGGCCTATGCGTCCTGTGATTGTTATATATCTCCCTTGCGGGTCCGGGTGTGTTTGTGTAACGTGGAGCGGGCATGATTTACGGAGCATGATTGCTACCCCGTTCTGTTTTCCTGTTGGAGAGTTTGCTGTGAAGTACTTGTTGTAGTGTCGGCTTAGGAGAGGAAGTGTTTTTTTTTGTGGGCAAAGTGGCTTTCCTGAAGTATGAGTATGTCGGCCTTCGTTCTGTTGGCCCAGCGTAGGAATTGGTGCCGTTTAGATGGGTTATTCAGGCCTTTGCAGTTGATGGAAATGCACGTCAGTGTGCTGTTTTTACTGGGTGCGTTGTGTTGTGGGTTGCGTGGTCCCGTCTTGTTGTTTGGGGTGGGTTGTTGTGCTATCGAGTCCGTGGGTGTAGTTACCATTTGGTGGGGGGGGGGGGTTGATTGGGAGTATGGAGGGCGAGGTGGGGTGGGGGATTCCAGGCTGGGCTGGTGGAAGAGGGGGGGAGGGAAAGTAGAGGAGCTGGGGGTAGAGAGGTTGTTGAGTTGTGCCTGGTCTTAGTTGGTGGTTGCCAGGTGTCCTTCGGGGTGTAGTGAGTCTGGGTTTATAGGTTGTGGTCTGAGCCGGTTGGTGGGGGAAGTGGACCAGTCGGTGTCAAGCCCACTCCCCTGGGAAGGTGTTGTAGATGGAGTTTTTGGTTTGGGTGTGTTGTGATTTTGCCTCTGGGGGGGGGTTCGGGGGTTCCTTGGTATAGGGTGTGCGTAAGTGTTGATCAAGCAGGGTTATGTTTTGAGTGTGGGGGGCCATATTGGCCCCGTTGGTTCTGTGTGTTTCGCGCCTGGGTCTCGAGGGCCAGTGTGTTGAAGGGTGTGTAGCTGATGTTTTCCGTCGGCCCGTGCGTTACTTTGGGTGTGGGTTGTGAGCTGGGATAGAGGGGGGTGTCGGGGTCTGTGGTGTGGTCAGGGCCCCTGGTTGTGTAGGCATCTTTGGATTCATTTTTATCGAGGTAGTGTGTGGTGTCAGTGGTCGTAGGTTGTCTGTGGGGGTAGCCTTTTGTGGAGAGGCGCATGTCGCTGGGGTGGGCGGGAAGAGTGATGTGCTGCGTTACCTTTATGAGTTGGGTGTGTGTATCTGATGTCCCGAGGTGGTCGGTTCAGGTACATGGGTCACTTCTGTGGTAGTTGTGGTTCCTGGGTGGAGGTGTGTGCTGCCCTGGTGGCGAGAGGCCTTTTCCTCCCATCTCTCGGAGTTGGCTTTCTGCGAGTGCCTTGGGTGTCAGCAGGAATAGGAACACATGGTTACTTTACACATGGAACTCTTTCATCTCCTCCCCCCCTCCTACCGCCCATGTTTGCAGTTTTAGCCCCCGGTCATCGCCTCTGTGTGTCCGTTGTCGGGATGCTTATTGGGAGGAATTTCGCCTTGTGCTGTATGATTCATAGGAGGGAGATCCTCGGGTCAGGTGTTAAGTGCTATAGGGGATCTCCCTTCCGGATCGTGTACGTCCAGCGTGGGTCCCTGATGGGGGTGGTCAAGTTGTGGGGCGTGAGTTCTGTACATTGCGGGCGTGTCTGGACGTTGGGGGTGGGCCGTTAGCAAGTCGTCGATGCTTGTGTCCTCCTCCTGTCACCTCCCCTCCCACCTCCCCCTCCCCTCCCAGCCCCCCCCTTATTTTCGTGCTTCCATTTGCATTAGTTTGTCCCCTGTGGGCAGTGGAACTTAATAGCAATATTAAAATAGCATAGTCAAATAACATAGTAACTGGATAATTAACTGTTTTAACAGAACATTTGTGCCCAGGGGGGTCCGTTTTTGTTTTTCCACCCTTTATTTTACTATTAGCTCCCCTTGGTCTTGTTTTTTTTTAGGGGGGGTTGAAAGTTGAGGCCTAAGTTGTGACCTGGGGGGAGTGTCGGGGCTCCAGGTGGGTCCCGTATGTTCTGGGGCCTGGGGTTGAGTTGCCCGTGGGGTAGTCTGCTTTTGGATTGTGGCGGATTTGGTGGGGGCCTTTGCCTTGGGGTATGGGCTACTAGCAGGGTGGTGTGGGCTTGGGTTCGGAACGACTGGAGCCCATTGTAATCGTCCAGTGGTTGGGAAGGGGTTCTGGTTGACAGTTGGAGGCCCTGGTGTATTTTTGGGGTGGGACACCAGTGTTGACTGTGGGGACTCGGCCGCTCAACAGCGGGTGTGGGGTGGACCATTTATGTGGTCCAGATGAATTGGGTTGCGGGCCTTCACTGATGAAATGATCGGGCCCTAGGGTGGTGGGTGGGTTTTGTGGGGGTACATTCAGTGGGTATAAGACCCGTAATTACCAACATGTAGGAACAGCCGTTCCATGGTTGAGTCCAGATACTGTTTTTCAGTCCCTCAGGTAGTTTGTTGTTCCTGGTCGCTTGGGATCAATGCTTGCCTTTTTCTGGCTTGCTGTCGGGGTGGGAGTCGTCGATCAGCCGAGGTGGATGGAGCTTGCAGAGCAGGGCCTATGGCGTCCGTTTCGGATGGCAGCGTTATTCCCAGAGAGTTTGCGAAATCCACCATGTCGGTTGTCTGGAAAAGCATGTGGGTCTGGTTTTCTTTTTTTGCGATTAATTTGAAGGGGTGTCCCCACATGTATTTCCATCCGTGCTGTACCAGGGTCATAGTGAGCGGTTTTAGTTCGCTGCGCTTCCTTAGCATTGATGGCGCCAGGTCCTGAAAGAATTGTATTGGTTGCCTTTGTATTTGGGGGTTTTTGCTCTGGCCAGGCCTACGAGGTGCTCTTTGGTAGCAAAGTTCATAATTTTCAGGATCACGTCTCTCGGGGCTGCTGGGTACATTAGTGAGGGACGAAGCGCTCTGTGGGCCCGTTCAATAGTTAGCTTGTGGTCCGAGGCTTCTGGCAGCATTGATCTGAATAGATCTTGTAGGGTGGTGTGTAGGGATTCTGCGGTAACGGATTCCGGCAGGCCTCTGAGCCGGATGTTTGTTATTGCGGTCTTCCATCCCGTCCTCCAATTGCCAGATTTTGTCATGGAGTTTAGTAAGTTCGTCGTCGTGTAGTTGTGCTCTTTTAGTGATGTCTGTGAGATGGGTTTCAGTCTGCCCCGTTCGGGTAGCGAGGGCATCTATGTCGGCATGTAGGCCTGTAAGGTGTTTTTCTAACTCCGCGGCCGTGTAGGCCTTGATGTCGTTTGTGGCTTCATGGAGGAGTTGGCGGAGATCCCGTTTGGTTAGTGGAGCGTCTGGGTTGGTATACACCTCATTGTCTTTGGAGTCCGAGCAGGATATTTCCCGGTCTTTACGGCCTGGTTCCTCGCGGCCGCAGATCAAAGATGGCGGTTGTTGGTCCTGGGACGGCCTGAATATCGTGGCCATTGAGGGGGTCGAATCTCGTTTTTTTCGGTTGCCTCCCATCAGGTTAATTGTGCGTTTGGGGGTGACAGGGTTGGAACATTTTGAGGCAAAATTGCAGATGGATATGGATTTAATTCCCAGGGGAGAGAGAGCTCAGGAATTACACGTCTGATTCCATTGACGGTCAGGCTCCGCCCCTATTTTTTATACACCGTAAGGTAGAAATTATTATATAGACTCCATTTATAGAGTTAGATTTGTGTGGGTTAATCTAAATAAATCTAAATGGAAAAGTAAAGTGGGATTATTATTTAAAATTGAAGTATTGAAATATTAAATTAAGGTCAGGTCATTTATAATTGTTTTCATCCTGCGCGCTGTCACCGCTGCATATAACTTTATATCTTCGTTAAGGAGAGAAATTGGTCTATAACTCCTGACATCCTCTGGGTTTTTGTCTGGTTTTAATATGGTAACAATTTTCCTCTTGTAAGATCTTTAGGTAGTATGGCGTTATCTGCAACTTGTTAAAAGTAGCTAGTACATGTGGGGCTAATTCCTCTTTATAAATTTTATTAAAAGAGGCCTATGAGTCCATCTGGTCCTGGACCTTTTTAAGGGCTAACAGATCAATCCCTTTATACATTTCTTGAATAGAAAAAGGTTGTTTGAGTATTTCTATTTGAGTTTTGAGTTAATTTATTTGAAGATTTATTTTGAAAATATATTTCAGTTTCTAGATTAGATTTAGATGATTTTGTTATATAGATCGTAAAATAATTTTTAAACGATTTAGAAATTTTTTCTGGGGACAAGCCTACCTTTCCCTCATATGCAATTTTTGAGATCATTCTCGATTTATATATTTTTTTTAATTTAAGTTAAGAGTTTGTCAGCCCTATTTCCCGTATAATACCAGGTTGTTTTCAGTTTTTCTAAGATTTTATTATTTCTAATTACTAGTTGATCATTGATTCGATTTTTGATATCTTCAATTTGTTATGAAATAGTTTTTCCAGTTCAATATATAATTCAGAATTTTTTTGCTCTGTTTAAGTTGTTTTGAGATGCTAATTTAATATAGTGTCCCCTTATGACTAGAGTTGAGCGAACCCGAACCGCAAAGTAAAACATTACTGGAACCTGGACCCGAACACGGACATTTCAGTGTATGTTCGTGTTCGAGTTCGGTGTTCGGCGATTTAATGGTGCGTTTTGAAAGGCTGCAGCGCAGCCAATCAACAAGACTCATTTGCCCTTAGAAGCCATCACAGCCATGCCTACTAATGGTATGGCTGTGATTGGCCAGTGCAGCATGTGACCCAGCCTCTATAAATAAGCTAGAGTCAAGTAGTGCCGCACGTCACATGAGCTCTTATTAGCGTAGGGACAAGATGCTGAAGCTGTGAGGGACAGCTTAGGAAAGAATTCTGGTGTTGAATCCGCAAACTACAGCGATTATTCAAACTATTAATCCTGTACCCTGCCCTGAGCCCAGTGCCACAGAGAGTGCAGAGCACTTGCAACTGCATGTATACCAGGTACATGACTTTAATCCTGTTCTGGAAGCTCATTGGGCAACATCTAGGCCTTTTTAAATACTGCAATTTGTTTGCTGCTAAATAGTAAATTTGCGTACTGCATTTCTTTCAGTCCAATTAAATACCCTTAAATACTAGTGTTACATTGCACTTTTTGTGCTAAATAGTACATTTGCATCATGCTGTGCACTTCATATCTGAGAGTCAAATAGAACCGTCAAACACTGTGTGTGGCGGAACCAACCTCGCCACTGAGAACTGGAGAAGCCTGGTTGCTAGCCTCCTGCCCAGTGATTATGGTCCCTGGGAGATATTGCCCTTTAAGGGACTGAATTGGGGCTTATGGACTGCTACCATAATGTACTGACCCTTTAAGAACTACTTTTGGGCATGTGGATTGTATAATACTGTCCCAAGCCCTTTAAATACTTTGGGGACAGATTGGTACTTTTGTATATGGCACTTCGGACACAGTCGAAGCTGTCGAAGCTGTCGAAGCTGTCGAATCTGTCGAAGTTGTCGAAGTGGCCGGTATCGGACAAAGGACCACGTTCGGCGGCCATTTTAACTTCGAACACCGCCGACCCTTAACATCAACTCCACTTCGACACTTCGACCAAAGTCGAAGTACAGGCACACTTCGAATGGGACTTAGCCGTTTTTATGCCAGAAATTGACCGACCGCACAGCCCAAATCTATGGAACTGTTTTGGGCAAGAAAATGTACTTGCGGGCGGTCATAAAAGGACTTCCGTGTAACTTTTGATCCACTGGAGGGATTTGCCTGAATTTTGGAAGTGTTTATGTTTAAAGTATGCTGAGTCTGAATATGTGATTTGTATGGGAATGTGATGTATGGTTTTGAAGTTACAGATATTGTGTAAAAGTTATGTTTTAAACTTTATAATAAGTGGATTATCTCTCAGGCTAAGGGGAGGGGATGTGTGGGTTGTACCATATCTCGGATTGGTTATTTTATGCCTCCCCCTGGGTGTGGCCTGTATGTGTGAGATGGAAATAAAAGCCAGGCTAGATGAGCCAGTCCAGAGTTCCTGTTTAACCCTCAAAGTGAAGTGTCGTCTCATTATTGGGGGAGGATTTATTGTATGCTGTTCCAGTTTGACTGCTAGGAGTGCAAACCTATTCGTATGGTTCCTATTCAACTGTCTACAGCATTCAGAGGCTTGAGAGGATTCATATGCTTCTCTGATACGGTGATTGTGGTGTCTGCTGCAGTGCTTAGAGTCCTCAGGAAACGCTAGGAGCATCCATTAACGGAGGTACCCAGTCGGGGAGCCAGGCGATCCGTTACACTGTGCTTACAGCGCACTTTTAAAAATTCAAATTGTTTTCGGTGCACTTCATATTATTATTATTATTATTATTATTATTATTATTACTGGCATTTATAAAGCACCAACAAAAACATGCAGCGCTGTACAATTGGGAAAAAGACAAACACATTAAGAACAGACCAATACAACAGGTAGACGGCACTGCCCGTGAGCTTACAATCTAAAGGTTGAAATGGGGATAAGAGACAAGAGGTAGCAGAGGAATTTGTATGTGATGGCAGAGAAGGTTAATGGTATAACTGCAGCCGCTGATAGCATGTGAAGGTAATAGGGAGGTGATTGGTGTGGTTCCAAATAGCTGGAGGTGCATGCTATATAGTTAGAAGGAACCAGGGTGGGTGGGTAGAGCCAAGTAAAATTAAATGGCCTTCATGTTGTAGGGATGGATGGTTTGGGTCTTTTAAAGCAGCAGTGTTCAAAATTAAATGGCCTTCATGTTGCAGGGATGGATGGTTTGGGTCTTTTAATATCTGAGAGTCAAATAGAACTGTCAAACATTGTGCTTACAGCGAACTTTTAAAAATTCAAATTGTTTTGGGTGCTAAATAGCACATTTGCGGCCTGCGGTGCACTTCATATCTGAGAGTCAAATAGAACCGCACCACCAATGAGTGGGCCTCCATGCGAGACCTGTGTGCCATGTTGCGCTGTTTCGAGTACTTCACCAACATAGCCAGTGCTGATGACGCCGTTCTCAGCCTTACTATCCCGCTTCTATGTCCCCTTAAAAAAACGCTTCGGGCGATGATGGAAGAGGATGTGGCACAGGAGGAAGAGGAGGAGGACGAAGAGAGGTAATTTCCACGGTTATCAGTTCAGTCATTCACTAGTGGCTTGGAGGGTGGGTTCCTGCACCAGCATAGGCCAGGTACACAATTGTCCAGCATCTCCACACTGTTCCATGGAGGCATTCAGCTGTCCATCTCCCAAACACTGGGGAGAAAGAGGAAGTACCCCCCTAGCCATCCGCGAACCCTGGCCCTGACTGCCAGCATTTCAAAATTCCTGGTCTCTGAAATGCTGTCATTCTGTCTGGTAAAGATGGACAGTTTTTAAAACCTGATGGCGTTATTGGACTGCAAGAAATGCACCGCAGGCCGCAAATGTTTCTTTTTTTACATCCCAATATTTTGGGGGCTACATATTACATATTACTATATATAAATATAAAAACATTGTTGGCTACCACCTCCTCCTCCACTGCTGCTTCCACCTACACCGCCACGGTCACCGCCTCCTCAACCTATGGGTCACTTAGTATAAACGATGTACACAATAGCAGAGGCTTGTGACGGCCTTTTCTCCATGCATCAGGAGTTGAGCTCAGTTTGAACAATGAAAGAGAATACCCTGCACTCCAACCCTCTCTCAAATGGATAATTCTGGTGAACCTCCTGACAGCCATGCTTTAGATTTTGATTTATGTTCTTCCAAAGCTAAATTCAAAGATTCCATCCATGACTTTATTAATGGCATTTATGTGCCAAAAAGTCTGGGTTCCAATTGACTTCAATGGGTTCGGGTTTGGGGTCAAATTCTAACTTTTTTTCGAAGTTAAGCCGAACCCGCTGAACCCGAACATCCAGGTGCCTGCTCAACTCTACTTATGACCCATTTAAATGCTGCCCATACTATTGCTGGAGAAAGGTCAGAAATATTATTTTCCTTAGAGGATAAAAAACGTTTAGGCGATAATCCACTTCCAGATAGACAAGCAGCTACTGCAAGCACCAATCTCCCGAACAGCAAACTGTACGAATCTTCCAACTCCCGAACTGCACACACTTGAATTCCCCAATCTCCCGAACTGGAAACACACGAACCCTGGAATAGCTGAACAGGAAAAGCATACAATCCGCTTACACTCCTGGCAATCAGCATACAATCCAATTCCCCCAAAAACGAGACGACAGTTCGGTTTGAGGGTCAAGCAGAATCTGAGGTGCTGGCACACCCAGCCTGGTTTTTATTACAGTCTTTTCAAATACAGGACTGCCCACAGGGAGGTATAAAACAACCAATCACATCACAGTTACATCCCACATATTCCCTCCCCTTATCCTGAGAGGAAACTCAATTACACATACAGTTAAAACATGCTTTTTACCCAACTTTCATAACTCTAAAACCATACATCCAATTCACAATCAACCCATTCAGGGGAACAACATATCAAAAAATGGCAGGAATCAGACCAGGGGTTCAGAAGTTAGTAAATTATCTTTTGGGCCCTGGCTGGCACATGGCTATCTGGCCCAGACCGGTTTCAGAGTCTTCTATCCTGGAGATAATTGAGAAGTAATTCAATTATCTCCCAGGACAGATACAAGACTCCATTATGCACATGGTGAGCACAAAGCATGAAAATACTATAAAATACACAAAGTCACATTTTATACATAAAACACAGACATGTCACATATCCCCAGATAGCTGGGATCTGAGCGCACAAAACTACCGAATAGCGCTCAGATCCTATTCACACAGTTCAATTGCCATGGAGCCGAAGTCTTTAACTACACGAATGGGCTCCATGGCATAGCTATCTGGGTTAACACATTCACATATAAAGTCGGGTCCATAGTCCAAAGGCAAGAGGCGGGCAACCAGGCTTCTCCAGTTCACAGGGTCGAGGTTGGTTTTGAAACATAGAGTATTAACAGATTTCTAATGTGTTCTCTATTTGAATGAATTTCCAAATAAAATTCCCTTAATTTCCACTCAGGTCTTTTCTGGTAAAATGGTCTTTAAAAATCGTGAATAACATATTATGGTATGACCATGGAATTTCTATAATTTGAGTTTTTTTTTTTTTAACTCTTTCTGTTGTTTCAAAGTCCATTAGGATATAGTCAATAGGTTAGATGGGATTTTGAGAAGCATCTATAGTCACTTTCATTGGGGTGATATATATGACAGGTATCCAAAGTGTGTTACTTTGAATCAAGGTTCTGAATCATGTCGCTTGATAAATTGAGTTTCTATCTTGTACCTTTACTGTATGAGATTGTTTAATCATAATTGCATCCATAACACAGTTAAAATTACCCATTCAAATATATGATCCCTGTTTTATTTGATCAACCCTTTCCCAGAAATTGGATATGAAATCCATAGTTGAATAATTTGGGGCATATATATTGGCCAGTGTATAAGGAATCTGATTTGCAATGCATACTAAAATATTTTTGTTAATTGATCTTGCTATATCCCACTTGTTTGCAGTACTGCCACTCACGACAGGATAAACAGTAATTTTACTTACAGTAAATTCTATTTTCCTTAGTAGAGTGGCAGTACTGCATGTTTCCCTCCCATTGGAGAATAAATTAATTTTGCAGTTGATTGGTCTCCGTATGGTCATTTGGATAACTGGGGATGTCTTGAAGGTATGACCTTTTAAAGGCAGGGAGGAGGGAATTAATTTAAATATTCTTATTTGCAGAGCTTCTTGTCCACTTAAGGAGGTGACTATCCACTTGTTTGCAGTACTGCCACTGTACTAAAGAAAATAGAATTTACGGTAAGTAAAATTACTGTTTTCGTATTCTTCAGAACTCTCCCTACGGTGGCCAAAATAACCTACAAAACCCCTACATTCCAGGGTTTAATTGCTGACACATGCAACTCTCTGTGCCAATGCTACCTGTTCATGCACTAGGCTCTGGGCATTTTCAATAAACTCACTACCGAATATGAAATTATCAAACCATACTCATTTGATTGATTCCATGGCGGTGTTCACATATTTTTTGCCACCTCAACCTTTAACTAACACAACACTTTAAAGTTACTTGAATACAACCGTTAACATTTTCAGGTCATTCTAAAAGAATGCTCCTACTGCTAGAGTTGAGCAGACACCTGGATGTTTGGGTTCGCTGGTTTCGGCCGAACATCGGCAAAAAGTTTGAGTTCGGCCTCGAACTTGACCCGAACTTGACCCGGATCCGCAACCCCATTGAAGTCAATGGGGACCCAAACTTTTGGGCACTAAAATGGCTCTAAAAAAGTCCTGGAAAGGGCTAGAGGGCTGCAAAAGGATGTACAATGAGGGTAAGAGTAGGACAAGTGCCATGCAAACAATTGGGGTAGCCCCCAAAATATTGGGACATATAAAAAAAGAAAACAAAGAATAAGTGCACTTGAGTATAACAATGGCTGGGTGAGGCCGGTATAAATGTCTATTCTGCACAAGGCCTCCAAGGCATAAAGGGCAAGCTCGGGTCATGTGCCCAGTTTGGAGACCCAGAAGTTGAATGGGGCAGACCCATCAGTCAGTACGTGTAGGCGTGAGCACACGTACTGTTCCACCATGTTGCTGAAATGCTGCCTACTGCTAAGACGTTCCATATCAGATGGTGGTGCTGGTTGTTGTGGCGTGCTGACAAAGCTTTTCCTTCTGAGGTGATGGCAGTGCCCCAGATGCATTGGCGACCTCTTCCTCTTCCTTTGCCTTCGCCTTGTGCTTCCACTGAGCCCCCGGAGTCAGTTGGGAATGCCCTCAGCAGCGCGCCTACCAGCGTGTGCTTGTAGTTGCACATCTTCCGTTCATGCTTCAGTGAGGGAATTAAGGGTGGCACGTTGTCCTTGTAATGGGGATCCAGCAGGTTGGCCACCCAGTAATCAGCACAAGATAGAATGTGGGCAACTCGGCAGTCATTGCGCAGGCACTTTGGTGACTTAAGATAACCTCGGGCGACCGCACGTCCCCGTGACGGCGACGACGCATTCGGATGTCTGCCCTATCAACTTTCAATGGTACTTTCTGCGCCTACCATGGTGACCATGGGTAACGGGGAATCAGGGTTCGATTCCGGAGAGGGAGCCTGAGAAACGGCTACCACATCCAAGGAAGGCAGCAGGCGCGCAAATTATTCACTCCCGACGCGGGAGGTAGTGATGAAAAATAACAATACAGGACTCTTTCGAGGCCCTGTAATTGGAATGCGTACACTTTAAATCCTTTAACGAGGAACTATTGGAGGGCAAGTCTGGTGCAGAGCGACTGACCCGTGCGTGCTGCAGCTTAAACTCCACTATCGCCTGCTGCTACTCACACAGTCTCTCCAGCATGTGCAAGGTGGAGTTCCACCTTGTGGGCACGTCGCATATGAGATGGTGAGTGGGAAGGCCGAAGTTATTCTGCAGCGCAGACAGGCGAGCAGCAGTAAGGTCAGAACGCCGAAAGCGCGCACAGACTGCCCGCACTTTCTGCAGCAGCTCTGATATATCTGGGTAGTTTTTCAGAAATTTCTGAACCACCAAATTCAGCACATGCGCCAGGCAAGGTATGTGCGTCAAACCGGCTAGGCCCAGAGCTACTACGAGATTTCGCCCATTATCACAGACCACCAGGCCAGGCTTGAGGCTCAGTGGCAACAACCACTCATCGGTCTGTTATTCCATGCCCGTCCACAGCTCCTGCGCGGTGTGGGGTTTCGCCCCCAAACATATGAGTTTTAAAACAGCCTGCTGTCGTTTCCCCCTGGAGGTGCTGAAGTTGGTGGTGAAGGTGTTATGCTAACCGGATGAGAAGGTGGTTGTGGCAGAACCAGCCTCGCCACTGGGCATTGGCCTTCTGCCATGTGACTATGGCCCCTGGGATGTATTGCCTGCTCTCCTGTACTGCTGAGGTTTGCTACCAACTAGGTGGATTTGGCTATGGAGCTTGTCTAGTGCCCTCTGTTGGTAGCAACAGCAATATGCACTACCTGAATAGCAATACTGGTTCATTTGCATATTCAGGTAGATTTGCATATTGCTAATTCTGCAGGCATGTGAGATATTTTCTTTTAATTATTGTCTTCCCCCACCTCTTTTAAAATATGCCATTGTGTTATAATAAGTCACTGTATGTTGCCTGCTATGATTTGACTGTTTGTAATTTTATTGAGTTTTCACAACAATGTTAGCGTTGTACGATCAGATTACACACATGTGCCATGCACGGCACATGTGTCAACTTGCCCAACTTCAATGCCGCTATAAAAAAATTTCCGTTGTCACACACCACTTTGCCGATATCCAGTTGCTGCGGAGTCAGCCACTTTTCCACCTGTGCGTTCAGGGCGGACAGGAGTGCTTGTCCGGTGTGACTCTCTGCTTTCAAGCAAGTCAAACCCAAGACGGCGTGACACTGCCGTATCCGGGATGTGGAATAGTACCTGGGGAGCTGGGGGGGTGCCGTTGATGTGGAGCAAGAAGCAGCGGCACAAGAGGACTCAGCCGAGGAGGTTATGGAAGAGGATGGAGTAGGAGGAGTAGAGGAGGTGGCAGCAGGACTGCCTGCAATTCGTGGCGGTGTCACCAACTCCTCTGCAATGCCACGCATTCCTTGCTTGTCAGCCGTCAGCAGGTTTACCCAATGCGCAGTGTAGGTGATATACCTGCCCTGACCATGCTTTGCAGACCAGGTATCAGTGGTCAGATGGACCCTTGCCCCAACACTGTGTGCCAGACATGCCATGACTTCCTTTTGCACAATCGAGTACAAGTTGGGGATTGCCTTTTGTGAAAAGAAATTCCGGCCGGGTACCTTCCACTGCGGTGTCCCAATAGCTACAAATTTTTTGAACGCCTCAGACTCAACCAGATTGTATGGTAAAAGCTGGCGGGCTAATAGTTCGGACAAGCCAGCTGTCAGACGCTGGGCAAGGGGGTGACTTGGTGACATTGGCTTCTTACGCTCAAACATGTCCTTGACAGAAACACATGACTGTGGGCAGATGAGCGGGAACTGCTCAAGGCAGGAGACGGAGTGGCGGATGGTTGAGAGGGGGCAAGAAGGACAGCAGTGGTTGACGTGGCTGAAGATGCTGGACCAGGAGGAGGATGGCGGCTTAGAGTAGGCGTGCTGCTTGTACTCATGTGTTGATCCCATAGACGTTTGTGATGTGAGATCATGTGCCTATGCAAAGCAGTTGTACCTAGGTGGGTGTTGGGCCTCCCACGACTCAGTTTCCTTTGGCACAGGTTGCAAATGGCATCGCTGTTGTCAGAGGCAGACACACAAAAAAAATGCCACACTGCTGAGCTCTGCAATGACGGCATTCTGGTGGTGGACACAGCATGCGTTGATTGGCGTGCTGTCGGGCTGACCCCGGGTGCCGATGCATGCTGTCTGACTGTGCCACTAGCTCCTTGCGACGACCCCCCCCTGCTTCCAACTGGTCTCCTCCTCCTCCTCTCTGTCTCCCCATCTGAACTTTCGCCCTGTTCTTCTTCTCTTCTAGCGGGCACCCACGTGACATCCATGGACGCATCGTCATCATCAACTGCTTCGCTTGTATCTGACAACTCAGAAAAGGAAGCAGCAGCGGGTACAACATCATCATCATCACACCGTACCTCCATGTGTTTAATGCTGCCTGCCTGAGACATATCCCTGTTATCTACATCCTCTAGCAATAATGGTTGCGCATCACTCATTTCTTCAAACGGGTGTGTGAATAACTCCTCTGACATACCAAGTAAAGCGGCTGTGGTGCTAGTTTTGGTGGTGGCGGCAGGCGGGTGAGTGCTATCTTGAGAGGTGCCTGAAGCTAAGCTGGAGGAGGATGGTGCGTCAAGGTTTCCGAGCGGAGGCTGTACAAGATTGGGTGTCCTGTGTTAGCCAGTCAACTAAGTCCTCAGAACTTTTCAAGTTCAGGGTACGTGGCTTCTGAAAACTGGGCATTATTCTAGGGCAAAAGGGAATCACAGCACCACGACCACGACGGCCCCTGCGGGGTGGCCTGCCTCTGCCTGTCATTTTTTGGGGGATTTGTGGTACTATGCGTGCAAGCTACTGTGAGACCAGATATGATTGGCAATGTGCACTGGAACAGTTCTGCAGAGCACACACTGTAGGCCTGAGACACCCGCTTGAAGACAAGTAACTGCTATTCAATCTATAACAGTGAAAAACAAATTTTGTTTTTAAAAGCACGCTATAGAGACACCAGATATGATTGGCAATGTGCACTGGAACAGTTCTGCAGAGCACACACTGTGGGCCTGAGACACCCGCTTGAAGACAAGTAACTGCTATTCAATCTATAACAGTGAAAAACAAATTTTGGTTGTAAAAGCACGCTATAGAGACACAAGATATGAGTGGCAACTGTCAAAGCACGCTGGCACAGGTCTGCAGAGCACACGCTGAAGTAGGCCTGACACCAAGATGCTTGCAGACAACTAACTGCTCTTCTATTACAGTGAAAAAAAATTATTTATTTTAAATCTAAAGCTTAACCAATTGTTAAAACAGATATGAGTGGTGGCACTGGGCAAATAGGCACAGTATCCAATGTGAACCTCACACAGAAGCTGGCAGGCAGGCAACTGCTCTTCTATTACAGTGGAAACAAAATTTTGGTTGTAAAAGCACGCTAAAGAGACACCAGATATGATTGGCAACTGTCAAAGCACGCTGGCACAGGTCTGCAGAGCACACGCTGAAGTAGGCCTGACACCAAGATGCTTGCAGACAACTAACTGCTCTTCTATTACAGTGAAAAAAAATTATTTATTTTAAATCTAAAGCTTAACCAATTGTTAAAACAGATATGAGTGGTGGCACTGGGCAAATAGGCACAGTATCCAATGTGAACCTCACACAGAAGCTGGCAGGCAGGCAACTGCTCTTCTATTACAGTGAAAAAAAAATATTTATTTTAAATGTAAAGCTTAACCTATTGTTAAAACAGATATGAGTGGTGGCACTGGGCAAATAGGCACAGTATCCAATGTGAACCTCACACAGAAGCTGGCAGGCAGGCAACTGCTCTTCTATTACAGTGAAAAAAAAAAATATTTATTTTAAATGTAAAGCTTAACCTATTGTTAAAACAGATATGAGTGGTGGCACTGGGCAAATAGGCACAGTATCCAATGTGAACCTCACACAGAAGCTGGCAGGCAGGCACCTGCAATTACATTACACAGGAAAAAAAAAAAAAAGCAGCCTGATGTTCTAGCCCTAAAAAGGGCTTTTTGGGGTGCTGTTCTTACAGCAGAGATCAGATGAGTCCTTCAGGATTGTAGTGGACACTGAATACCCTAGCCTAGCTATCAATTTCCCTATGTAATCAGCAGCAGCTAAACTTTCCCTCCTCTCACTAAGCATGCATCTTCCGAATGAATCGAAAATGGATGCTGGGAGGGAGGTTGGAGGGTGTGGAAGGGAGGGAGTGCTGCTGATTGGCTGTAATGTGTCTGCTGACCGAGAGGCACAGGGTCAAAGTTTGCCCAATGATGACGAATAGGGGGCGGATCGAACTGCGCATGTGTCCGCCCGCCGTGGCGAACGCGAACACGCTAATTTCGCCGGGAACTGTTCGCCGGCGGACAGTTCGGTACATCACTAGAAAGGTTTTAAAGGGAGCTAAGAAAAACCTGGCTAAGAGAAAGGGAACTGTTGACAGTAATACCATCTGCTTTCCCATAGAAGCCCCTCCTGAGAATCTATATCCACCACCAATTGTGCCCCCTACCCCCGAAATAACAGCCCACAGCCATGCCCAACCACAACCCCCACCTCCCTATAAAGCAATGTATCCTGCTTTACCTAATGCCCCCTCAGAGGATGATATAGAAGATATTTGTATTGCTGCAGCTGTTAATTCACAATCACAACAATTACAGCAATTACAGGAATCATCATCTACACCAGATTCTGATATAGAATATCCACCGTCACCTCCCGGTCCAATTAAATTAACAGTACAAACGGGAATTAAACTTAAAAGTGGCAAGATGTTAAAAACATATGTACATAAGCAAGATGATGATGATATAGAGATGCCAGAATTAGAAGGTGCTGATCTTACTGCTCCATTCATGACTGTTGGTAATCAGTTAATAATGAAACCCATTAATCCTGGAGTACTTAAGGGCATTATTCAAGGTGCCCCAAACCCTCGTACTAATCCCTCTGCATGCCTAATGTATCTGAAAAGAATGTGCTTAGGACAGAACATGACACAGATAGACATACAGTTAATTATAAATGGAATATTAGGGTATGACTCAGATTCTAGTTGGGATTGGTCTAAGGTACCCTCTATCAGTGAGACAGACAATGGTACTGGAGTTGGAGAGGCTGGTAGTGATGGTGTTTATGAGCTTAGTACTGCAGCAGGATGTGCTAAAATGTGGAATGAGGTTGAAGTTGAAATGTTGAGATTATGGAAGAATAAGCAGTCTATATCCACTGCTTTGGCATGTAAGCAAGGTGCAAAGGAAGAGATTGGTATTTTTGTAAAAAGGTTTTACAAATGTTGGAAGGATGAGGCAGGTTTGAAGTCTGGAGATGATATGGATCTCCTTAAAATACAGTCATGCCTTGGTAATATGTTTCCACAGTATTCTTTTCTTGTGAAACAATTGATTTCAGACTGGGCCAATTTGGATGGCTCAGATTTTCTTACCAAGGTTATAGAAAAGGAAAATGCAGGTTTTGACTTGAGAAAAGATTCAGGAAGTAAGGTTGCTTATTATGCTCAGGGATTGCAACATTGTCCACCTACACAGGCCCGAGAGAGAGGATGGGATGGAGCACATAGGGCCCATGGAAGGGGTGGTCAAAGAGGGGCAAGGGGATGGAGACAGGGAAATCAGGGTTATAGGGGCAGGGGTAACCAAGGAGGAATAGACAGGAACACTTGTTTCAACTGTGGGCAGAATGGCCACTGGAGGAATGAGTGTCCACACCCCAGGAAACCCCAGCAGCCCCAACAACTCCACAATTCTCAAAATATGCCCGGTAGGCAAGAACAACACCAGGCCCACTCCCAACACCACTGGCCAGCACTTCCCCCTCCTCCCTCTCTCCAGCCAGCCCAAACTGCACCAGGGCCATTCACAGGTACCACTGACCAGCACACCCATCACATCCCCTGGCCCCAATAGGGATGCCTTGAAGGTGACACTCTAACTTTTCCACTTTTGATGATCAGCCTTTTTGCATTCTGGTCATAGAAGGTAGATCCTTGCCATTTTTGGTAGATACTGGAGCTACGTGTTCCAGTCTCTGTGACACCTATTATCAGGGGACAAGGAAAAAGTCTACACCTTCATTGGGAGTGTCAACACCCACTTTTGTCACACCACCACTGTCTGTTTTCTGTCCTCTTAATGGTTCTTCTACTGTGCACCCTTTTCGTCTAATACCTAAATGTCCTGTTAATTTGCTGGGAAGGGATCTACTTGGTATTCTGGGAGGTACCATTACTTGCACGCCCTCTGGTGGTATTGATGTGTCTATGTTGTGTTCTGAAACTATTGATTTGTCTGCTGTTCCTTCCTCTGTGTGGGCTTCATCTAAGTTAGATGTAGGATTTGTCAACTGCACCCCTTACAAAGCCAAACTAAAATCAGATGTAACTCCTATCTACCTTAAACAGTACCCTTTGACAGAAGCCAAGGTTGAGGGAGTTCGCCCCATGATCCAATCTTTTCTAGAACAGGGAATACTAAAGCCAGTAGTTTCCCCATATAACACACCTATTAATCCAGTTCCTAAAGGTAATGGTTATCGCTTTGTTCAGGACTTTAGAGCCCTAAATAGTTTCATTGTGCCCATTGCACCCATTGTCCCTGATGTGACATCCCTCATTACAGCCATTCCACATGATGCCACTTGCTTCACTGTCATTGATTTAAGTAATGCATTTTTTTCTATACCTATTGATCAAGAGACACAGCTACTTATGGCTTTTACTTTTGAAGGCTGTCAGTATACCTGGACACGTTTACCCCAAGGCTATGTGGATTCCCCAGCTATTTATTCGCTGGTACTCCAACATACTCTAAAAACATGGACCCCCGGTCATGGTTCCGTCCTTTTGCAATATGTTGATGATTTGTTGTTATGTAGCCCTAGCTATGAGGCAAGCACTGTAGATACTGTCAGTTTGCTCAAACACTTAGCAACTGTGGGTCACAAGGTTGTTAAACACAAAATGCAATTGTGTAAATCAAAGGTTGATTACTTAGGTTTTGTTCTGGCTTCAGGCACCAGACAATTGAGTCCAAAACGTATTGAGGTCATTCAGAGGATTCCTAAACCCACTACTCGGAAGGAGTTGCTCACCTTCCTCGGCATGATTAATTACTGCCGCCAGTGGATCCCTGAATGCTCCCATTTTGACTCAATCCTAAGGGAGGCTGTACGTTCTGACAGCCCTGAAAATGTCTGTTGGTCACCAGACATGCTAGCTGCATATATTGCCCTCAAGGTTGCTATTGTACAAGCCCCGGCTTTAGGACTACCTGTCTATTGTAAATCATTTCATTTGTATGCTCGGGACAACTGTAAAACCATGGCCGCGGTCTGTGCACAAGAGCACGGAGGCGGTATGCGTCCCATTGCATTCTTTTCCAAAACGTTTCCAGCACCGGTACAAGGTATGCCGGCTTGTCTCAGAGCATTGGCAGCATGTGCAATGGCTGTTGAGAATGCTACTACTATCACACTAGGGCATCCTACAATACTCCATACCAGTCACCAGGTCACTCAGCTTATAAAAAATATCACCACACAACACATGACAGCCCAGCGCCTAAGTGGTTATGAGATTATTCTTCTTAATACCCAGAATCTGTCTATTGTTTATAGTCCTGTTAATTCTGGCCCTATGTCTGTTTTGCATGCTATTCTTACTTCTGCATCTGACTCTGTTTCTATACCATCTGAGCCTCATAATTGTATTGAACAAATACATATTGCCACATCTCCCAGAGCAGACCTCTCCTCCACAGCACTCAGTGGCCCGGATGGAACCACTGTCTTTGTGGATGGCTCTTGCTCCAGACCAAATTACGGTACGTACCTCACAGGCTATGCCGTGGTACAGCTGCCTGATAAAATCATTGAAGCTGACACTATTTTCCAGCCATCTGCACAAGCTGCAGAGCTCATTGCTCTCACACGTGCCTGTCAGCTTTTCTCAGGACAGCGAGTGAACATTTACACAGACTCATGATATGCTCATGGGGTAGTCCACGATTTTGGTGTGATCTGGAGACAAAGATGTTTTGTAGGAGCCAATGGAAAAGCCATTTCACACACAAATCTCATCCAATCACTCCTAGATGCTATACTACTTCCATCTGCAGTAGCTGTTATTCACTGCAAGGCACACACTCTGGGTAGTGATGACATTTCCAGAGGAAATGCCTTGGCTGACAAAGTGGCAAAAGAAGCTGCAGCCAAGATTGTTTACTATAAAATGTTTCCTGCTATGCTCAAACCACCGACATGTCCCACTGATAGTTTGCTGTTGCAACTTCAAGCCTTTGCAACACAATCTGACTTTGATTTTTGGATTACACAAGGTTTGGAGAAAGATCAGAATGATCTTTTCTCTAAAGAGGGGAAAATAGGCATACCTGAAGCCAGTTGCTTTATTTTCATCAGTCAGGCACATGGTCCCGGTCACAAAAGCATAGCAAGCACCATCCAATTCCTCATGAATTCATTGTATATTAGGAATCCCAGGCAGCATGTACAGTCTTTTGTAAGATCATGTGAACCATGTATGAGAACACATCCTAATATTCCACACAAATCACAGCACGAACATTTGCCCCCTCCAGCTGCTCCTTTTACACACTTACAGATTGATTTTACTCATGTACCCAAAATTGGTAAGAAACAGCAATACTTACTGGTCATAGTTGATCAGTTTAGTAAATGGCCCGAAGCCTTTGTGACATCTAGGGAAGATGCTAGGACTGTAGTGAAGATTCTTGCTACTGAAATTATTCCCAGGTATGGCTGCCCTCTGCAGATTAACTCTGATAATGGCCCGGCTTTTGCCAGTAAGGTTACCCAGGAACTTGCTAAATTCTTGCAAATTACCTGGAAGTTTCACATACCTTATCATCCACAGAGCTCAGGGGTAGTTGAAAGGATGAATAGGACCATTAAGGAGAAGCTTATGAAAGCTACTGCAGGAACATGGGTAAATTGGACAAAATATCTACCAGCTATTTTAGCTGAGATACGAATGACTCCCCACAAGGTGACTAAATTATCTCCATTTGAGATTCTGATGGGACGACCTTTTCCCACACCCTGGGCCAGGGAACCGCTTGTTATAATGTCTGGGGATTTACAGCTAATACAAGAACAATATGTACAGGAATTGTTAATGAAACTGAATGGTATATATGGCAATTTTTCTTCGCAGTTTCCCTTACCTTCACAGGAACCTACTCATCAATACCAGCCCGGTGACAAGGTGTACAGGACCAAGAAAGGAGGATACCCTTTTGGACCACCTGCTACTGTGATTGCTGTAACCAGAACCGCTGTCCTCACAGATTCCCATGACATCTGGATTCACGCATCCCGAGTGAAGCTGTGTCCAAAGAGGGGAGCCAAGGAAGACAACACCACTCCTCGCTCGGAAACAGAAGAAGTTCCCCTTAGCGAAGCATCATGGTTTTCACACCATATCATAGATTGAGAGGATCATACGAATCTGAGACCAAGATTATGTTGTGCGCTATGCTTTCTGGAGTTGTTATACTCCCTCTGATATTGTTCCTTAAATGCCATTATGAGTACAAATCAATGGCAAGTTTGAAACCTGTTTGTTTCTGGAAAAAGGACTCTGACACGATGAACAATTTTATAACATGACAGGAGGCTTCGTATTTGCTTTAGTCTCTCTTTACTAGAACTCCACAGCAGCACAGAAAAACAACCAATCAGAAAAAAAGTTAGGTACTATAAAACCCCCTTCCCATTGCATCATTTCCTCTTTCTTTGCTGCTCCGCATCAGTACAGGTCAGAGTACCACTGCCTCCTGCTTCTAGTGGGTGGCTTTGGGATTTAGTGTGATTTATTTATGATTGTTATGAGCTATGCTTGGTTGTGAGATTTATGTGCCTTTCTGGCTCTTTTATTTTCTTTGGGGAATGTTTCCTTTACATTACTGATAGTTTTCATGTGTTTATTTATACAGATTACTGGTAGTTTGCCATGTGTTTATTTATACAGATTACTGGTAGTTTGCCATGTGTTTATTTATACAGATTACTGCTAGTTTTCCATGTGTTTATTTATACAGATTACTGGTAGTTTGCCATGTGTTTAGTTATACAGATTACTGGTAGTTTGCCATGTGTTTATTTATAGTTTTCTGTTAGCTTTCCATGTGTAAATGTCACAGATTTCTGTGAGTTTCAGGTAGATATATCACAGATTACTGTGGGTTTCCATATGTATATTTATATCACAGACTACTGTGGGTTCTATGGCTATGTATATGTATATATCACTATATATATCTCACAGATTACTGTGGGTTCTATGACTATGTATATATCACAGATTTCTGTGATTTCTATGTCAGTGTATATAGCACGGCTTGCTGTGAGTCTTAGTGCTATAGATATCACGGATTGCTGTGAGTTTCACTGACGGTAGATGTCAGTCCTGTCTATGCCGATACTATTCTATCTTATCAGGCTTCTTGGGAAGATTCATTGAGTTGAAGAGACCTTCTGAAGAGACCATGAGTACTATACCCTTCAGGCGGTACGATGATGATGACCTACAATAAAGATAAGATATATCATACAGATCTGTATGTACATGTGCATTACAATTTGCACTTTAAAGAAGGTATTGCTCAGCAGAGCTTGCTTTTATGGACACTATATCACTGGAACATTTCCAGCTTAAACCCAATATAACGGGTTTTACCTCTATGTTGCCTGCTGGGCACTTAGGGACCGCCAGTCCCGGTTACGGTTTATTCACACAGTAGTACGCTGTCTAAGATTAGTGTCTAAGGGTCCTAGGTCACAGGATACCTGGAGGATTTACAGACATTTAGGGGACTCTGCCAAACTCAGAGGTCCCCATTACTCATTTAATATGAAACCCAGGATTGGCCTGCTATGTCTGTGCCCTATTGATTGGCCTGCTATGTCTGTGCCCCATTGAAACGGCCTGCTATGTCTGTGCCCATTGAAACGGTCTGCTATGTCTGTGCCCATTGAAACGGCCTGCTATGTCTGTGCCCCATTGATTGGCCTGCTATGTCTGTGCCCCATTGATCGGCCTGCTATGTCTGTGCCCATTGAAACGACCTGCTATGTCTGTGCCCATTGAAACGGCCTGCTATGTCTGTGCCCATTGAAACGGCCTGCTATGTCTGTGCCCATTAAAACGGCCTGCTATGTCTGTGCCCCATTTATTGGCTTACTATGGCGGTGCCTATTTGAAGGGCCTGCTATGTCCGTGCCTATTTGCTTGGCCAACTATTCTGTGTCCATTCATTTGGCCTGCTGGACCTGTGCCCTTCTGACGGGCCTGCTCTATTGGAGTCGAATCCCTTTTGGCCGCAGGCCTGGGGGAATATCACTGAGGAAAAACCAGTGCCCACCAGTGACATGGAAATAGGCAGGTGTCCAGACAAGTACCATTGCCATACTATCCAAGAGGACACCAATGTACAGCCATCTGAATATGGTGGGAAGGGTGAAGGCCCTAAACCTCAGCCTGAAGGGCAGGGTTTCGTATGAAGACTCCGGACACACATCTCCAAGGAGAACTTTGCACAGGCAAGGACCGGCGCTCAGACACCTACAGGAGAACGCGGTGTTTTCCTTGTCTTTAACAACTAACTCCGTATCTGCCTCCCGGTATCCATATAGGTATCGGTAGTTATTTCATGCGTAAAATTAGCTCCTGACCGTGTTCAGTGGGGCTTACTTGTCTTACCTTCCGGACTGCTTTTTGCCTTCTAGCTGAGACAGAATTTGCGTTTTTACGTTATTGTTGTTTTTTTTTTGTTTGTTTGTTTTTTTCGTGACTTCCTTTTCCTTTCGCTCGGGTCGTCGAGAGGCCTGACTTGACCTCCTCCGACATCCCGGGCACTCGTGGATTGCGGAGAACGTCTCCAGCTTTCCTCAGACTACCAACGGTCAGCCTGGACCCTGCGCGCGTGCACGGGATCCAGACGGTCAGTTGATAGTTTTCCCATCGTTGTTCTGTAGATTGCCCTCAGCCTTATGCTGATACTAGTATTTGGTGTGCCCTGCAGTTGGTCACCCTGAGTCTCTAGGGACTCTAGTTGGGATCACAGGAGGGTGCGACCCTCCATCACTTTGATCCGAGAATATTTTTTCTTTGGGAACAGAGAGCGATCCCCTCTCAGATACGGAGCCGGACACTGATTTGTTATTAGAGGGCGCAACCCTCCCTCAACCTCAGCCAGAGACTGAGCTGGACGCTATCACGATATTCGATCACATTATAGAGAGTGCGGCTCTCTCATACACTCGAGGCTCTACAATGCCGACCATTTGTTCATCACACAGGCGTGTACCTGTGCAAGACATCGATGACTACATGGAGGGGCGTCCCTCCTGCATTCAATTAGATCTGACGTCCGTGCTACTGATTTTGTTATAGAGGGCTGCCTGGTCATGCAAGATATACATATTTAGATTGGATCCCTCTATTCTATCTCCTGTAATGGATCTACTGGATCCGTCCCACTCTAACCCACGCAAGACATTCTCGCAGAGGTATAACGGGAGGAGTCTCCCACTTATTTACACACACTCCTGGAGAGGGTACGGCTAACGGATGGACCTCAGGTATTACGTGAGTGCAGGTTTTGGTGTATTCTGCACCATATAAAACAGAGGATTGCTTTCTGTTTTTGGATATCCAGACCATTGCGAACAACTGCGCAGACAGTTTCTCCCATATTTAGGTGGCAGGAGATACAGAGACCTTCATGGAGCAAAGGGGCACTGCCTTGCTCGAGTAACAAGATTAAGGAAGGCCTATTATCCGATCTGAAGGTAAACCGTTCGCATGGATCACATGGTAAGACCGGTAACCCCGGTTGTATTGAGTTTCCCGCTCATTACGATCTTGGGATGAGATGGCAGGGCTGCCCCATCTCCTCGGAACGCATACCTGGTGATCAGGGTTCGGAGATGGGGGTCCTCCGTCTATACTCTATTTCTTCCTCACGGGAGCCGTTTTGTCTGGATTTGCGCTAACCTACTTTTCAACTACCGTCATGGAGACCTACAAGGCTTTATGGAAGTACCTGGTGTGCCCCGACTCCTACTCAGACATCTTTCACTCTTAGAAGAGGACATATCTGGATGGAAATCTGCACTCCGGTTGGCACTTCCCATCACTTTGATTATTCCTGGCATTCGCTACTCCCAGAATAGTCGACCACCGTTCCTCCACACAAGTTCAGTTCGGAACCCTGAATGGACGTCCTTTTGGAGTCTTTCCTCTACCGCGTCCGAGGATTACACAGTTCACTTGGAATATTGAAATCACTTAGGATACGGCTAGTTTGACCACACTCTTGCCCGCATTATAAATTTATTCTCGGAGGAGTCATCTCACCGGGTAGGCCAGGAGGGAACGACAGATCCTACTCGGTTCTATTGCGATTTGGTGGTGGACTTAGACGCATTCCTTGAGATTGAAGACCTGCCTGCAAGGCCACATTGCCGGGTGCCCCTGGCACGATCGGTGGAGCAACCTTATACATCAAGAGTTGAGACATGGTGGCAGTGTCTTATCGCGGCCCTAAGTCCGCAAATGACCTTCGACATTTTATAACTGCAGGGAAATGGCTAATAGGTCAGTTTGCCAGCTCATGGACCGGCTGGTAGGTAACAGGTCGCGACCCCACGTACATTGGATCTATCAGCGGAGGATGTTTTTTCCGTTTTTGGGATACTTCATCAACTGGCATCTCCATCGGTTGCTGTATTGTCATCTATCGCAGTTGGAAAGTCCATTTGGGATTGCTTGGGTAGCTCAGAGAATGGGTACCAGCGAAACAAACAGCGTGGAATTTGTTGACTGAGCGTTAAAACAGCAAATACGAAGCCTCCTGTCATGTTATAAAATTGTAGATTATGCTAGCTTTAGTGTACCTATAATCTTAATTTTATTAATGAGGGAGGCGAGTATTTCCCACCCGTTCTTATCCCTCCCTTTAATTTTATAGTTTGGATTAATCAGGTACGTATACAACTCTGCTTGTTGTTTCTGCTACCTGTCACCTGTCCTTATGTCTTTTTCATAAGTAGGGTTGGGATATCTACATATTAAGGTAATTTTGTTTGCTACATTGGGTATCTGCAACTTTATTCAAAATACATTTCATTGGATAATCAACCTGTTCGATTCTGTTTTTCTCTCGTTTCAGTTTCCAGTCCTTCAGCGCGATCTGGTGTGGCGTTTCTTCGTGGATGGTAGACATTGACTTATTTATTTTCAGTCCATCAACGCTATCTGGTTGACAGTTCTTCTCAGACGTTGGACATTGCTGTATTCTTCATATCTGGACTTTGTTGCTTCCCATTATTTTTTCTGCCTTTGTTCTGTTTTGTCGCAGCTTGAAAGAGGAAATGATGCAATGGGAAGGGGGTTTTATAGTACCTAACTTTTTTCTGATTGGTTGTTTTTCTGTGCTGCTGTGGAGTTCTAGTAAAGAGAGACTAAAGCAAATACTCGCCTCCTGTCATTAATAAAATTAAGATTATAGGTACACTAAAGCTAGCATAATCTACAATTCTTCAATACCCCCAGCCCAATTAGGCCTTAGCCCCTCATCTTGCATTCGTCACACACGCTCCCTCAAGAACCTTTCTCCACCACCTTTGTATCAGCATGTAATATGCAATCATTCATTCACTGAACACATTTGGATGAATTGGACAAATAATAACCCTTATAAGTACCAGTTACCCATATGGAATGTGTCCATAATTACTAGCACTACAAGTATTAATGAAACCGATGCATTATGTTTGTTTGACGGTTCACGGAAAATTGTTAGATCTTATAACGTAGAAATGTGCACAGTTAAGGTTGCTAATTACACTTATCTAATATAAGTTCTGATGGTAAGAAAAAGGATATGCATGTAGACACTCGTCCCCTATTTACGAACCATGCTTACTCCAGAATGAACTTAACAAGTGCGTATGGCACATATATCCTGAAAATTATTTTACCATGACAGAAATAAGTACACGACATATCTGTTTAGCTACAAATCTCCCTACAAAGATAATTACTAGCACTACAAGTATCAATATACCTCTCCCTTTTTCAGGATGTTTGAGTAATATTACCTGGTTAGATCTTAATGGCACCCAATATTATTTCAGCGACACAATTACTTTAGACAAACATATTAACGCCCTATTAGGCTCGCTGCCTTTTGAAGATTACCATTTACCTCTTGAGACTATTGTCTCCTTAATGAAAGGAAAACAAAATATGTTTAAACATCTTGTTACACATAATGATGCTCTAGTACATACACAGGTAGCCACACATATCTTAAAAGGAGAACTCTAAGGTGAGTTCACAAATTCAGAATAAATTAAACCCATCATTGGTATGATGCTTTCACTGGTTGGTCTCCTACTGGATCCCAGATAATGAAATCATTCTTCTATCCTCTTGTTATTGTAGTCCTGATTTTATTGTGTATGATTTTATATAACTGCCACCTCACTTGTACATTGAGGAAGAGAATACAGAAATTAAGTCATAATGCAGAACAGAAACAATTGGAAATTCTCCTCTCTGCCACTGGAGGGTATCAACCCATCTTTAAAACTGGGCCTTAGGAATTACCACATGGGAATCGAGGTGAAGAAATTAATGAAAGTCCCGCAGGGAGTGACTAGCACCCCTGAAAATACCATGTGAAGGTTTCTCTGTCCTGGTAAGATTGTATCGATAAGATGAGCAAATGTTATTTTTGCTCAAAGAAGGGGTTGAAAGAATATTAGATAGTTAATTTCTCTTATATCATTTTAAACGATTTATTATCATTATTGCTGACTGAAAGGATATGAAACAGTTAAACTACTTTTTGCTTTGTATGCTTTAAATTTAATGTACGTCATAGAAATGCTGACCGTGAAAGACTTGAACATTAACATGCTTCCTTCTATAGGATATGATAATATGTTGACTGTGACAGACTTATACAATTCTATAGGAAATACGACATTTCAGGATGTCTTGCCCAGGATATTCATTCCAGACATATTCAAAAAAGTCTTATCTTTCCATTGTCAGTATAACATGTGATATTTAAGGAAGTAATCAATCTTATACTCTGTATGGCATATCTCATGACTCAAGTAACTTAATTTGTATAAATATTCAATACACAGTAAAGAAATTGAGAACTTGTCAAGCACCTTTTCGTGTCTGTCTGTTATTTGCTGAGCAAGTTTCTCCCGTCAATTGATGTGGTGAACAGAGGATCGAGAATTGAGGGAAATTGAGTCCAGGACAGCATTAACCCTTTCAGGAACCCACTAGACTATTGATAAAGTAGATAGACTAAGAGGGTTTTGTTGTAAATTCCGCCCTCTAGTTCGCTATGTGGTGCTTGGGCAGCGACGGCTAACCAAAACGGATGTAAATAGTTTTAGGTAGTCCATCGAGGTACTGGCCAATAGATTAGTTGGGAAATTGTAAATGTGTTAAAGATTATTGTAGTAGAGTGTATATCTTGCTAGATAGCGTGAGCTCTGCCGTCTAGCGAGAGTGTGAATAGTGTGTAACTGTATCATAGCGCATGGTACCATAACCATGTATTATAATTACTGATACTGTAAATAACTACTAATAACTGTCGTTTATGTTGTATGTTAACACCATAACCACTACTAATTGAACTGTGACTTTCAAATTGTACTCTAACCAATGCTAACCGTACTATAACTACTGTTTGTAAAGACAATGTTACTAGGGTGTGTTATCGACGGGTAATTTAAATATTGAGAATTATAACGTGGGTGATTGTATAGTTTCGCCAAAAGGTGCAGTATTAGTTATTTAGTGACTGGTGTAACAGCTGTGTGTGTACAGGAATTCCCTGTATGTTTTGTTGTGTGCGTTTGGCCTAGTAACTGTACCACGTGGTGCTGTTGCCAAGGGGAACGAGTGTGACTGTTGGAAGTGTGTTTGTTTGCTTCTGTTGGAGACGACACTCCATTGTTAAGTATGGGTGCGTCAGATTCAAAGATTATTGATCCCTTAAAATGTATGTTAAAAAACTTTAAGAAGGGATATAATGTATACGATTTTGGAGTAAAGATGTCTCCAACACGCCTGACTACTTTATGTAGTAGGGAATGGCCCTCTTTGGTGGCTGCATGGCCACCACGTGGTAGCTTTGATCCTAATCTGGTGCAGCACGTACACATGGCTGTATCGGGTAGGCCTGAACTTTACGGCCAGTTTCCGTATATTGATTGTTGGAAGCGGGCCGTAAATGACTTGCCAAAATGGATCAGGGTATGCCACGAGGAGCAATGTCGCCTCATGGTGGCCAGAACTCGTTTGTCCACTCTGGCCGTGATTACGCCCAATCCGGACACGCCCCCTGAGTCAGAGATCCCCATGCCGCCCACTTACTCCTCCTCTACAGGAAGAGGAAGAGGAGGTGCCCCGTTGTCTCCACCTACCCCCTCCTCTAGCTCAGAGTCTAGCCCACTTGTTTTAAATCCTCCCCTTCCGGTACCTACCCCTATTAACCCCACCTATCCAGATTTGGCGTCATTTCTAGTTCCTGGTCAGGCTCCTCCCAGCCCGGCCCGGAATATTCTACTTACTGATCTTCCCTTCAGTAAAGAAAAAGTGTCCCCTTCCCCTCATCTTACTACCCCTCGACCGGAACCCATAACTGACATCCCTTAACGAAGCCCCATACTAACCCGACAACTGACCGGTACCCTCCAACCCCGACATTATCAAATGCCTCTCCGACTGACACCGGGCCCGACACATATTAACGGTGAGGGCCAGTTACAACTGATTTATTCAACTGGAAGACCCATAACTCCTCCTACACCGATAAACCTCAAGCCATGACAGATTTGATTACCTCCATAATCCAGACACATAATCCCACTTGGGCTGATTGCCAGCAATTGCTTATGACATTGTTCAATAACGAGGAAAGAACACGGATAAATCAGGCGGCAATTAAAGCGCTTGAAGAAGTGGCCCGTACTCAAAATCAGGCCAACCCGGCAGCATGGGCCGCAGCCCATTATCCAAATGCAGATCCGAATTGGAATGTCAATGGCGCAGACATGGCCCATTTAAAAGCTTACAGGGACGCCATTATTGCTGGCATGAAAGCCGGAGGGAAAAAGGCGATCAATATGTCAAAGATGGCTGAGGTATTGCAGAAATGTGATGAGTCGCCCAGTGCCTTTTATGATCGATTATTGGAGGCATACCGGTTGTATACCCCCTTTAATCCAGAGGCTCCTGAGAATTCCCGGATAGTTAACTCTGCCTTTGTCAGCCAGGCCTACGGAGATATAAAGAGAAAGTTACAAAAGTTAGAAGCGTTTGTAGGGATGTCTATAACTCAATTAATGGAGATAGCGAATAAGGTATATATGAATAGGGAGACAGAGACGAAAAAGGAAGAAGAGCGAAAGATGAGAAGGAAAGCAGATATGTTAGCAGTAGCTATCGCGGGTGTAGATAGAAGGGAAAAGGAAGTATATAGGGGAACTGAGAAAAGTGAGAATAAGTGGAATAGGGAGCCTTTAAGTAGGAACCAATACGCGTATTGTAGGGAAGAAGGGCATTGGAGAAGTGAGTGTCCACAGAGGGAACAACATGAGAGAGAGATAGAACAAGGGCAGGATATAGCAATAATTATAGAGGCAGAGCGAGAGGAAGAGGAGGCCCTGGAGGTAATGGTGGGAATAATAGAGGAAGCATTAATGGGGATAGGTATTACCCAGCAGCGCAGAAACCCAGAGAGAGAGAAGATAGGGACTTTGTGGGTTTGGCTGACACTGTCATGGAGGACTATTGATACCGACCGGGCTCCATCCCCCTTGGCCGAGCGGATCCTATGGTCGATGTAGCAATAGGGGGAAAAAGGAGTTCTTTCATGATCGACACTGGTGCTGAACATTCTGTGGTGACTGACCTAGTCGCTCCTCCTTCAGGAAGAACTATCACCGTAATAGGAGCAACTGGAAAGAGTGCTGCTAAACCGGTTCTTAAAAGTCGACTCTGTACACTGGGAGGCCACGTAGTAAAACAGCAGTTCCTTTACATGCCTGAATGTCCAGTCCAACTGCTAGGGCGAGATTTGTTATCGGAATTACAAGCACAGATAACATTTCTGCCTAACGGAACGACATCCTTGAAGTTTAATGGACCCTCAGGTATAATGACAATATCAGTACCAAAGGAAGAAGAGTGGCGACTTTATACAGTGTTGACCAGCCAAAACCCTAAGAGTGATGGATCCTTGTTTAATGTACCAGGAGTGTGGGCAGAGAGTAACCCACCAGGACTTGCTCGCAATATCCCACCTATACGGATTGAACTAAAGCTTGGGGTTTATCCAGTGAGCCTAAGACAATACCATATTCCACAAAAGGCAAAGAAGAACATACAGTGAACAACAATAAAAGAAAACCGTGCCCTTATTTTGATACGAATATACGTACTCAAGTCCTTTTGGCCTTACAATTTCTACGGTATACCTCAAAAAAAGAAGAATATACAAAATAATAGTGTAACCCTGTGGGTAATCCCGGATTACCCACAGGGTTACACTATTATTTTGTGTATTCTTCTTTTTTTGAGGTATACCGTTGAAATTGTAAGGCCAAATGGACTTGAGTACGTATATTCGTATCAAAATAAGGGCGCGGTTTTCTTTTATTGTTGTTCACTATTGTTTTCTCATAAGGTGGGGAATCCTTGTGCTGATCACTGCTGCCCATCTTATATCACCTGTTACACTATAGTGAGCGCCTATATTCTGTTTGTTTTGTAAAGAAGAACATACAGTCTTATTTGGATAAGTTCATAAGGTATGGTATCCTACAATTCTGTACTTCCTCCTGGAACACCCCATTGTTGCCTGTTCAAAAGCCCGAGACAGATGAGTATCGCCCTGTGCAGGACTTGAGAGCAGTCAATGATGCGGTAGTAAGTATACATCCAGTTGTGCCCAATCCCTATAACCTGCTTGCTTTAATTCCGGGCGGGGCTACTTACTTCACAGTTTTGGACCTCAAAGATGCCTTCTTTTGCCTACGAATTGCTACAGAAAGCCAGTGTTTCTTTGCATTCAAATGGAAAAATGCTGTAACGGGCTTGAAACGCCAGATGACATGGACAAGACTGCCGCAAGGGTTTAAGAATTCACCTACCCTATTTGGATCAGTATTAAGTCAGGACTTACTAGATTTCAAGTCCATCCCAGGAGAATGTGTACTACTACAATACGTAGATGATTTGTTGATAGCGGCAGTTACAAGAGAGATATGTCAGCAAGCAACATATGATTTACTGCACATTCTTTGGAAGGTAGGATACAAGGTGTCCAGGAAGAAAGCCCAGTTGTGTCAGCCAACTGTCAAGTATCTGGGATTCCATATCTCTGAAGGTCAAAGGATAATGGGGCCAGAGAGAAAAGAAGCTGTATGCCAAATACCAACACCTAAGAATAGAAGACAAGTGCGAGAATTCTTGGGGGCAGCAGGCTTCTGCAGGATATGGATTCCCAGTTATGCGATATTGGCGAAACCCCTTTATGCAGCTATAAAAGGCACAGAACACGATCCCTTCCTGTGGACTATCGAACAGCAGACGGCATTTGAGCATGTTAAGAAGGCATTGATGAGCGCCCCAGCATTAGGTCTACCTGATCATACACGTCCATTCTACTTATATGTACACGAGCAAAGAAGGATGGCTGTGGGAGTACTGACACAGTACTTGGGATCATGGCAACGACCTGTTGCATATATGTCCAAACAACTGGATGCAGTGGCCAGTGGCCTTCCACCTTGTCTAAGAGCCGTAGCTGCTGCCGCCCTGCTGGTAGCTGAAGCTGTTAAGCTCACTCTGGGTCAGGAACTCTACGTGCGAGTCCCGCACGCAGTACAGACGTTGCTAGACTATAAAGGCAATCATTGGTTTAGTAATAGCCGTATGACTAAGTATCAAGCTATGTTATGTGAGAACCCGAGAGTGTATCTTGAGACTGTCAATACCTTGAATCCAGCTACCCTTTTGCCACAACCTACTGAGAGTCAACATGATTGCCTGGAGGTGATGGATGAAGTGTTCTCAAGCAGACCGGACCTTCGTGATTTTCCCATCCAGAACCCCGATGTCCAGTACTATACGGACGGCAGTAGTTACGTGAAAGAAGGGATTCTCTACGCAGGATATGCAGTGACAACCATAGACAAGGTGATAGAAGCTCGGCCATTGTCAAAAGGAACATCGGCACAGAAGGCAGAATTAATCGCACTCACACGAGCGTTACAATTGGCTGAAGGATTTAGGGTGAACATCTATACGGACTCAAAGTATGCGTTTTTAACCACTCTTGCCCATGGAGCTTTGTATAAAGAAAGAGGACTACTGAACTCAGAGGGTAAAGAAATCAAGTACGCAGCTGAGATATTACAACTCTTGGAAGCCGTGTGGGAACCGAAAGAAGTTGGTATCATACATTGTCGAGCACATTTGAAAGGTGATGGTGATGTAGAGTTATTAAAACCCTGTATTAAACCTATGGAGAGAAAAAACGGGTCGCAAGAGTATTCTGAGAACGGACAGCAGCTGAAATAGCCTGCCCTTCGGTGGGTCCCCGCTCAGAACTCAAGCTAGTTTTAGCTCATCTTGTGCCATTACAGAGAGAACATATCTGAAGCATATCAGACTGGTCCCACCCATACGGGCAGTCCAGATCCGAAATGCCAGCAAGTTCTCTCTGCACGAGAGATACAGCAATCCCAGACGATCGTTTCAACCTTGTTAGGCATCATCAGTGAGGCATAGCTGATATCTCTCTAGGCACCGTGAGCAAGGGGTCCACGTCTGGATTACCCTTTAAACTTATGGAGAGAAAAAACGGGTCGCAAGAGTATTCTGAGAACGGACAGCAGCTGAAATAGCCTGCCCTTCGGTGGGTCCCCGCTCAGAACTCAAGCTGGTTTTTGCTCATCTTGTGCCATTACAGAGAGAACATATCTGAAGCATATCACACTGGTCCCACCCATACGGGCAGTCCAGATCCGAAATGCCAGCAAGTTCTCTCTGCACGAGAGATACAGCAACCCCAGACGATCGTTTCAACCTTGTTAGGCCTTATAAGGCTGAAACGATCGTCTGGGGTTGCTGTGTCTCTCATGCAGAGGGAACTTGCTGGCATTTCGGATCTGGACTGCCCGTATGGGTGGGACCAGTCTCATATGTTTCAGAGAAGTTCTCTCTGTAATGACACAAGATGAGCAAAAAACAGCTTGAGAACTGAGCGGTGACCGACCGAAGGGCAGGCTATTTCAGTTGCTGCCCGTTCTCAGTATTCTCTTGCGACCCATTTTTTACTCTCCACAAGTTTAAGGGATAATCCAGACGTGGACCCCTTGCTCACGGTGCCTAGGGAGATATCAGCTATGCCTCACTGATGATGCCTTATAAGGCTGAAACGATCGTCTGGGGTTGCTGTGTCTCTCGTGCAGAGGGAACTTGCTGACATTTCGGATCTGGACTGCCCGTATGGGTGGGACCAGTCTGATATGTTTCAGAGAAGTTCTCTCTGTAATGGCACAAGATGAGCAAAAAACAGCTTGAGAACTGAGCGGTGACCGACCGAAGGGCAGGCTATTTCAGTTGCTGCCCGTTCTCAGTATTCTCTTGCGACCCATTTTTTACTCTCCACAAGTTTAAGGGATAATCCAGACGTGGACCCCTTGCTCACGGTGCCTAGGGTGATATCAGCTATGCCTCACTGATGATGCCTTATAAGGCTGAAACGATCGTCTGGGGTTGCTGTGTCTCTCGTGCAGAGGGAACTTGCTGGCATTTCGGATCTGGACTGCCCGTATGGGTGGGACCAGTCTGATATGTTTCAGAGAAGTTCTCTCTGTAATGGCACAAGATGAGCAAAAAACAGCTTGAGAACTGAGCGGTGACCGACCGAAGGGCAGGCTATTTCAGTTGCTGCCCGTTCTCAGTATTCTCTTGCGACCCATTTTTTACTCTCCACAAGTTTAAGGGATAATCCAGACGTGGACCCCTTGCTCACGGTGCTTAGGGAGATATCAGCTATGCCTCACTGATGATGCCTTATAAGGCTGAAACGATCGTCTGGGGTTGCTGTGTCTCTCGTGCAGAGGGAACTTGCTGGCATTTCGGATCTGGACTGCCCGTATGGGTGGGACCAGTCTGATATGTTTCAGAGAAGTTCTCTCTGTAATGGCACAAGATGAGCAAAAAACAGCTTGAGAACTGAGCGGTGACCGACCGAAGGGCAGGCTATTTCAGTTGCTGCCCGTTCTCAGTATTCTCTTGCGACCCATTTTTTACTCTCCACAAGTTTAAGGGATAATCCAGACGTGGACCCCTTGCTCACGGTGCTTAGGGAGATATCAGCTATGCCTCACTGATGATGCCTTATAAGGCTGAAACGATCGTCTGGGGTTGCTGTGTCTCTCGTGCAGAGGGAACTTGCTGGCATTTCGGATCTGGACTGCCCGTATGGGTGGGACCAGTCTGATATGTTTCAGAGAAGTTCTCTCTGTAATGGCACAAGATGAGCAAAAAACAGCTTGAGAACTGAGCGGTGACCGACCGAAGGGCAGGCTATTTCAGTTGCTGCCCGTTCTCAGTATTCTCTTGCGACCCATTTTTTACTCTCCACAAGTTTAAGGGATAATCCAGACGTGGACCCCTTGCTCACGGTGCCTAGGGAGATATCAGCTATGCCTCACTGATGATGCCTTATAAGGCTGAAACGATCGTCTGGGGTTGCTGTGTCTCTCGTGCAGAGGGAACTTGCTGGCATTTCGGATCTGGACTGCCCGTATGGGTGGGACCAGTCTGATATGTTTCAGAGAAGTTCTCTCTGTAATGGCACAAGATGAGCAAAAAACAGCTTGAGAACTGAGCGGTGACCGACCGAAGGGCAGGCTATTTCAGTTGCTGCCCGTTCTCAGTATTCTCTTGCGACCCATTTTTTACTCTCCACAAGTTTAAGGGATAATCCAGACGTGGACCCCTTGCTCACGGTGCCTAGGTCGATATCAGCTATGCCTCACTGATGATGCCTTATAAGGCTGAAACGATCGTCTGGGGTTGCTGTGTCTCTCGTGCAGAGGGAACTTGCTGGCATTTCGGATCTGGACTGCCCGTATGGGTGGGACCAGTCTGGTATGTTTCAGAGAAGTTCTCTCTGTAATGGCACAAGATGAGCAAAAAACAGCTTGAGAACTGAGCGGTGACCGACCGAAGGGCAGGCTATTTCAGTTGCTGCCCGTTCTCAGTATTCTCTTGCGACCCATTTTTTACTCTCCACAAGTTTAAGGGATAATCCAGACGTGGACCCCTTGCTCACGGTGCCTAGGGAGATATCAGCTATGCCTCACTGATGATGCCTTATAAGGCTGAAATGATCGTCTGGGGTTGCTGTGTCTCTCGTGCAGAGGGAACTTGCTGGCATTTCGGATCTGGACTGCCCGTATGGGTGGGACCAGTCTGATATGTTTCAGAGAAGTTCTCTCTGTAATGGCACAAGATGAGCAAAAAACAGCTTGAGAACTGAGCGGTGACCGACCGAAGGGCAGGCTATTTCAGTTGCTGCCCGTTCTCAGTATTCTCTTGCGACCCATTTTTTACTCTCCTGTATTAAACCTGTGTTGAATTTTTGCACTCCATTTTAATCTCATTACCTGACAGATCTTCCATTTTGACTACATTACATGACAGAATTTCCTAACAGCATTTAGTATAATGAATAGAGACTGTATTTTCTAGAAAGACATGACTAACACCGGAATTATTGAGCTCCTGTAACATGCAACAAAGTATAGCCAAGGCCATGAGAAAGCTGCCCTAATGAAATGTTCTATTCATAAAAAGGACCCTGAATCTGACCACGAGTCTGACATCACTAACTACCCAAAATGACGCCCAAGCCCCCCTTCCCACCGAGTAAGCCTCGTGCTGGGTAAGACGGCGCATGAGCCATCTGTCCACACCCGTGTCCAGAATAACGCCACCTCCCGGTGGGAGGACACCTAGCTAACCACTTAGTTCTTGAGCCAATTAATAATATTGATGGGTGGACATTGACATAACCACTTAACACTTAATCCAATTAATGATGTTTATTTACTGTAATCTTGATATTCAATGATGATGTAATTCTGCTCTTATAAGGGTCTGCGAGCCCGCTTTTAATCAGATGCCATTAAATTTTCTCGAAGTGCTTTTAACCTGAACTCCGTGTGTCAGTGTGAACTTACTTCTGCGTATACGCAATTTAATCATCTCAGATTTGGACAGGAACAGATAGACATTTAAACATATTTGTTTATTTCTAAATTAATCTACATCAATGGTGATGTGGTGAAAGGAGATCGGATGGCAGATAATGCAGCC
This sequence comes from Pelobates fuscus, assembly GCF_036172605.1. Taxonomy (NCBI): domain Eukaryota; kingdom Metazoa; phylum Chordata; class Amphibia; order Anura; family Pelobatidae; genus Pelobates; species Pelobates fuscus. The sequence continues at coordinate 59,912,360 of NC_086327.1, forward strand.
AAGCGTGCCGCTGAATCGGGACAACAGGAATATGTGGAGTGTATAGCTGCTCTCATACCGACCCCTCTGTCTCAATGGACTCCAATTTATACAGCTCAAGAAGAAGAGTGGTTAAAGACTGAAGCTGGAAAATACTTGGAGAATAAGTGGTATCAGTTAGAATATGGAAGGATATTCCAGCATCGCTAGTCGTAGAAATTGTCCAGAATTATCACAATGGGACACATTCCGGGAGAGATAGTGTGGAAGAATCTCTTAGGAAGCATTTCTACATACCAAGATTGTCCAATTTGACTCAGGCCATTGTACGAAGATGTGTGTTATGTGCCAAAAACAACGCAAGGCAAGGTCCAGTGAAATCACCGGGAGTCCAGTATATGGGAGGACTCCCTATGTCCGATCTCCAAATAGACTACACGGTAATGCCTAAATCCGGTGGACATCGTTACCTACTAGTAGGTAGAAGCATGTCCTACTCGTACAGAGAAAGCAGGAGAAGTTGTGCGATTTTTGTTGCGGGAAATAATACCCAGATATGGACTACCATGTTCTATAGGATCGGATAATGGTCCAGCCTTTGTTCACCAGTGCCTACAACAACTGACTCATATGCTCGGTATTAAGTGGAAACTTCATACGGCATATAGGCCTCAGAGTTCTGGGAAAGTGGAAAGGATGAACAGAACTATTAAGAACCAATTGGCAAAGATGTGTCAAGAAACCCAACTTAAATGGAATGTTCTTTTGCCAATAGCTCTGTTGCGCATTCGTTGTACACCTACCAGAAGGATGGGTCTCTCACCTTTTGAAATTATGTATGGGCGTCCACTTCCCGTACTTGGTAACGTAAGGGGGGATTTAAGTCAGTTGGGAGAAGGAATTACCCGCCAGCAGGTTGTAGAGTTGAGTAAAACTATGGAGGAGGTACAGAAATTGGTACAAGATAGGTTACCTGTGAATATTTATCCACCTGTCCATTCTTATCATCCAGGAGATCAAGTTTGCAAGTTTGAGATCAAGTTTGCAAGGAGTGGAACAGTGTACCGTTGGGGCCAAAGTGGTGGGGTCCTAATGTTGTTCTTTTGTCTACCCCAACAGCTATAAAGGTGGCCGAAGTGACTCCGTGGATTCATCACTCCAGGGTTAAATCAGCAGCAGTAGATTCTTGGCAAGTTACACCAGATCCTGAGAATCCCTGCAAGATCCAGTTGAAGCGTGTAACTCAGACGGAGTGACGAGGAAATATTGGGACTTCTAGAGTAATCATAGAGATGAGCAAGTAGGTGTTTTGACGGCCATAATAAAGCCTGACCACCTGCCTACGTTACATAGTCAGAGTGTCTTGAAGGGATCTCTGTGAAGAAAAGTGAGGATCAGGAGGACTCCATTACCTGCAGCCCTCACACACTGGAAGCTGAAGTGCCATCGCACGGTCGAAGAGTCAGGACAAAGATGTCAGGAGTGATGTGTTTGATAATGTATATATGTGTGTTTTTAATTATTCAGGAAGGTAGAGGTACCGACACACCAGGCTGTGAGGTTTGCATTAAGACTACGAAAAAAGGCAATCACATTTCCCAGACCCTTATTTGGCATTCACAATATGAGTGTAAAGGACATGTATCTAAGTGTAGATACTTAGGTATAGATTATAGTGTATGCCATTTAGGAGCAGGGGAACCTAAGTGTTTTAGTCCAGAGTATCAACCCTGTACAATTTGGTTGACTATTCAGAATGGAGACTCACAGGGGACCCTGATAAATAAGACCATACTAGAAACCGTACATTCTTCAGGTGTTCTGCTATTTGATGCATGTAAGGCGATATCAGGTGGTAGAAAACCGTGGAATGTATGTGGTGATCTTAAATGGGAAAGAACGTAATAAAGATTATAATTATTGTCCGTATTGGTCCTGTGTAGGGTGGGCAACCTGGGGACAGACGGTAGATAAGGATATGATTGTCACTAAGTTGCCTACCAAACCATATTGTAAGTCTATGGAGCGTAACCCAGTCCATTTACTTATCAATGACCCAGAACTATTTATAGATAGGTTTGGGAACTTATTTGGGTTCCAGATATATGGAACAGGTTTGGATCCTGGGACAATATTATTTATAGGGATAGAGACCGATACTGTGTGTAACGGATCGCCTGGCACCCCGACTTGGTACCTCCGTTAATGGATGCTCCTAGCGCTTCCTGAGGACTCCAAGCACTCTGGCAGACACCACAATCACCGAATCAGAGAAGCATATGAATCCTCTCAAGCCTCTGAATGCTGTAGACAGTTGAATAGGAACCATGCGAATAGGTTTGCACTCCTAGCAGTCAAACTGGAACAGCATGCAATAAATCCTCCCCCAATAATGAGACGACACTTCACTTTGAGGGTTAAACAGGAACTCTGGACTGGCACATCCAGCCTGGCTTTTATTACAAGTGTTGAGAATACAGGACCGCACACAGGGAGGGACAAAACAACCAATAGCATAATGGTTACAACCCCCAGGTCCCCTCCCCTCAGATAACCAGTTAACATAATTATTACAGCCAGGGAAAATACAGTTTTTATACATGTGCTATAACTTTAAAACCCTACATCCAATCGTCATAACAATTACATATTTGGAATCAGCACACTTTAAACATAAACCCTTCCAAAAATCAGCCAAATCCCTCAAATGGATCAAAAGTTAGCTGGAGGTCCCTTTATGACCGACCGTGTAACAGAACTTCACCATCACCAAAGCCCTGTGGAATAAAACAGTGAAATGCCGGATAAAGCATCTGTTCGGTAATTTAATTTGTTACTTTTCGGCAGATTTCTACAGAACACCGGACTGATTTGATATATTACAAAGCATGTTTTACCTTTCCAGCCTGTTTCCAGCCGTTCGCATCATTTCGCACGAACTCCGTGTATAACATATAGGTGCCCGCCATTTCGGGACTTTTGCACGTGTTCGCGGCCATCTTGCGTGCGAACAGCGGTGTTTGCCTGTGAACGCATGGAACTAAAAACGGATACACAAACAGGCGAACACCGCTGAGACCTCCATGCGCCCAGAAATTCGTGCTGGAACTACCGAACGACGGGCCATTCGGTAGTTACACTTAATCAGCTATGGGGAATCCAGCGAACTCGGAGATAGTTGTGGATGATAAGAATTTCGTATAGTTTTAACAGGCGAACGGAGACCGACTGCAGGGCCAAAACTTGTGGAACTCTTTTCGGCTAGAAAATCCGTGCAGTCGGTCAAAACTTCAAACATCCATAACTCCCGAACCCCACAACCGAATGGGCTGAAATTTGGACAGATTGTTCCCCTAACCAAGACCTTTCAAGCGGTGCTGGACTGTTTTTGGGGTACATCCAGAACTGGGGTAAAATATTGTACGTTATAATTGTGTTATGTGTTTATCTGAGGGGAGGAGACGTGGGGGTGTTACCCTGTGTATAATTGGTTGTTTTCATCCTCCCCCTGGGAGTGTCCTGTGTGTGCCTTTTCCTAATAAAAAAGCAGGCTGGGTGTTCCAGTCCTCAGTTCATCTTGACCATTCAAAACGTAGCCTCGTCTCGTTCTTGGAAGGGGATTATTTGGGGATGTTATTCTGCTCCTGTTACAGCTGAACCTGACTCTCGCTCTGGATATCGTGGATGGGATTACATCAGCTTACTTCTCCACAGCAGCTTGCAGGGAAAAAGGACGTCTTCAATGGCAGATACCCTCTCTCTACCTGGGTAGCTGTTACAGACCGCAAGCACAATTTCCTGCCCAAAACAGTTCCATAGATTTGGGCTGTGCGGTCAGTCAATTTCATGCCGAAAAACGACTAAGTCCCATTTCAAATGGGACTTAGTCTCTGGAGCTGCAAGTTCAGAATGGAAGAAGGTAAGGGTCAGCGGTGTTCGGTAAAATGTGTAGCCGATTTCAGTTCCACAGAATCTTTAGCATACACCGCTGACCGTGTCCGACTGAACAACGATGGCCGCCGCCACGTGCAATTAACCTGCAGTAACCTCACAGCCCGGGAGGTAAATTGCCTGCACACTTTAACTTCTGGGTGGTCTGCCTGTGTGGTACTTGGTTCAGTAAGCCCTATTTACTGAACCAAGAGGGGGAAGGCCAGGGGCAAGTTATTTTACAGGTCTGGGGACATAGTCTTAAAGGGACATTGTTCACCAAAGTTACAAAGGGGACATCTATTCATAGACGGTTCTTAAAGGGCCATACACACCGAATAAAAGTCCATACGTTTTCAGGGGCCATAGTCTGAAAGGGTATTGTTACCCAAAGTCTCAATATGTCCCCAGACAGTTCTTAAAGGGCCAGCAGCAGTACAATAAAATACCATTCACTGTGCTTAAAGGGCCAGCAGTCGCACAATAAAATACAATATGCCCCAAATAACCCAGGGGCCATAGTCAGCAGGTAGAAGGCGGGCAAACAGGCTTCTCCAGGGCCCAGTGGCGAGGTTGGTTTTGCCACACTGTGGCAACCCAGACTCATCAGGTCTTCCATTCCTTCTATGAGGAGATGAGTGTGGAAAATAAGATCCCCCATAACGCGAAGAACTTATTTATTGATTTAGCCAAGTGTATTGTTGGTAGTCTTAATGTAACCAACTGCTATGTGTGTGGAGGTACTAATATGGGAGACCAATGGCCATGGGAAGCAAAGGAGGTAATGTATTCCGGTTCTGAGACAGTTGAACAGTTAATATCTTCTCAAACTGATTATCAAATGAGTGTTAGAGGTAAATCTGAGTGGCGATTAAAGACCTCCATTATAGGTTATGTTTGCATAGCAAGGAAAGGAATAATGTTTAATACATCTGTAGGAGAATTGACTTGTCTAGGGCAAAAAGCTTATAATGATGATACAAAAGATACAACTTGGTGGTCAGCTTCAAATGTCTCCGAACCACCTAATCCGTTTGCAATTTATACCAATTTAAAGGATGTGTGGTTTGACTTATCTGCTACATCTAGTTGGAAAGCTCCAGCAAATTTGTACTGGATCTGTGGTAAGAAAGCCTATTCAGAGTTACCACAGGACTGGGAAGGGGCATGTGTATTAGGTATGCTCAAACCATCCTTCTTCTTGTTGCCAATTGAAACAGGAGAGACTTTGGGAGTTAAAGTATATGATGTGAATCATAGAAAGAAAAGGGGACCCCTAGAGATAGGTACCTGGGAAGATAATGAGTGGCCTCCCCAGCGTATTATAGATTATTATGGGTCAGCTACGTGGGCAGAAGATGGTACTTTTGGATATAGAACCCCAATATACATGCTCAACCGTATCATAAGGTTACAGGCAGTGGTTGAGATAATTACCAATGAAACATCGCAAGCGCTTAATCTCCTAGCAAAGCATAACACTAGGATGAGGACAGCCGTCTACCAAAATAGATTACCTATTGGCAGTAGAGGGAGGTGTATGGGGGAAGTTTAATCTAAGCAATTGTTGTCTTCAAATAGATGATGAAGGGCAAGCAATAGCTGAGCTTACTAGCCATATGGTTAAACTAGCACATGTGCCTACTCAAGTATGGAAAGGGTATAATCCGAGTAGTTGGTTTGGTAATTGGTATGAGCAGCTTGGAGGACTCAAGGCATTGGTAGGTGGAGTCATGCTAATCTTGATGTTGTGCCTTCTCCTGCCATGTCTGATTCCTTTGGTAGTTAGGTCTGTGCAGAGCATTATAGAGAATATAGCAGAGAGAAAGGCCGCTGCACAGATAATGGCTGTTTATAGGTATGAGGCTCTAAATCAAGGAGAACATGTACAGGAAGAGGAATGCTGAGGGATTCGTATCTTTAGAGAGGCGCAAAGTCTAGTCTGGTTTATGGCAACTTGAGGTGTAAGCAAACTCTGATTAAGTGATGCATCTGGAATTATGAAATATCAGAAGCATCAAAGGGGGAATGTGGTGGAATCTCTGTAAAAATAAATTTAGTAGGCCGAGATTGCCACGTGGTATGTGCACGTGCATATACTGATGTATCGGTCGGTTGGTTGCACGTGGCAACGATACAATCAGTAGTGTACGGAGCATGTGCAGGAATACAGGATATAGAGAATTCCCCTCCTCCATTGTGTTGGGCAAGCCATGTGGTCAAACAGGAAGTTAGACTTTGTTCTGTTGATTGGGTAAGAGTACGTGTGGGTGGAGCTGATTATGGGAGGAGCTATATACCTATATAAGGGACCTACACTGTATGATCAGGGCTCAGACTTTGCTGTTTTTGGTGACATTAGTCCCTCTGAGTCCCGGTCGGTGAATCGAATATAGATCTCTTCCTTCCTGAAGAAACCTGTGTCCATCTCTCTGTGCTCGGCTTCCGTCAGTTTCTCCGGTATCAATCCCTCTATACCACCTGCCACTGGACTCGATCCCCACCCCGACGGAGAACATCCACCGCAAAGGACGTACCCGATCGCTCCCTGCGCGTCCACAGCCCAAGCGGAGGCCCTCACCCTCACCACGGGGCGTGGAGCAGCCAGACACCTGAAACGCCATGCCGGTGCCACCCCAGAGCTTATACGGGGCGCCAGCCTCCCACCCAAGGTCGCTGACAACGGACAATGATTACCTGGTAGTATAATCTACGTTACACCACAGTTGAAAATTGTTTAGTTACACCTGTTAAATTTGTTCACAAAATTATTTAATTGTACGGGCGGTAGAGCCCAGGGCACCGGTCGCCCCGGGCGCGCAGAGGGGGTCATACAGAGAGGACCTATAGATAGGGGCCGAAGACCCCTCTGTGCACGCCGGGGGATCAGAATGTAGCCTCACGAGGCCTCACTGCAGTTAGTTGAAAATTAGCATAAGCCACTGCCCTCCCGACAGGACCATTCGGCCCGGGGCCCCAGCCGCCCCAGCCGCCCCGAAAAGCAGGAAGTCCAATATCAATAGACCATGGCTGAATACCACAAAACAGAAATGTAGAGGACAGATCATAGCTCACAGTCCTCCCACGGCTCAGCCAAGCCCTGATACGCCCATTATAACCGGTATACCTACCGACAGGGACCGTAACGTCCTGGTTTCTAGGCCCCTAGAGAGCAGAGTGCTTAAGACATAAGGACAGCAACCATAAGAGGCTAGGCAAGCACCGGAGGAAGTGACCCTATCCCCACACTACCACACAACCCCTCGTAATCAGAGACCAACCGCTAAAGCGCTTAGTACGGGTCAGCTGAAACCTGGCCCGCAAGCACAATAGGCACCCAGACCTAGCCACTAAGGGACCAAGACCAGAGGCCGCACCCCCAAATACAAGGAGGACAGGTGACATGGCAACACCATAACTCGTAGCACCCAAAGGCAGGCGGGCTACACCACCTGTCTACGCTGCAGAAGATATAAACATGCCCCCAGGTCTGAACCACACAGCCCGACATAAAGCCCATCCCGAGCACAGGGAGAACAGATGGTATTGCAAGGTCCCACACTATGTACCCACAGGCCAACCACACCTGTTACCCCGGTCATCAAAGTTGCAAACGCAGGTCTAGAGGTCAGAACCACTTTCTCCGATTAAACACCTACCCTGCATATAGGGAGGACAGATAGCATAGCATGGCTATATGACAAATTTAGATGCGGCAGCTAAACTGGTTGTTTATGCTACCAATGTTATAACCGTATACTCCCAGGTCAGAACCGCATTCCAGCACTCAAAACCTACCCTAAACATAGGGAGAACTGGGAGCATAACACAGGTTTCTAGCAGACCCAGGCACGCTGGCTAAATCTGAGATCCATGTACCAAATGTGACAAATGTGATAAATGTATGAAATAAATGTATGTCTCCAGGTTAACACCGCATATTCCAGGTCAACGCCTCCCCTACGCACAGAGAACATATATCATACTGACAGCGGCACAAATAGACAGGGGACTGACGGTAACACCTCACCATACGATACCTAACCACAGCCAAAGGGCACAGGTCACAAAAACAGGCCCTCCGGTTGGATATGCAAAGCCCTGACTCACAACCACCCCAAGTACAGGTACCCGAATCACCACAGCCGAATCTGGCCCAGATACACAGCCTGACCCCTAAACCACCCCTTAACCGGGGATACAACAAAACAAGGACAACGGCCACCAGCCGCGAGTCCCACAAACGAGGGACCAACAGCACCTCAACAACTAGCTACAGTCAAGCACAGTTAATTCACGAGGGTAACATACACCCCCCCTAAGAATCAGCAGGACCAGGCCCACCCACTCCCCCGGAACAGGGAGTAATTACACTGCTCACAGCGGTCCAGAGCCGCGCAAAGAGGGGAAGAAAAACAAACCCCACCGCCCGCCACCAAGGCCACTATGGGAACAGGGCGACAGGGCAGGAGTAGAGGGGCAAGGACTCGAAACCCCATACACACATAGAGAAATACAGCCCCAGACCAACCCATATCAGGAAAAATCAGCCCAGCCCACCCACCAATACACCGCAGTAAGAGGGGACACGGTAACCCCTAGCACAGCACTCAACGAAGATGGGCACATCACACAAACACCCAAAAACAGAAAGGGGGATTCCACCCCGCAACAGGGACACGAGCTATGACCCCAAACAGCTCACACTCCCTAACACAACTCAATATCGACACAAAAAGGTCACAACATCAGGACCGCAGCAGCTTACACCCCAAACATCAGACTTGAGTCACATAACATTATAAGACAACAACCCAAGCGAAGGCATAACCACAAGAACAAAAAGTGGACTCACCCACACCCATAGAACAACCAGATGGTTACACCCCCGCCCATCCATACAACAACCCAATCATCCACTCAGGTAACGGCGCTACCACGACGCCACACCCCGCAGAGTCGCACCCACACAAAAAACCCTGGGGTGGAGAGCGACTGGCATGTAGATAGTCCACTCTCCACCTCACACACGTACAAACAACCACAACCACCACATCTGACCCAACTTCAGAGAACGATCCAATCTAAAGCCTCAAACCGCCCAAACATCGCCTGGCAAGAGACAAATAAGACCAGGATTTCCCCCACCTACACCCCCCCATACCCACCTCGTCTCAATCCCCCCCTAAGGTACACTGCACATACCTTCTCCGCTCCACCAACGCCACGAAACGCACGTGACCACATAGACACCGCACTGACCGGCATGCCGGCCACTCTGACCTGCCTATCGATAAACTGCAAGGGCCTGAACAACCCAGCCAAAAGGCACCAGTTCATGCGATGGGCCAATAGATCGAAAGCGGACATCCTCCTCCTCCAGGAAACACACTATACCCAAGCCAAACAGTTCCCTCTCCTAAGCCGACATTACCGAGTCAACCACTTCGCCAGCTCCCCCCAGGACAAACAGAACGGAGTAGCCATCATCATTCGGAAATCGTGCCCCCTATCCATCCACCGAACAATAGCTGACCCACAAGGCCGATACCTCACGGTATCCGGCAAAATAGGCACGCACTCCTACGCAATCACATCAATCTACGCGCCGAACACCCCTTTTAGGGCATTCTGGCACACGATACAAGCACACCTAGCTCTCTTCCCCTCACACCACTCAATTCTAGGCGGGGACTTCAACGCGGCCCCATCACCAGCGGTGGATAGACACCGCACACAATCGCACCCACGAGCACGACGCCACCAACCAACGGCCAAAACGGACAAAAGTCTTGCAGCCTTCATTTCAAGAACCCACATGATCGACGCCTGGAGATCCCAACACCCCACCACCCTAGACTACACCTTCTTCTCACACCCACACCAGTCACACTCCTGCATAGATCTATTTCTGATATCCCTGACGCTGGTGCCCATGGTCAACAGCACCACTATAGGACCCATTACATGGTCAGACCATGCGGATGTCACATTGACACTAAACCTACCAGGCACAACACGGCCCTGGACCTGGCGCTTAAACCCCAACCTATTTCACAACCCGCTAATTCGACAAAACGTGGCCCACGCTATCACCGAATATTTCACACTAAATAAGGATACGGTCACCTCCAAAGGTTTCCTATGGGCTGCCCAAAAGGCAGTATTACGGGGAGTCCTGATTAACCAAGCAACGATACACAAAAAAAAACAGACGGCCCACCTAGAACAAACACTAACGACTCTCAGGACTCTAGAGGCTAAGTGCAAACTCAATCCAACACCAGACATAAATTACCAAATTAAAAAATGCCAAACGGACATTAAAGACTACATGGCGAAGGACTCGACCAAAGCATTACTATGGACGAAACAACTCTTCTATGACAAGGCGAATAAAGCGGACACACTGCTCGTGCGCAAACTCAAACAAAGAACAGAACGCAAACAGATCAACAAAATATCCACACCAGAAGGAACCATCACAGAGAACCCACTTGAGATAGCCAGCGTCTTCCAAAACTATTTCAAAGCACTGTACGATCACTCACCCGCAACCCGACAACACCCCGCACACGCCAAACCGCTCATAGAACATTACCTACAACAGGTCCCCCTCTCTCCCCACAGAAGCAGCACAAACACTGTCCAGACCTATCACGCCAGAAGAACTGGCAGGGACAATAAAAACATTGAAACCCAACAAAAGCCCGGGCCCGGACGGGTTCACAGGCCTTTACTATAAAACATACGCAACAACCCTCATCCCACACCTCTGCAACCTCTACAACGCTATCATGGATGGTGAACCCCTGCCACCGGACATGCTACAGGCCAACATATGCCTCCTCCCGAAACCTAATAAAACGCTCCTAGAACCGGCACATTACCGACCGATCTCTCTCCTCAATGTGGACATCAAACTGCTCACCAAACTACTAGCAGACCGTCTCAATCCCTTTCTACCCCAACTAATCCACCCAGACCAGGTAGGCTTCATATCAACAAGACAGGCAAGCGACAACACCAGACGCACATACAACCTCATATGGACAGCCCACACAAGACGGATCCCGACACTATTCTTATCACTGGACGCCGAAAAAGCTTTTGACAGACTGCTCTGGCCCTTCCTGTTCGCAACCCTTGAAAAATTTGGATTCCCGCAAAGCTTCCAGAACGCCCTACAGGTACTGTATGCCACGCCACAAGCTCACCTCTTACTCCCGCTTACCCAACCCCCCTCCTTCACGATCTACCACGGTACGCGCCAGAGCTGCCCTTTATCCCCGGTCCTCTTCGCACTCTACCTGGAACCACTCTTACAGACCCTGAGAATCAACAAGGACATTGCTGGCCTCAAAATACGCGAAGCAGTATATAAAACAGCAGCATATGCAGACGACCTGCTCATCACAATCACTGAACCAGAAACCTCCCTACCACCCCTCCTACAAGCCCTGGACACGCACGCAGCCGTGTCCGGATATAAACTAAATATAGATAAAACAGAAGCCTTGCCTATACACATAGACCCCCCCACGGCAACAACCATACAAGACAAGTACCCCCTCAAGCTAAACGCCACCCATATACACTACCTGGGAGTTACCCTACCGACAGACCTCTCCAACAGCTACACCTTGAACTACACACCCACAATACAAAAAAATTACACACGACATATCCACCTGGCAAAACATGCCAATATCCTGGCTGGGTAGACTGGTGTCAGTTAAAATGAATGTACTCCCTAGGCTTCTATACTTGTTCCAAACCCTACCGATCCCCATCCGGAGAACCGACTTCAAACTGCTCCAAACCACAATCGATAAATTTATCTGGTTCAACCGACGCACCAGAATCAAACGGCAAACTCTATACGTCCCCAACAGAACCGGGGGACTAGGCCTACCTCACCTTACCCATTACTATGAGGCGGCCCAACTAGCACAAGGCCAAAACTGGCACGCCCAGTACGGGGTCAAAAGATGGGTAGACCTAGAACACGACATCTTCGGTAGAGACTTCCCCTCCCTCTATATCTGGCTACCAAAATCCGTGAGGCCCCCCTACCCGGCACATCCCCAGCCATAATAAACACCATCAACATCTGGGACAAAATCACGCAAAAAAGGGGGCTCACAACACAACCCTCACCGCTAACTCCGATACTCCGCAACACACAATTCCCACCGGGCATGACGCCCAAAGACTTCGCCCGCTTCGAAGACAACGACCTCACCCGCCTACATCACTTCTACAGAAACCAACAACCAATACCGTTCGCAGAACTCCCACAAATTACGCCATACCGTACCTTCGACATGTTCCGCCACATCCAGATCAAAAGCTTCCTCGAAACACCGGCAATTCAACAAGCAGGCACCAAAGCACTCACACCCTTTGAAAAACAATGCATACAATCCCCAACTCAAAAAGGCCAAATATCTGCGCTCCATGGCAACGAAGATCCTCCACACAAACATACCACTAGACCCGTGGACGTGGCTCCTATCCAAACCACTAACAAACACACCCAGGGGTCAAAACAAGTTAAAATCGCACTGGCCACAAGAAGAGCCATAGCTGAAAAATGGGGTAGCCCCGACACCCCATCACTCGACACGGTCCACCGCAAGATAAAAGAGACAATCAAAATAGATTAAATGTCCGCTCTGATCCATGACACGACCACAAACTTCCATAGAATATGGGACCCATGGTTCTATGAATTCCCACTCCCCACCTAAAACATACACGGACACACCACACATAGAGAAGCTCTACGGGCACCCTACCATAGACCTCCAAAAGGCGCCACAAAAACACATAACCTAACCCAACTCCCCCGAACCACAACCACACAGGCACAACCCAAAGGACCCGAATGGACACAAGCCCGCCACAACACAGACAAACAACACGCTGTCACGTTCACAGTAAATGATGTGGAACACAACTGCAGATTTCTTTGGACTTTGATATTTTATTAAGACACTTAGATGGAACTGAGACTTCAGTTCCAGAATTACAGGTACTGTTTCTTTAAATAATAAACGATTTGCTTCAGTTAGCAATGACAAGGTTCAGAATTCATTAGAGTCCGTGATTCTTGTTAACAGTTCAAATTATAAGAGATCGTATACATTGGAATTATCAGTAGCAAGACTGGTGCAGCAGAACTTAAATAGTACTTGTATTGAGGGATGCTGTAGCAGGCTTGCTGGACAACTTGATAGCAAACTTTAGTAAGTTGAAATAAAGACTTTCTGTAGCAAGACAGGTACAGCTGAACTTGAATAATACTTGATTTGAGGAAAGCTGTAGCAGGCTTGCTGGACAACTTGATAGCAGACTTTAGTATGAAGAAATAAGACTATCTGTAGCAAGACAGGTACAGCTGAACTTGAATAATACTTGATTTGAGGAAAGCTGTAGCAGGCTTGCTGGACAACTTGATAGCAGACTTTAGTATGAAGAAATAAGACTATCTGTAGCAAGACAGGTACAGCTGAACTTGAATAATAATTGATTTGAGGAAAGCTGTAGCAGGCTTGCTGGACAACTTGATAGCAGACTTTAGTAAGTTGAAATAAAGCTTTAGCATTGTTAGCTCTTATCTCAGAGACTGTAAGTTACTTAGCTTCTAGAAGTAGAGGGATTGTGTCCCCAGCTCTCCTCTGAGGCGGTTCCTTCAGTGAATGGTTGCAGAGAGTGCAGGCACTTGTCGGTGAAGAGGAGAGATGTTGGGGACTTGAATATTCCTCCAGTCCGGTCCAGTAGCATGTGGTCGTCTCAGCGAGGTATGTGAGCCGGTGAATTAGGTGCGGTACGCGTTTCAATAATCCAGCGTCTATCAGCTGGTGCGGTCGCATTAAATAGCAGACCGCGTCAATGGGGGTGTGGCTAAGCTCCGTCAAACCCGGAAGCATGAGGAGACATCGGGAGGCTTAAGGCCTGACAGTACCCCCACCTTAATGAGCAACCTCAGGGTGCTATCTCAACATGATTTAGAAGGGTAGCGTCTGTGAAAAGCGGAAATCAATTTGTCAGCATGGATCCCAAAGGAGTTTTCACAAGTATCGTCATCAATTCCATATCCCTTCCATCTAACGAGGTATTGTAAAGAGCCACGATGAATCCTTGAATTCAGAATTTAGTGAATCTCGTATTCTTCTATACCTTGGACTAGAACAGGATCAGGAGAAGTAGTTACAGCTCCATGGAAAGGATGAGGATGATGAGTTTTAAGTAAGGATACATGGAAAACAGGATGAATTTTCAAAGTAGATGGAAGCTTCAATTCAACAACATTACAGTTGATTATTGACTTAATTGGAAATGGACCATGAAAAAGGGAACTTAACTTCTTAGATGGCCAATTTATGAAAATGTCCTTTGAGGAAAGCCAGACAAGATCCCCAATCCCATAATCGGGGGAAGATTTTTCTTTAATATCAAAATTTTTTCTTTGAGTGGATGATGCAAATTCCAAAAGTTCATGTAAAAATTTGAATAAAGATGACATGTGAGAGATTTGATTCGAAACGGAGGAGTTAGACGAAAGACTTGTTTGAGCAGGAAACAAGGAGGGATGAAATCCATAGTTGGAGAAAAATGGAGTCATTTTGCTATTAGTATGATAGGAGTTGTTGTATACGAATTCTGCCATGGGCAACCAGGTTATCCAATCATCTTGTAAGTGAGAACAATAACATCGTAGATATTGCTCTAAGCATTGGTTGACTCTTTCAGTTTGTCCATCAGTTTGGGGATGATATGCGGATGACAGTTTACGTTGGATACGAAGAGAAGCACATAATGCGTTCCAGAATTTGGAGGTAAACTGAGTCCCTCGGTCTGAAATGATTTCGTCAGGCAGTCCATGAAGTTTTACAATATTGTCAAGAAATAATTTTGAAAGTTCAGAGGATGAGGGTAACATCTTTAAAGGGATAAAATGGGACATTTTCATGAAGTGGTCCACTACCACTAGAATGGTGGTATGCTGTTGAGAAGGGGGAAGATCCACCAAGAAGTGCATAGAAATGGATTGCCAAGGTTTTCCGAGAATCGGTAGGTTCAATAATTGACTACTTAGGTACTGATGTCCATGTTTGGATCTTTGGCAGATTGAACATGTTTTAACATATGATTCAACGGTTTTGTCTTGATGAGGCCACCAATAATATCTCTTGGACAATTCAAGGGTCTTTTTTATACCTGGATGATCTGCCAGGGTAGAATCATGAATAAAATTGAGCACTTGATTTCTGAAAGCAGGAGGTACGTAAATTTGGTCCTTGAAATAGTAGAGACCGTCTTTCTTTGATAGTTTAACTGATGTAGGAAGATTAAGAGTATCTTTACTGAGTCCTTTTATGTCGTCGAGAAGGGAAGATAGAGTCCCAACGACTGTATGAGGAGGAGGTTCCAGTTCGGTGTCCGAATAACAAGAGGGTATAGCTGGTTCTTTAGTAGTTTGAAAGCTTGGAATATGTTGTAAGCATGTTTTCTTACAATAGTCGGAGTTAAAGGTGAGAGAAAAAGGGGACCAAGAAATTTGAGGGTTGTGGTTTCTTAACCAATTGATCCCTATTATAACTGGATAAAGTGGTGATGGAAGAACATTAAATGTAAGAAATTCAGTATGAGTATGATTGGTGGTTACTTTTAGAGGGATGGTTTCATGAAGTATTGGTCCCGATGAGATGAGGGACCCGTCAATCACTCTAACAGGAACAGAAGTTCTTTTACGAATACAAGGAATTTTATTCTTTGTTACAAAGGCTGAGTCGATGAACACTCCATTTGCACCGGAATCGATGACAGCCTTGGTCATAATTCTTTCATTGTCCCACTGTAATATGAGAATGATAGGGGACATTTGAGTATTTGTTGTAGAGGGGAGTGCACTTAGGATGGAAGAGGCATGAGTCTGCCTACTGCCCTTTATCCGTTTCAATAAAGGGCAATCAGAGACCAAATGAACTTGAGAGGCACAATACATGCAGAGGTTTAATATACGTCGTCGATTTTTCTCTTCAGGAGTGAGAGGACTTCTTATTACCCCGATTTCCATAGGTTCGGTTGGTAAGGATGAGTTGTCAGAAGGCTTTGGAGGATGAAATTATTTTTTCACAATTGAAGTTGAGAGAGCCTTTTCGGCCTTTCTTTCTCTAAGCCTTCTGTCAATGCTGATCGATAGATGAATCAGAGCATTCAAAGTAGTAGGGAGTTCTATTCTGGATAGTTCATCCTTTACAGCTTCAGATAAGCTGATTCGAAACTGGTTGCGCAATGCGATGTCATTCCATTGCGTTTCTACTGCCCATCTTTTAAATTCAGCGATATAATCTTCAACGGGTCTATGTTTTTGCAGCAAGGTTCTAATTTTTAATTCAGCAGTATTTTGTTTGTATGGATCTTCATAGAGAAGAGACTTGGCTTTAAAGAATTCCTCCAGTGAATCTAAGATGGGGTCATCATTGTCCAAAAAGGAATGGGCCCAGGACATAGGTTCACCTCTCAGAAATGAGATAGCTGAAAAAACCTTAGATCTTTCTGTGGGATAAGATCTAGGTTTTAATGCAATTAATAATTTGCAGGAATTAAAAAACTCCCTATATTTGGAACGATCACCATAGAATTTTTCAGGGTTACATACAGCAGGATCGCTAGTTGAGTGCAGAACAGTATGAGGAGTATGTGTTTGTAAGTCTCTGACATAAGTGAGAATTCTTTCATTTGTAACCTGTCTTGCACACCTTGGTCTTGCACACCTTGGTTAAGTGAATCGACTCGTTGATTCAGCAACAATACTTTAGAATCGAAATCTGCTGGTTCCATTACAATGGCTGGATTATTCTGTCACGTTCACAGTAAATGATGTGGAACACAACTGCAGATTTCTTTGGACTTTGATATTTTATTAAGACATTTAGATGGAACTGAGACTTCAGTTCCAGAATTACAGGTACTGTTTCTTTAAATAATAAACGGTTTGCTTCAGTTAGCAATGACAAGGTTCAGAATTCATTAGAGTCCGTGATTCTTGTTAACAGTTCAAATTATAAGAGATCGTATACATTGGAATTATCAGTAGCAAGACTAGTGCAGCAGAACTTAAATAGTACTTGTATTGAGGGATGCTGTAGCAGGCTTGCTGGACAACTTGATAGCAAACTTTAGTAAGTTGAAATAAAGACTTTCTGTAGCAAGACAGGTACAGCTGATCTTGAATAATACTTGAATTGAGGAAAGCTGTAGCAGGCTTGCTGGACAACTTGATAGCAGACTTTAGTATGAAGAAATAAGACTATCTGTAGCAAGACAGGTACAGCTGAACTTGAATAATACTTGATTTGAGGAAAGCTGTAGCAGGCTTGCTGGACAACTTGATAGCAGACTTTAGTATGAAGAAATAAGACTATCTGTAGCAAGACAGGTACAGCTGCACTTGAATAATAATTGATTTGAGGAAAGCTGTAGCAGGCTTGCTGGACAACTTGATAGCAGACTTTAGTAAGTTGAAATAAAGCTTTAGCATTGTTAGCTCTTATCTCAGAGACTGTAAGTTACTTAGCTTCTAGAAGTAGAGGGATTGTGTCCCCAGCTCTCCTCTGAGGCGGTTGCTTCAGTGAATGGTTGCAGAGAGTGCAGGCACTTGTCGGTGAAGAGGAGAGATGTTGGGGACTTGAATATTCCTCCAGTCCGGTCCAGTAGCATGTGGTCGTCTCAGCGAGGTATGTGAGCCGGTGAATTAGGTGCGGTACGCGTTTCAATAATCCAGCGTCTATCAGCTGGTGCGGTCGCATTAAATAGCAGACCGCGTCAATGGGGGTGTGGCTAAGCTCCGTCAAACCCGGAAGCATGAGGAGACATCGGGAGGCTTAAGGCCTGACACACGCATTAAACCAACGGAGACTACACAATCCCCCCAAACCGGGACACACTATAACAATCCCAAAACAAGGGAACCCAATCAAAGGTCCACGTAGCCTTAGGACAGGCAGACCCGCAAACACCACACAAGGGAACCGTGACACCACAGGACAAATGGAACCAACCCACAACCCAGGACAACACAGAACAGCCAGCAAAAATATACGCACACATGGGAGACCCTAAAAGGACAGAGTCACACCGACCACGGTCCATGAACCCAGGGGCCCCACCTGACACCACGACACAAACAGACCGTGAACGACACAACACAACAACAAAAGAAAATGTATGTGATAGTGTACCCTACCCCCCACCTTCTCTATTTTTGTACCCCACCCCCACCCCTAGATAATGACTACAACTGTATTAAAATGTAAAGCTTGGTAAACTGATTTGACAACACATGTCCGATACGCGACACATGCAATAACCAAGCTCCTTCCGAGCTCATCTTTATGTACCCCAATTCATACCACCTAATGTTATATTGAAACTTTAAAGCAACAATGTTGCCTTAGCAGTCTGAAAGTACCCCCACTGCATAGTCTAACTCGAACACTTACTAACCTTACTTGGATACATTGGTACTACATGTTGAAATGACGCCAATGTAATGTATAATTCTGTCATGCATAATAATTTTCTGAAACGTGCAGTCTACTCGAAACCACATATGTAAGCATTTGAATAACTCACGCACTTATTGATACTGTTGTGGCATTGTTTGATGCTTTGTTATTTCTTGCACACACAAAATAAAGAATTTATAAAAAAAAAAAAAAAGTGCAGATCATCTTGTACCTTCATGAAGTTTCGGCTCATGTTTGGGGGATTGGAGCACTACACTCTGGGGATTGCTATAATCACTATACTCCCCAGGGTATAATCACTAAGCTCTGCTAAGAGCTTGTTCGTGTTCCTGCTCTCTGGAGGTCCACCTACTGGAAGCTGGACCCTGGTCTTGGGTCCAGAGTGGGTGGAGACGGCAAGACCCCAACCAAGCTGCGGCGGTTCGTGGGGTCTGCAGTGGTTATGGTGTCAGGCAGAGTGCTTGGAGTCCTCGAAAGCACTAGGAGCATCCGTCAGCGGAAGATACCCGGTTGGGGTGCCAGCGGTTCCGTTACACCATTGTTCATTTATTTCCTGTCATATAATCAATTAATGTAATTATAACTTTACAATAAGTATATATTGTTTGGCAGTACCACCATATGTGTAAAAAGGTGCCCTTATCAATTGATGTATTTGGATATATAAGTAAAAGTGTTTGGAGTAGAGAAATTGAGTAGAAATATAGAATAGTTCTGGTTAGCAAAGAAGTTTAACTAAGTCCCAGAAATTAGTTGAATAGACAGAGTGTTAGAGTGGTATTCCTTGGGCTGGTCTGATCTAATGATGCTTTGATGATCTCCTGAAACCCCAATTTCTTTAAAGAATTACTTATCTTGAATTTCTTTACGTCACCAATTTAAAGTGACCAATGGGAATAGGTGGGTGTACCTTCTTCTAATGATAGTCCTATAGACATTCATCAGTAGATTGTGTTGTTGCATCACAATACATTTTCATTACATATTCCAACTACCACTTTATCTAAAGGGTTAATTTAATTTCATGATGCAAATTATGTCAAAAATGTCTTATCTTTATGGGCAATCCATCATTAATGAATGTCATACTTCAAGGGAATAGTGGTCCTTTTTGGTAGACCACCAGTCTCCTTTTTGTGCCATAAAGTTTATTTTTAAAGCATCTTGACTTTGGTTCAACTCACTCTTGCAATGGGGTCTTATTGAAGTCCCATTGAATTTGAAATGTAAAATAAATTACTGGTAGGGAGTATCTCTTCTTGACTCTAATTGGTCTGGTTTTCTCACACTGTCTTATTGTATGAGCTAAGTATGTCTGTACTATTATATGTGACAACGCATAATAGATACATGTCTTTTGCACACATTCAGCTAATATTAGTTTTAATAATAGTGAAATGTATTCATTAGATTCTCTCTACGAATGTATTAAAATTATTATTGCAGATACTATTTGTATATAATTAAACATACTTATATGGTTAGTATATATAGATATGTATCTCTTGGCTGGGCTCTCAACCCCCCTTGTTCCAAATACTTTGGTTTCCAACACTTAGTTCTAAGTGTCAGATATGCCTTATCTATAATCACTGTTTGCATTAGCCACATTCCAATCAGTTTGGTCATGCAGTGAATGGAGTAAGAAAAAAAATAAATATGTCTGTGCATCTTTTACCTTCTGTTACAAGATGGAGTCACATACGTTACAGTATACATTTTTAATTTGAATCCACAATATCTCGGACAGTATGCATTCGTTTGTGCCCATTTGGCACTTTACATTACTTCACCGATTTCCACTTGCTGGCTAATTTGTTTACATTCATTCTTTTGTAATTTCTGCACATTGGCGGTACATTTACTGTTTCTAATTTGGATTTGTGTGTTTCAATATTCGCCCCATGGTCTTCTGTATTGATGTTGCAAACACAAAATTTTCGGTTCGCGAACGGCGAACGCGAACTTCCGCAAATGCGAACCGCCATAGACTTCAATGGGCAGGCGAATTTTAAAACACACAGGGACTCTTTCTGGCCACAATAGTGATGGAAAAGTTGTTTCAAGGGGACTAACACCTGGACTGTGGCATGCCGGAGGGGGATCCATGGCAAAACTCCCATGGAAAATTACACAGCTGATGCAGAGTCTGGTTTTAATCCATAAAGGGCATAAATCACCTAACATTCCTAAATCACAACGGATATTGATTGACATCTGACATATGACATATTGACACCTTGACATATGGATTGACACCTGTCCTCAGAGACCCTGATACACATTGACACAGAGCAGAGGGGGGGGGGACCCACTGTATGATCAGGTAGTGTAAGACTATTCTTTTCAGTTTAATCCCTGTTACGAGTAGAGGACTATTTCCTTGTTTTGCCAAACCCCTTCAAAGATGGGAAAAGCGGTATGAGTGGAAGAAACAAGGAAATGTGGTAAGGTGGTGGTGCCAGCCCTCAGTGCATATATAATAATATATATAAAAATAAATAAAATGATCAATATTAACTCCCCACCCCCCTTTTTCTAAAGGCAGTGAATCATGGGGCTTCTGGGGGCGTCCGTAGCATGCCGCATCATAAGGGGCAGGCTGGGGTCGTCCAATCACAGCTTTCCCCATTAGCAATTTTATCCCAAGCGTGTTCCCCATTTCTCTGATTAGTGTGGATCTGCCTCCCTCTCTTCACTTGTGTTTTAGTGAGAAAGGGAGAGAGATCTGTGGTTTAGCTAGAGAGATTTAGGTATTTATAGGTAGGGATTTGTAAAATCTTGAGACCCAAAGGCTCTTTTCAGAGCCATTAACCCCTGTCTTGCCAGTGATCACTATAATCACTGGCTCTTGCACAGCAGCACGTTTCTGCTGTTTGTGCCTTGTTTTTTTTGTTAGGGGTTAATTTTTTGTGATCTTTTTTTCTTTTTTGAGACCCAAAAGCTCTTTTCAGAACGATTAACCCCTGTCCTGCCAGTGATCACTATACAGATCACAGGCTCTTGCACAGCAGCACTTATTTTGCTGTCTGTTAATTTTTTCAGGGGTTGATTTTTTTTTTTTGTGACAGGTCACTAAGTAAAGTGATTGTGATCATGTACATGGATCACGGAAGTCAACCAGCGCTGAGCAGTCATCTGCCACCCTTGCGCTAGAGTCTGACACGTCTATGTCAGACTTTGACCCTGATTTTGACCCTGCCAGGTGCTCAGATACATCATCACTAGATACAGTGTCAACTGCTAGTGATGTATCTGGTGATGTTGTATCTGTGCCTGCTCAGCCCTCCATCCGCTCCTACTGGAGCAGTAGCCCCATCTGCTCTACCCCCATTTACTCCCAACAGGGCTGCCACCATAAATGGGCCCCTAATTCAGCTCAGGGTCTGGGCCCCCTGGGGCCCGCCTCCAAATACCACCCACTGGGTCCACACACAGACACAAATGCACACACTGATACAAAAGGACACAGAAAAATACTAACAGACACACATACTGAAGCAGACATACACGCATACAGGCATACATACTGACACACACATACTGAGACATACACACAGGCATACATAGTGACAGACAGGGGCAGACTGAGAACCCTCAGGGCCCCCGGGCAAAATAAATCTCAAGGGCCCCCTTACAGGCCCCACCCATACTCCGCAGCAAGCGCCACCCATGCCCCGCCTCCATGCACCGCCTCCAGCCACACCCTACACAATCTTTTGACACAAGGAACAAAAGTGCAATAATCCCTTCGAGGCCCCAGTAGAGACTACAATTGAGGGCTAATGGGCCATGGAGGGGGGTCTTTCTAGCAGAGGCTATCTCAGTGTCCTTTAGAGAGTGTGTTAGAAAGAATCCCCTCCAGGCCCTATTAGAGACTACAATGGAGTTTCATAGGCTTGGAAGTGGGTCTTTCTAACAGAGGCCACCTCAGTGTCCCTGCTGGAAACAGTCGCCTCCAGGCCCCAGTAGAGACTACAATTGAGGGCTAATGGGCCATGAAGGGGGGGAACATTCTAGCAGAGGCTATCTCAGTGTCCTTTAGAGAGTGTGTTAGAAAGAATTTCCTCCAGGTCCCATTAGAGACTACAATGGAGTCTAATGGGGCCTGGAGGGGGGTCTCTCCAACACTCTGGTTCCTATTCACAATATAGCAACACAACATAGCTCGCTGATACCTAGGCCAAGCTGATACCTAGGCCTCTTACCTTAATTACTGTTGCTGGGTGGCAGTCTGTGGGCTTGCTGGAAGGCTGTGGGCTTACTGGCTGCAGCTGGCAGGCTGTGGGCTTGCTGGCAGGCTGTGGGCTTGCTGGCTACTGCCGGCAGGCTGTGGGCTTGCTGGCTGCGGCTGACAGGCTGTGGGCTTGCTGGCTGCAGCTGGCAGGCTGTGGGCTTGCTGGCTGCAGCTGGCAGGCTGTTGGCTTGCTGGCTGTGGCTTCCTGGCTGGCAGGCTATGGCTTTGAACTGGCAAAGATTGGCAGAGTACACACTGTAGGCCTGACACACAGACGCTTGCAGAAAACTAACTGCTATTCAATCTATTACAGTGAAAAAAAATATATATTTTTTAAATGCAAGCTATTGTGACACCAGATATGAGTGGCACTTTGAACTGGCAAAGATTGGCAGAGTACACACTGTAGGCCTGACACACAGACGCTTGCAGAAAACTAACTGCTATTCAATCTATTACAGTGAAAAAAAATATATATTTTTTAAATGCAAGCTATTGTGACACCAGATATGAGTGGCACTTTGAACTGGCAAAGATTGGCAGAGTACACGCTGTATGCCTGACACACAGACGCTTGTAGAAAACTAACTGCTATTCAATCTATTACAGTGAAATTTTTTTTTTAAATGCAAGCTATTGTGACACCAGATATGAGTGGCACTTTAAACTGGCAAAGGTTGGCAGAGTACACGCTATAGGCCTGACACACAGACTCTTGCAGAAAACTAACTGCTATTCAATCTATTACAGTGAAAAAAGTTTTTAGGTTTTAAATGCACGCTATTGTGACACCAGATATGAGTGGCAATGTGCACTGGCAAAGGTTGGCAGAGTACACGCTGTAGACCTGACACACCCGCTTGGAGACAACTAACTGCTTTTCAATCTATAACAGTGAAAAAAGTTTTTGGGGTTTTAAATGCACGCTATTTTGACACCAGATAAGAGTGGCACTTTGAACTGGCAAAGGTTGGCAGAGTACACACTGTAGGCCTGACACACAGACGCTTGCAGAAAACTAACTGCTATTCAATCTATTACAGTGAAAAAAAATATATATTGTTTAAATGCAAGCTATTGTGACACCAGATATGAGTGGCACTTTGAACTGGCAAAGGTTGGCAGAGTACACGCTGTAGGCCTGACACACAGACGCTTGCAGAAAACTAACTGCTATTCAATCTATTACGGGCAAAAAAGTTTTTGGGTTTTAAATGCACGCTATTGTGACACCAGATATGAGTGGCAATGTGCACTGGCAAAATTTGGCAGAGTACACGCTGTAGGCCTGACACACCCGCTTGGAGAACACTAACTGCTATTGAATCTATAACAGTGAAAAAAGTTTTTTGGTTTTTAAATGCATTCTATTGTGACACCAGATAAGAGTGGCAATGTGCACTGGCAGAGGTTGGCAGAGTACATGCTGGAGGCCTGACACACCCGCTTGGAGACAACTAACTGCTATTCAATCTATAACAGTGAAAACAGTTTTTTGGTTTTAAATGCACGCTATTGTGACACCAGATATGAGTTGCAATGTGCACTGGCAAAGGTTGGCAGAGTACAAGTTGTAGGCCTGACACACAGACGGTTGCAGACAACTAACTGCTATTCAATCTATAACAGTGAAAAAAGTTTTTGGGTTTTTAAATGCACGCTATTGTGACACCAGATAAGAGTGTCACTTTGATCTGGCAAAGGTTGGCAGAGTACACGTTGTAGGGTCTCACATGCCACTGCCACATGTTTTTATGGCACTTTAATTGTCACAGAGAGGCCATCACCCTGCCATTTTGCAAAGTGGCCACAAACCCCCTCGAGCCAAATCATAGATAGAGCCTCTCAATGCTACTTGGCAACTAGCAGGGCCTCACTTGTCATGGGGTGCCGGCACTAGCTAGCAAGCTAGTTCTGTGCATTGTTAATAGGAGTAGTCCCAGAAGATTAGAAGTTTGCGAATGTTGTGCCCATTCACAATAAAGGTAGTAGCAGGATTTAGGCAACTTTAGGCCAGTAAGCCTTACTTCAGTTGCAGGGAAAGTAATAGAAACCATGTTAAAGGATAGGATTGTTGAACATCTAAAATCCCATAGATTCAGAGATCAGAGACAACATGGGTTTACTTCAGGGAGATAATGCCAAACTAATCTTATTGATTTTTTTGATTGGGTAGCTACAATAATAAATCAGGGTAGTGCAGTAGACATTACTTACCAAGTAAGGCTTTTGACACTGTTGCACATAGAAGTCTTAGCAATAAACTGCAATCTTTAAGTTTGGATTCCAATATTAGGAAAACTATACAAAATATCCCCACTATATGCTAAAACAAACCAGAAAACCTACTGAATGGTGCCAGTGGCGTCGCTAGGGGGGGCCAGAGGGGGCCATGGCCCCCCCTACATCATGCTGTGCCCCCCCTTGAGCCCCCCCAAATGCCAGCAACGTGCCCCTCCCCCCCGAAAATAGTGCAGCTGCCATCTGTGGACCTACCTCATTAGGGGCTCGGTTGGGTGCTGCAGCCCTTTGGCAGACCGGGCCCCTTTAAAGTTGCAGGGAGTGCTGGGAGGAAGTGACTGTTACTTCCTCCCAGCTTACAGACCGCGCGGGCTGAGAACACCCAGGATGCAGGCAGCTGAGAGAGAAG
Source organism: Pelobates fuscus (assembly GCF_036172605.1). Lineage (NCBI taxonomy): Eukaryota > Metazoa > Chordata > Amphibia > Anura > Pelobatidae > Pelobates > Pelobates fuscus. The sequence goes on from NC_086327.1 coordinate 59,937,696, forward strand.
GAGGAAGGAGGAGAGCCAGCCCCAAAAAGTCACCTCCCTGCAACCAAAAGGTATGGAAGGGGCAGGGTGGGTGGTTAACATTATGGAAGCTGCAAATTGTGTGTGTGCCAGTGTGTATGTTTAGGTATGTGTACATCTGTGTGTATCTGTGAGTGTCTGTGTGGATGTGTGTGTGTGTCTGTGTGTATCTCTATCTGTGAGTGTCAGTGTGTATGTGTGTGTGTCTGTGTATATCTGTATCTGTGAGTGTATCTGTGAGTGTCAGTGTGTTTCTGTATCTGTGAGTGTCAGTGTGTCAGTGTGTGTATCTGTGAGTGTCAGTGTGTATCTGTGAGTGTCTGTGTGTATCTGTATCTTTTTACCCCGCTCTAGCCCACCACCAGTGCCACTCCCGAGATTTGGTTCTGGATCCGCCACTGCTCGGCTGTCTGTGTGTGTGTGTGTGAGTGTGTGTGTGTGTATGGACTCAACAGTCTGTGTGTGTGTGGGCTCAGCAGTCTGTGTGTGTGTGTATGGACTCAGCAGTCTGTGTGTGTATGGACTTAGCAGTCTGTGTGTGTGTGTGTATGGACTCAGCAGTCTGTGTGTGTGTGTGTGTGTATGGACTCAGCAGTCTGTGTGTGTGTGTATGGACTCAGCAGTCTGTGTGTGTGTGTATGGACTCAGCAGTGTGCTTGTATGTATGGACTCAGCAGTCTGTGTGTCTGTGTGTGTGTGTGTGTGTGTGGTCAGCAGTCTGTCTCTCTGTGTGTGTAAGGACTCAGCAGTCTGTGTGTGTGTGTATGGACTGTATCAAGGGAAATGTGTTTGTTTTTTAATAATCCTTGGTGGAAAATAATGAATTATCCACCAGGGATTATAAAAAAAAATTGTGTCGGGGGCAGGGCTTAACATGCAGCAGGGGCGGGTCAAACTGCGGTGAGGGTGGGGTTAAATGTGCCCCCCTATATGGAGGTACTGGTGCTTCAGTCTTGAATATGGATCTTCATAGACATGGAATAAACATAAAAGAAATATAGTGCAGATGGAATGTACAAACACATTTATTATTAAAAGTGCACTTGCAGGGTAGATTCTTCATCTCCAGGCTTCTCTGCCTGCTGCCTGATGACAGCACCTCTAATCCTCGATCCCCCTGGCCAGATCCGACCTATACATATGGAATAGTTTCCTCCTCAATGCATCTCCATTTTCATTCCCTCATTGTAACAAATCACTGGTGTCATGTTCAGTGCTGGAACTCAGGTGCAGTAACAGCTCTCCTTTACAAGAACGATCTACAGAGATCCTGAGGTTGAGAACAGGATTCTGTTAATTCAGTGATGGCATGGGGGCTTTAATAAAAATAACAAAAAAAATCCAACGCAAAGGTATCCGAAGAAGGGTCAGACAGAAATCAGAGTCAGACGGTCCAGAGGTCAGGGCAGGCGGTAATCAGCTAAATTCAGAGAGCAGGCAAAGTCAGGAAACCAGCAAGGGTAGGAAACACAAGGAAACAAACGCTAGGATTCTTGAGGCAGGCAACAAAACAACGAAGCACAAACTGAAAGGTGTGCTCTGCTTCTAAAGGAGTGTCTCAATCACATAACCTGGTCTCATCTGTAGGAGGGGTTACCTGAGATCAATGTGGCTGACTGTGGGACTCAGCACCACCTTGGATGCATCATTGTCCTGGCTCAGCCCCTCAGCCACACCTCCTCCAGCCTCTAACCTGCAGACCAGTTTCCTCATGCAGTGGCTGGCATCTTGGAATGCTGGAGCAATCACTCTGTGTTTCCTTGCTTTGAAACGAGGTACACAAGATGCAGACTGGAGTGCAGAAGCCACAGGCGCTATAACCATAGCAAGCTCCTGAGGAAGTCTCCTGAAACGAAATGCGCCGAGCAGCAGTAAGGCGAGGTGAAAGAATGAGTCCAGAAGTCAAGCAGCAACAGTGGAGTTCTGACCTTTGGGCCTATAGAACAATTTCCATCGTGGACTGAACTGCACCTATAGGACACGGTGGGACTTTTGCCTTAATTTAATATTATGTGCCACTTCTCTATGTGAGTGTGTTTGATACTCTATATACATTTTATGTTTATTAAAAGTTACGGTGTCATTTTTATGTTTTTTCTCTTTTTATGAGATTTCCACATTCCAGCTGGTAATTATAAATATACTGTAGTGATTGTGGCATCCTGGTTCCTTTTATTTTTCTCTTTTCTGTGATTTAGAGGGTTGGGAGTGACCCTATATTCAGAGGCTGCCTGCACATATCCGCACTTGAACCCCCACTCACCAGTTGTTTGTATATACTATAACCGCTGCAGACTGACCTCCAGTGCATTGCGGATGCCCTGGGAAAGGTGAGTACCGTCAGCGAATGTGAAACTCTATGACTGACATCTCACCTGTAACCTAACACGATAGGGGTCATCTTTGGTCCGGCAAGGCAGTCAAATGTTTCTCCAACAACTTGATGGCAACTTGGTGGCATGCAAGACAATCAATGAAGGGCGCTCTTCTTCTTTGACCACCATCCGGTTGCTCTGAAAATTGACTTGGCTTACCGAAAGTTGCAGTTTTACCTTATATGTGAATACACCCCAGGAGTGGCTAAAACTGAAGCTGATGTCTTGTCCCGATCTTATTTTCAAGAGTTTTTCGAGATCCATTCCACTGCCAACAAGCACTTGTCCAGAACTCCTGTATTTCAAGAGCTGGTTATGGATTAACCAATTTGATGACCAATGCTCGGTCACTTTCCGGTACCGCTCTATCGGACAATACCAAAACAGAAGGAGATAGTTCTGGTGTACCTAATGTACCACACAGGAGAGAGGGAGATAGACTAGCACTAGGCTGCTCAGTTAATGGAACACATAGGGATCACTAAAAACCTATGAAAAAGAATGACTAAATAAAAAACACTCTGAACAAGTGTAGACTCCAGGAGCTAGCTAAGTGACTGATGGCTAGAGCAAAACAAACCAGGAGATGCTGTACCTTTAAATGGCTAATAGGTGCGATATCTCTTTAAATCATGAGAACATAGTATAGAAATACAGAGTAGACTCAACTGCAAATAGATATAGAAAAGAGAATCTATACCAAAAAATATTAATAATAATAAAATAAAAACAATAAAGAAGAGACTCAAATAGGATGAGAGTAATTTGAGTCTCTAATTCTTAACTGGATATGTGGCAAAAAATGCGAGGAATACGTGACTGAGTCCTCAATCAATGAGGGTGGATGATACTTTCTTAAATCATATACTTTGTATCAGTAAAGCTGGAAAGTAACTCTACAGTAAGTGCTGCAGTACAAGAAACTGCAGACTAGGCAATAATATTATTGTATATCGCTAATGGACTGAAGCAGAAAACTGGATACGATTGTAAAAAAAAGTACCAGTTTATTCCATATGTTAAAAATATTAAAAATATTAAAAATACAGGTAGAGAATAAATCAGAGATGCATTCCCAGACTATAGTGCCACTAATTGATTGCAAGGACCTTCGGATAAGTTCGGATGGATATAGATTGAAATAATCCGTATTCTGGCTGCCGGTGAGGACGGCATTCATCTGCAAGCACGTACCGAACTGGAGCCTCACTTCAGAGGACGTGCAGAGCAGACCGCTCCGGTTGTGGTAGTTTCCAAACGGGTCCTGCGTTCAAAGATAGGCTGCTGTTGTGACTGCTGGTAGCTGTGTCTGATCCTGTATGCGTCTATGGACGTCTGTCTAACGTGTTTCGTAGGGGATAAGCCCTACTTCATCAGAGACATAATGCTGTCCATTGCTTCAGTGTTCATGTATATACATATTGCCTTAATTACCAATAATACAATTATACTTTTGATACATAAATGACATGTATAAGAATGCATTACAAACGGAATTAAATAAACAAGATGAAATAAAAACGATGTTGAAAACAGTAATATAAAACAATCTCCACATGATTATAGGGGGTAGATAAAACAATGATAGGGAATACATAAAAACATTCCATGAGATACTTCATAGAGGAATGGCTTGTCTAATGCTGGATATCAATTAAAAATATATATTCATAAATAAATAAATCGATAAATAGATTAAATGAAAAAATCTTCAGGGTTAGTTGATCCATTAAGTAAATGGCTAACAATATAGGACCACAATAAAGGAATCACAGATGTATAAAATAGAGAAAACATCTATGTAGGGAGAAAATAAATAAATATGTGCAGAAGCCAGGGGAGAGTAATGGATAAAGAATATATCAGAATAACAGAATGATAGTACAAAGAGGTTAGGTGTACATAATTAATTTCGTCCATTCTGAAATAAAGCAGAAGAGAAATTAGTATTCAAATTAGTTCATATATTGTTATATTATATAAGTGATGTGAAGGAAATATTTATTTTTAAAGTGCTGCTTATGTGCAGAATATGTGCTAATCTGAAATATAGTGCACTAATAAATGAAGAGGATGTGAAAAAAAAAGAAATTCTTTAAAAAATGTTTTTTTTATAAAAAGGCATTTACCTCAAAATCTAAATTTAGTCCTTTAGGGACTAAAGTCTCTAACTTAAAAATCCATTTGGCTTCTGTTTGGTCTAAAACCTCATCGATACTTCCTCCTCTCCAATTTATCTTTACTTTCTCAATAGACATAAATTTGAGTCCTGTGGGGTCTCCCCCATGAGTTTCTTTAAAGTGCTTGGAGAGATTATGTGTTAGGAGTCCCTTCTTAATATTTCTGATATGTTCTGCGATGCGTATTTTAAGTGATCTTTTTGTACGTCCAACATACTGTTGGGAGCATGGACATGTTATTAGATATATGACTCCCGACGTGGTACAGTCCATATTAGTCTTGATGTCATATTCTTCTTGAGTGGTGAAGGATTTGAATTTGGTAATGGAGTCTTCTAAAGATGGATTGTTCCTACATGCTAAACATTTCTTGCATCTAGTGAAACCATGAGATGTATCTTGATCCGAGTTGGCATTCACAGTTTTAATGGTAGGTGCTAGCATAAGTTGTAGGTTAGATGCCCTGGTGAAGATGATCTGAGGTTGATTGTCTAGAAGTTTTGATAACGTTGCATCGTTCTTGAGGATCCCCCAGTGTTTTCTCAATATCTTCTGTATCATATGAGATTGATGATTGTACTTGGTAATAAAAGTGGGTGCTGAGTTGAACGATTCTGCAGTACTTGGTTTCTTACATAAAGTGTCTTCTCTTGGAGTAGTTAATGCTATATCCATAGATTTTTCCAATAGTGTTGAAGGATACCCTTTATTCAGAAATCTCTGTTTCATTTCTTCCATTTGTGACTTACACACCTCATAGTTCGAACAATTGCGTCTTACCCTCCTAAACTGATTTGGGGGTATGTTCCTTAACCATGTAGATTTATGATGGCTATTAAAAGGAATAAAACTATTACAGTCAACGTTTTTCTTAAAAGTCTTGGTGTTGATTTGTCCCTCTTCGATGTAGATATCCAGGTCTAAAAACTCGATGTGTTCCTTGGAGTGGTTAAAAGTAAAATTCAAATGATAGGGATTATTGTTAAGATATAACTTAAAATGCTCAAGAGATTCAAGATCTCCCTTCCATATAAAAAAGCAATCATCGATGTATCTGTGCCATAGGGACAGATTTGCGCCAAATGGGCAATGGGTCCATATGAATTCCTCTTCCCATTTGCCCATAAATAGATTAGCGTAACTTGGCGCAAATCGTGTCCCATGGCAATACCTTCAATCTGTAAATAAAAGAAATCGTCACACCAGAAGTAGTTGTGTGTAAGGATAAAAATAATACACTGGATGAGAAAATCGATAAGGTCATTTTTCAATTCTGAATACTTTGATAGAGAAAACTGGGTCACCTCACATCCTTGGAGGTGTTCAATTATTGTGTAAAGAGAGGTAACGTCGGCAGTAACTAAAATCATCTCCTTTTCCCACTTAAACCCAGATAAAATGTTTAAAATTTGAGTAGAGTCTCTGAGGTAGGATTTTAAACAGGAGAGTAGACGCTGTAGGTATTGATCAACATAAGATTTGCAGTAAGGGATCCAATTCCCGATACAATTGGCCTTCCAGGGGGTTTCACCAGTCTTTTATGTATCTTTGGTAGATGGTAAAATATCGGTATCCTTGGGTGCTGGACATATAGGTATTTATATTCCCTTTCATTCAAGATCCCTCTCTCTTTTCCGAAATTCAATATTTCCTTGAGTTCATCTTGATATTGGGTAGTAGGATCACCTTTCAATTGCAGGTAGGTGCTGGTATCTCCCAATAGTCTCTGATTTTCTTCTATATAGTCACTGGTGTTCAAGACGACTAGTCCGCCCCCTTTGTCTGCTGCTTTTATTGTGATATCCTCAGATCTCATGAGTTGTTTAAGGGCATTCCTTTCTTTTCTAGTTAAATTGTCTTTCGTGATCTTCTTAGTAATTTATTTCTAAAGTCCTTCTCAACCATTTTCTCAAATACTCTAATGGAGTCATTCTTCATATGTTGTGGGTAGAAGGTGGAGGTAGGATGTAGTTCAGTATGTGTGTAATCCTGATCCGCCTCCTGTTGTATCCTGTCTTTTTCCATGAAGAATTTTTTGATTGAGATCTTCCGTATAAATTTATGTAGGTCTATGCAGACATTGAAATCTGAATTTTGGGATGTGGGAGCAAACTTGAGACCTTTTTTAAGAGTGATGTTTCATCAGAGGAGCCCCCACCCGCCGGGGGGGGCTATTTTTTTTTTTTTAAACACTGACACACAGACGCTTGGAGACAACTAACTGCTATTCAATCTATAACACGGAAAAAAGTTTTTTGGTTTTAAATGCACGCTATTGTGACACCAGATATGAGTTGCAATGTGCACTGGCAAAGGTTGGCAGAGTACACGTTGTAGGCCTGACACACAGACGCTTGCAGACAACTAACTGCTATTCAATCAATAACAGTGAAAAAAGTTTTTGGGTTTTTAAATACACGCTATTGTGACACCAGATAAGAGTGGCACTTTGATCTGGCAAAGGTTGGCAGAGTACACGTTGTAGGCCTGACACACACCCGCTTGGAGACAACTAACTGCTATTCAATCTGTAATGGTGAAAAAAGTTTTTGGGTTTTAAATGCACGCTATTGTGACACCAGATATGAGTGGCACTGTGAACTGGCAAACGTTGGCAGAGTACACGTTTTAGGCCTGACACACAGACGCTTGGAGACAACTAACTGCTATTCAATCTATAACAGTGAAAAAAGTGTTTTGGTTTTTAAATGCACGCTATTGTGAAACCAGTGAGTGAGTGGTGGCACTGGGCAAGTGGGTACAGTATACGCTGCGAGCCTGACACACACGCTTGCAGACAACTATCTGCTATTCAATCTATGACAGTGAAAAAAGTTTTTTTTTTAAATGCACGCTATTGTGACACCAGATAAGATTGGCACTTTGAACTGGCAAAGGTTGGCAGAGTACACGTTGTAGGCCTGACACATACACGCTTGGAGACAACTAACTGCTATTCAATCTATAACAGAGAAAAAAGTTTTTGGGTTTTTAAATGCACGCTATTGTGAAACCAGTGAGTGAGTGGTGGCACTGGGCAAGTGGGCACAATATACGCTGCAAGCCTGACACACACACTTGCAGACAACTAACTGCTATTCAGTCTATTACAGTGAAAAAAGTTTTGGGGTTTTTAAATGCACGCTACTGTGACACCAGATAAGAGTGGCACTTTGAACTGGCAAAGGTTGACATAATACACGTTGTAGGCCTGACACACAGACGCTTGGAGACAACTAACTGCTCATCAATCTATAACAGTGAAAAAAGTTTTTGGGTTTTAATTGCACGCTATTGTGACACCAGATATGAGTGGCAATGTGCACTGGCAGAGGTTGGCAGAGTACATGCTGTAGGCCTGACACCCACTTAAAGACAACTAACTGCTATTCAATCTATAACAGTGAAAAAAGTTTTTGGGTTTTTGAATGCACGCTATTGTGACACCAGATAAGAGTGTCACTTTGATCTGGCAAAGGTTGGCAGAGTACACGTTTTAGGCCTGACACACAGACGCTTGGAGACAACTAACTGCTATTCAATCTATAACAGTGAAAAAAGTTTTTTGGTTTTCAAATGCACGCTATTGTGAAACCAGTGAGTGAGTGGTGGCACTGGGCAAGTGGGTACAGTATACGCTGCGAGCCTGACACACACGCTTGCAGACAACTAACTGCTATTCAATCTATTACAGTGAAAAAAGTTTTTTTTTTAAATGCACGCTATTGTGACACCAGATATGAGTTGCAATGTGCACTGGCAAAGGTTGGCAGAGTACACGTTGAAGGCCTGACACACAGACGCTTGCAGACAACTAACTGCTATTCAATCAATAACAGTGAAAAAAGTTTTTGCGTTTTTAAATGCACGCTATTGTGACACCAGATAAGAGTGGCACTTTGATCTGGCAAAGTTTAGCAGAGTACAATTTGTAGGCCTGACACACACCTGCTTGGAGACAACTAACTGCTATTCAATCTATAACGGTGAAAAAAGTTTTTGGGTTTTAAATGCACGCTATTGTGACACCAGATATGAGCAGCACTGTGAACTGGCAAAGGTTGGCAGAGTACACGTTTTAGGCCTGACACACAGACGCTTGGAGACAACTAACTGCTATTCAATCTATTACAGTGAAAAAAATGTTTTGGTTTTTAAATGCACGCTATTGTGAAACCAGTGAGTGAGTGGTGGCACTGGGCAAGTGGGTACAGTATACGCTGCGAGCCTGACACACACGCTTGCAGACAACCAACTGCTATTCAAACTATTACAGTGAAAAAGTTGTTTTTTTTAAATGCACGCTATTGTCACACCAGATAAGATTGGCACTTTGAACTGGCAAAGGTTGGCAGAGTACACGTTGTAGGCCTGACAAACAGACGCTTGGAGACAACTAACTGCCTTTCAATCTATAACAGAGAAAAAAGTTTTTGGGTTTTTAAATGCACGCTATTGTGAAACCAGTGAGTGAGTGGTGGCACTGGGCAAGTGAGCACAGTATACGCTGCAAGCCTGACACACACACTTGCAGACAACTAACTGCTATTCAATCTATTACAGTGAAAAAAGTTTTTGGGTTTTAATTGCAAGCTATTGTGACACCAGATATGAGTGGCAATGTGCACTGGCAGAGGTTGGCAGAGTACACGCTGTAGGCCTGACACCCACTTAAAGACAACTAACTGCTATTCAATCTATAACAGTGAAAACAGTTTTTGGGTTTTTAAATGCACGCTATTGTGACACCAGATATGAGTGGCACTGTGCACTGGCAGAGGTTGGCAGAGTAGACGCTGTAGGCCTGACACAACCGCTTGAAGACAACTAACTGCTATTTAATCTATAACAGTAAAAAAAGTTTTTGGGTTTTAAATGCACGCTATTGTGAAACCAGATATGAGTGGCAATGTGCACTGGCAGAGGTTGGCAGAGTACACGCTGAAGGCCTGAAACCCGCTTGAAGTCAACTAACTGATATTCAATCTATAACAGTGAAAAAAGTTTTTGGGTTTTTAAATGCACGCTATTGTGACACCAGATATGAGTGGCACTGTGCACTGGCAGAGATTGGCAGAGTACACACTGTAGGCCTGACACCCGCTTGCAGACAACTAACTGCTATTCAATCTATAACAGTAAAAATAGTTTTTGGGTTTTAAATGCAACCTATTGCGACACCAGATAAGAGTGGCACTGTGCACTGGCAGAGGTTGGCAGAGTACACGCTGTAGGCCTGACACACACTTATGAAGGACACTGTAACGGATCACCTGGCACCCCGACTTGGTACCTCCGTTAATGGATGCTCCTAGTGCTTCCTGAGGACTCCAAGCACTCTGGCAGACACCACAATCACCGAATCCGAGAAACCTTTTAAATTCTCCCAAGCATATGAATGCTGTAGACCATTGAATAGGAACCATACGAATAGGCTTGTACTCCTAGCAGTCAACTGGAACAGCATGCAATAAATCCTTCCCCCCAATAATGAGACGACACATCACTTTGAGGGTAAAACAGGAACTCTGGACTGGCTCATCCAGCCTGGCTTTTATTTCCAACTCACACATACAGGCCACACCCAGGGGGAGGCCTAAAAGAACCAATGACATAGATGTTACCTCCCACACATCCCCTCCCCTTAGTGTGACACATAATCCCATTATGCATACAGTGTAAAATATACTTTTACACAACTTTCATAACTTTAAAACCATACATCACATTCACATAAAAATACACATCCACAATCAATCCATTCAGGGGAACAACATATTAAAAAATGGCATGAATCCGACCAGGGGTTCAAAAGTTACTAAAAGTATCTTTGGTTCCTTTCTGGCTGGCAGAAAAACATCCCCACAATGCACCCTGGTTTCCTCCCTTCTGCCCTGGAGTTAATTGGAGAAGTAATCCAATTACCCAGGACTAAAGGCAGACTCCATTAACCACATGGTTGCAAAACAACATAAAACACTTTAAAATACATAAAGTCACATTTTCACATAACACACAGACATTTCACCTATCCCCAGATAGCTGGGATCTGCACGCACAAAACTACCGAATAGCGCGCAGATCCTACTCACACAGTACAATTGCCATGGAGCTAAAGTCTTTCCCATAGTCTTTCATTATATGAATAGGCTCCATGGTATGGCTATCTGGGGTATCACATTCCCATAAAGTCTGGTCCATAGTCCAAAGGCAAGAGGCGGGCAATCAGCCCCCTCCAAGGACACGTGGCGAGGTCGGTTTCGCCACAGACACCGACTGCTATTATATTACAGTCAAAAAAGTTTTTTGGTTTTTAAATGCATGCTATTGTGACACCAGATAAGAGTGGCAATGTGCACTGGCAGAGGTTGGCAGAGTACACGCTGAAAGCCTGACACCCGCTTGAAGACAACTAACTGCTATTCAATCTATAACAGTGAAAAAAGTTTTTGGGTTTTTAAATGCAAGCTATTGGGACACCAGATATGAGTGGCACTGTGCACTTTCAGAGGTTAGCAGAGTACATGCTGGAGGCCTGACACACCCGCTCGGAGACAACTAACTGCTATTCAATCTATAACAGTGAAAAAAGTTTTTTGGTTTTAAATGCACGCTATTGTGACACCAGATATGAGTTGCAATGTGCACTGGCAAAGGTTGGCAGAGTACACGTTGTAGGCCTGACACACAGACGCTTGCAGATAACTAACTGCTATTCAATCTATAACAGTGAAAAAAGTTTTGGGGTTTTTAAATGCACGCTATTGTGACACCAGATAAGAGTGGCACTTTGATCTGGCAAAGGTTGGCAGAGTACACGTTGTAGGCCTGACACACACCCGCTTGGAGACAACTAACTGCTATTCAATCTATAAGTGTGAAAAAAGTTTTTGGGTTTTAAATGCACGCTATTGTGACACCAGATATAAGTGGTACTGTGAACTTGCAAAGGTTGGCAGAGTACACGCTTTAGGCCTGACACACAGACGCTTGGAGACAACTAACTGCTATTCAATCTATAACAGTGAAAAAAGTTTTTGGGTTTTTAAATGCATGCAATTGTGAAACCAGTGAGTGAGTGGTGGCACTGGGCAAGTGGGTACAGTATACGCTGCGAGCCTGACACACACGCTTGCAGAAAACTAACTGCTATTCAATCTATTACAGTGAAAAAAGTTTTTTGGTTTTTAAATGCACGCGACTGTGACACCAGATAAGAGTGCCACTTTGAACTGGCAAAGGTTGACAGAGTACACGTTGTAGGCCTGACCAGGGCCGGCCTTAGGGGTGTGCGAGCTGTGCGGCCGCACAGGGCGCCATGGAGCAGGGGGCGCCGTGGATTTAAAAAAAAAAAAAAAATTTTTCTTTTTTTTTTTTTTTACATTTGCAGCGGGGGCGGAGCTTACCGTGCGGCGGGGGCGGAGCTAAAAGCGCCGGAAAACTGCTGCAGGGGAAGCAGGAAGGAGTCCCTGCTTCCCCACCAAACAGTCACCAGGAGCTGCACTGCCTCCACAATGAACTCCACAGGTAACTGTGGGATTGTCAGGTGAGTGTGACTCTCTGCCTGTGTTTATTACTGTCTGTGTGTGTATGACTGTCTGCCTGTGTGTGTCTGTGTATGACTGTCTGCCTGTGTGTGTGTGTCTGTGTATGACTGTCTGCCTGTGTGTGTGTGTGTGTGTATGACTGTCTGCCTCTGTGTGTGTCTGTGTGTATTACTGTCTGCCTCTGTGTGTGTCTGTGTGTATTACTGTCTGCCTCTGTGTGTGTCTGTGTGTATTACTGTCTGTGTCTGTGTGTATGACTGACTGTCTGCCTGTGTGTGTCTGTGTGTGTGAGACTGTCTGCCTGTGTGTGTGTGTGTGTGTGTGTGTGTGTATATGACTGTCTGCCACTGTGTGTCTGTGTGTATTACTGTCTGCCTCTGTGTGTATGACTGTCTGCCTCTGTGTGTATGACTGTCTACCTCTGTGTGTGTGATTGTGTGTATGACTGCCTCTGTGTGTATGGCTGTCTGCCTCTGTGTGTCTGTGTGTATGGCTGTCTGCCTGTGTGTGTCTGTGTGTATGACTGTCTGCGTGTTTGTCTGTGTGTATTACTGTCTGCCTCTGTGTGTGTCTGTGTGTATTACTGTGTGTGTCTGTGTGTATGACTGACTGTCTGCCTGAAAATGTCTAAGGCCGGCCCTGGGCCTGACACACACCAGCTTGGAGACAACTAACTGCTATTCAATCTATAACAGTAAAAAAAGTTTTTTGGTTTTAAATGCACGCAATTGTGACACCAGATATGAGTGGCAATATGCACTGGCAGAGGTTGGCAGAGTAGACGCTGTAGGCCTGACACACCCGCTTGAAGACAACTAACTGCTATTTAATCTATAACAGTAAAAAAAGGTTTTGGATTTTAAATGCACGCTATTGTGAAACCAGTGAGTGAGTAGTGGCACTGGGCAAGTGGGCACAGTATACGATGCAAGCCTGACACACACACTTGCAGACAACTAACTGCTATTCAATCTATTACATTGAAAAAAGTTTTTTGGTTTTTAAATGCACGCTACTGTGACACCAGATAAGAGTGCCACTTTGAACTGGCAAAGGTTGACAGAGTACACGTTGTAGGCCTGACACACAGACGCTTGGAGACAACTAACTGCTATTCAATCTATAACAGTGAAAAAAGTTTTTTGGTTTTAATTGCATGCTATTGTGACACCAGATATGAGGGGCAATGTGCACTGGAAGAGGTTGGCAGAGTACACGCTGTAGGCCTGACACCCACTTAAAGACAACTAACTGCTATTCAATCTATAACAGTGAAAAAAGTTTTGGGGTTTTTAAATGCACGCTATTGTGACACCAGATATGAGTAGCACTGTGCACTGGCAGAGGTTGGCAGAGTAGACGCTGTAGGCCTGACACACCTGCTTGAAGACAACTAACTGCTATTTAATCTATAACAGTAAAAAAAGTTTTTTGGTTTTAAATGCACGCAATTGTGACACCAGATATGAGTGGCAATGTGCACTGGCAGAGGTTGGCAGAGTACACGCTGTAGGCCTGACACCCGCTTGAAGACAACTAACTGCTATTTAATCTATAACAGTAAAAAAAGTTTTTTGGTTTTAAATGCACGCTATTGTGACACCAGATATGAGTGGCAATGTGCACTGGCAAAGGTTGGCAGAATAGACGCTGTAGGCCTGACACACACTTATGAAGGACACTGACTGCTATTATATTACAGTCAAAAAAGTTTTGGGTTTTTTAAATACATGCTATTGTGACACCAGATAAGAGTGGCAATGTGCACTAGCAGAGGTTGGCAGAGTAGACGCTGTAGGCCTGACACACCCGCTTGAAGACAACTAACTGCTATTCAATCTATAACAGTGAAAAAAGTTTTTGGGTTTTTAAATGCAATCTACTGCGACACCAGATAAGAGTGGCACTGTGCACTGGCAGAGGTTGGCAGAGTACACGCTGTAGGCCTGACACACACTTATGAAGGACACTGACTGCTATTATATTACAGTCAAAAAAGTTTTTGGGTTTTTAAATGCATGCTATTGTGACACCAGATAAGAGTGGCAATGTGCACTGGAAGAGGTTGGCAGAGTAGACGCTGTAGGCCTGACGCACCTGCTTGAAGACAACTAACTGCTCTTCAATCTATAACAGTGAAAAACGTTTTTGGGTTTTTAAATGCAATCTACTGCGACACCAGATAAGAGTGGCACTGTGCACTGGCAGAGATTGGCAGAGTACACGCTGTAGGCCTGACACACACTTATGAAGGACACTGACTGCTATTATATTACAGTCAAAAAAGTTTTTGGGTTTTTAAATGCATGCTATTGTGACACCAGATAAGAGTGGCAATGTGCACTGGAAGAGGTTGGCAGAGTAGACGCTGTAGGCCTGACGCACCTGCTTGAAGACAACTAACTGCTCTTCAATCTATAACAGTGAAAAATGTTTTTTGGTTTTTAAATGCAATCTATTGCGACACCAGATAAGAGTGGCACTGGCAGAGGTTGGCAGAGTACACGCTGTAGGCCTGACACACACTTTTGAAGGACACTGACTGCTATTATATTACAGTCAAAAAAGTTTTTGGGTTTTTAAATGCATGCTATTGTGACACCAGATAAGAGTGGCAATGTGCACTAGCAGAGGTTGGCAGAGTAGACGCTGTAGGCCTGACACACCCGCTTGAAGACAACTAACTGCTATTCAATCTATAACAGTGAAAAAAGTTTTTGTTTTTTAAATGCACGCTATTGTGACACCAGATATGAGTGGCACTGTGCACTGGCAGAGGTTGGCAGAGTACACGCTGTAGGCCTAACACACACTTATGAAGGACACTGACTGCTATTTTATTACGGTCAAAAAAGTGTTTTGGTTTTTAAATGCAAGCTATTGTGACACCAGATATGAGTGGCACTGTGCACTGGCAGAGGTTGGAAGAGTACACACTGTTGGCCTGACACACAGACGCTTGCAGACAACTAACTGCTATTCAATCTATTACAGTGAAAAAAATATTTTTGCTTTTAAATGCACGCTATTGTGACACCAGATATGAGTTGCACTGTGCACTGGCAGAGGTTGGCAGAGTAGTCGCTGTAGGCCTGACACACATGCTTGAAGACAACTAACTGCTATTCAATCTATAACAGTGAAAACACTTTTTTTGTTTTTAAATGCACCAGATATGAGTGGTGGCACTGGGCAAGGGGGCACAGTATCCACTGTGAGCCTGACACAGAAGCTGGCAGGCAGGCAACTGCAATTAGATTACACAGATAAAAAAAAAAGCAGACTGATGTTCTAGCCCTAAAAAGGGCTTTTTGGGGGTGCTGATCTTACAGCAGAGATCAGATGAGTCCGTCAGGACTGTAGTGGACACTGAATACACTAGCCTAGCTATCCATTTCCCTATCAAATCAACAGCAGCTACACTTTCCCTCCTCTCACTAAGAATGCAGCTTCAGAATGAATCTAAAATGGATGCTGTCCAGTAGGTGGGAGGGTCTGCTAGGGAGGGTGTGCTGCTGATTGGCTGGAATGTGTCTGCTGACTGTGAGGCACAGGGTCAAAGTTTACTCAATGATGACGAATAGGGGGTGGATCGAACCGCGCATATGTTCGACCGTCGTGGTGAACGCGAACACGCTATGTTCGCCGGGAACTATTCGCCAGCGAACCGTTCGGTACATCACTCTTGCTGAGAGTTTAGTCTGCAAACAGGTTTTTTTCCTTAAAAAAAAAAAAAAAATCCTTCACTGCTTTTAAATCAAGGAGGAACCTGAATTAACCATCTGGCTTCGGCACTAAAAACAGGCTTTAATAAGTTCATGAAAGTCTTTTTGGAAGATAGCTCTATTAAGTTTTCTTTCAAAGTGTCTGGACTTCTGTAAAAAGATCCGAAGCTGTTCGGGTTGGCTGTACTGCGAAACAAAGGAATGTTCTTAGAGGAAGTTCTGTTTGCTATTTGTAAAGGACCCAGTTGCCTGTAGTGGCATTTTACCCACTGGGAAGTAAAAGTCAGATGTCTTCATCCTATAGGTCTAGTGCCATAATCTACAATCTTTTGTCTTTTCAGAGAATTTTCCTTCAGAGATTTCTTTTAGTCAGATATTTCTTTTATTCCAATGGAATTTCGCCAGAAACATTGGACTTTTACTACCAATGTTTCTGCAATCAGGGATTTGCTTTGTATTGCCGTAGCAGAGAGTTTGCATATCTGCCCTTTTCCTGGCTAATCATGGCAGCATCACTTAGCAGTCACAGGACAGGAATTAATTAGATGAATTAGACTGATAGGTATAAAGAGTCCCTCCTCCCCTTACACCGCACTCCTCTTGGAAGACTAAGCGCTTCAAGGATCGGTCCTTTCGGGACAGCAGAAGCTATAGACCAGGAAGAGAGTATTCCAGAAATTTTTCTTGGAAAATCTTCTCACATTATTGACCAATAAGGCTTCCAGAGGAAGAGGAGCTAGAACCTCTGGGAAGAAATGCCCATTCGGGGACTGTGGGAGGAAGACTGAAGTTCTTTTATCCGCTGTGTAAAATATTAGGGACGTGTGGGGCAATTCCATCATAAGAGAGGGTTACAGGATAAAATTTGCCTCTTACGCAAAATCTTCTTTCTTCAAGAAATCAAAGGTGTTGGCAGGCATCAAACGAAGGGCCATGAGGGCCTGCATTTCTACTCTTCTGGAACAAAAAGTTATAGAAGAAGTTCCAAAACAGGAAAGGTTCCAAGGGGTTTACTCCACAGTGTTCTTGGCTCCAAAACCCCAGGGAAAGTGGCGTCTCATCCTGAACTTGAAAGGAGTTAACTCCATGCTCGACGTAAGAACATTTAAGATGGAATCTTTACAGACCATCTTAAAAAGTATCAAAAGAGGGGATTGGATGACATCTATAGACTTGAGGGACGCCTACTACCAAATCTCTACAAACCATGATCATATGCGGTTTCTCAGATTCTGGGCTCTAGGAAGGCATTTTCAATTCCGGTGACTGACATTTGGCCTCAGCTTGGCACCAAGAACGCTCTCAAAAGTTCTTGTCACCTTGATTGCCTTAATAAGAGTGAGAGGTATCGCAATCTTCCATTACTTGGACAATATCCTTATCATAGGACTATCTCAAAGGATAGTGGCTCATCATACTTGGGTTACGATGAACATTCTTTGAGACCACGGTTGGCTTCTGAACATAGAGAAAAGTTTCCTAATTCCTTCACAAAAGATCATATTCCTCAGAGCAGTAATAAACACTATCTCCGCCCATGTGTTCCTGTTTCCAGAGAGGGCTGTGAGGATCTGAGACAAAATAATAGAACTACAAGGTTTTGAGACTGGCTCAGCCAGAGAAGTCATGAGCCTCCTTGTTTCTTTGACTTCAACGATTGGGCTGGTAAAATGGGCCCAATGGAAGTTTCACACTGTTCAGAATTGCTTCCTTCTTCAATTCGACAAAGTAGAAACAGATTGGGAGCAAATAATAGGTCTGCCCCTGCCAGTAAGAAAAGGGTTGGACTGGTGGATGGGTAAGAAGAATTTGGCAAAAGGCTTCCCGTTGGAGGAACCTCCTTGGAACGCTATTACAACAAATGCCAGTTTCTCTGGATGGGGTGCCCACTTCAATTCCACAGGGACACAAGGGAAGTGGACCCGAGAAGAGAGTCGCCTACACTCAAATCTAAGAGAACTAAGAGCTATTTCCAAAGCCGTCTTGGTATTCCTCCCGATGATCGAAAAAATCTTGGGTACTAGTCAAAACAGACAACCAAGCAGTTGCTTCGTATGTGAACAACCAAGGAGGCACAAGAAGCAGCTTGCTCTTGAAGGAACTAGTTTCCTTGATGAAGGTGGACATGAAAAATCTCCAAGGTCTGAAGGTTTTTGTAACGGAGCTCCGTGTACTCCGACCGAGTACCCTCCATTGATGGATGCTCCTAGCGCTTACAGAGGACTCCAAGCACTGCAGACGACACCACAACCACCGCAGGCTCCACAACCGCCGTAGCTTAACTGGAGCCTCGCCGTCTTCCTTCCACCCTGGATCGGATTCTGTCCTCCAGGACCGTGTGGAGAAGACCTCTCCTCCAGGAGAGCGTATCCGGAACAGGCTCTTAAAAGAGCTAAGTGATTAAGCTCAGGGGAATATGCAGAGCATAGCAATCCCCAATGTGATATAGCAGTTCCCTCCAATAACGAGACGAGGCTACGTATTGAGGGTCAGAAGAGGTCTAAGGTGCTGGAACACCCAGCCTGGTTTGAGCGCACAAAACTACCGAATAGCGCGCAGATCCTATTCACACAGTACAATTGCCATGGAGCTAAAGTCTTTCCCATAGTCTTTCATTATATGAATAGGCTCCATGGTATAGCTATCTGGGGTATCACATTCCCATAAAGTCTGGTCCATAGTCCAAAGGCAAGAGGCGGGCTATCAGCCCCCTCCAAGGACACGTGGCGAGGTCGGTTTCGCCACCCCCAAATGTAAGTTTTACAGGGCAATATAGTCCAGGGCCATAGTCGCAGGGGAGGAGGCAGGCAAGCAGGCCTCTCCAGGACAAAGTGGCGAAGGGCACTTTGTCACACATCTCCCCTTTGGGGGGAAGACTAACCAGGCACCTGACCTTCTGTCGGTCAGTGCCTCCGTTAGTCGATCCGCCAACCCACAATATATAGATGCCAGAGTAGCCCCCCCACAACAACAAAGTACAAGAGCAGCCCACCCACAAAAAACAGTTACTGCACCTGGGTATTTTGCTGTGGTGATGGGGTAACACGCTGAGGGGACTTGAAGGGCAGAGGCCAGCGGCGCTCTGCCCTGATGCCAGCTCTTCTGCTGAGATAGCCTGCCGGACATCAGGCTCTGGACCAGGGAGAAAGGTAGGGCAGAGGCCGACTGCACTCTGCCCAGCTGCCAGCTCTTCTGCTGGGATGCTTGGAACATAGTCTGGCTTAGTAGCCAGCGGAACATGGGAGTCAGTGGGGGTTAACATCTCCTCTGTTAACCCTGGTGCCACGCTAGGAGTTAGCTGGGGAGGGGAATTTGTACTTACCCCCTCCTCCTGTTGTCCCAATGAGGGTAGTTGGGGATCTGGACAGGCTGGCCAGCATCCCTGTAGGTCAGGCACAGAGACCACGGTCCCATCTGCGCCGTCTGGGAGATTGGTGTCTCCCCTTGTTAGGGTAAGCTGCCGCTGGGGAGAGGGGGTGCTGTGCTCCTCTCCCTGAAACACAGGCTGCCGCTGGAGAGGGAGACCGCCTGTCTCCACTCCCGTAACATTGTCCTGCTGCTGGAGAGAGGGACCAACTGTCTCTGCTCTCTGTAGGACACACTGCTGCTGGGGGGGAAGGACGGCACCTTCGGCCCCCTGTAACTCAATCTGCCGCTGGGGAGGAAGGACGGCACCTTTAGCTCCCTGGGACTTACTCTGCCGCTGGGGAGGAAGGACGGAACCTTTAGCTCCCTGGGTTACACACTGCCGCCTCAGGGGAAGACGGCTAACCTCCTCGGATGCAGCCTCTACTCTGCTGCTGTAACACTCTTTCCGCTGAGTATACTCTCCGTCCATCCTTGATTTTCGCTTAGCCATGACCTGGTTCCAGATCCCCTGGAATATCTCCATGGATACATAACCCCCATACTGGGCCACTCGCTGCCTCACCTCGGCCAGCCCATAATCCTCAGTGTCAGAGCCTTCCAGACTTGTCTGCTCCAAGTCGCTGGATACCTCTGCTGCCAGGGGCGCTGCACGAGTGCTAACGTTGCCCTCAATTTGTAACTCCAAGGAATTGGTGTTGTCTGTAGCTGTCTTTCTGGCTGTAGGAACGATCCCACCGCTGCCACCACTGTAACGGAGCTCCGTGTACTCCGACCGAGTACCCTCCGTTGATGGATGCTCCTAGCGCTGACAGAGGACTCCAAGCACTGCAGACGACACCACAACCACCGCAGGCTCCACAACCGCCGTAGCTTAACTGGAGCCTCGCCGTCTTCCTTCCACCCTGGATCGGATTCTGTCCTCCAGGACCGTGTGGAGAAGACCTCTCCTCCAGGAGAGCGTATCCGGAACAGGCTCTTAAAAGAGCTAAGTGATTAAGCTCAGGGGAATATGCAGAGCATAGCAATCCCCAGTGTGATATAGCAGTTCCCTCCAATAACAAGACGAGGCTACGTATTGAGGGTCAGAAGAGGTCTGAGGTGCTGGAACACCCAGCCTGGTTTTTATTACAAGTGTACACATACAGGCCACACCCAGGGGGAGGCATAAAATAACCAATAGTATCATGGGTGCAACCCACACATCCCCTCCCCTTAGTGTGACACATAATACCATTATACATACAGTTAAAATATACTTTTTACACAACTTTCATAACTCTAAAACCATACATCACATTCACATAAAAAATACATATCCACAATCAATCCATTCAGGGGAACAACATATTAAAAAATGGCATGAATCCGACCAGGGTTTCAAAAGTTACTAAAAGTATCTTTTGTCCCTTACTAGCCGCATGGCAAACCGGTTTAGACAGGTTTTACATAGGCCTCTATCCTGGAGACAAAGAGGAAAGTAATCCAATTATCCAGGGCTAGAAGCAGACTCCATTAACCACATGGTTGCAGAAAGACATAAAACACTTTAAAATACAGAAAGTTACTTTTTATCCATAACACACAGACATTTCACATATCCCCAGATAGCTGGGATCTGAGCGCACAAAACTACCGAATAGCGCGCAGATCCTATTCACACAGTACAATTGCCATGGAGCTAAAGTCTTTCCCATAGTCTTTCATTATATGAATAGGCTCCATGGTATAGCTATCTGGGGTATCACATTCCCATAAAGTCTGGTCCATAGTCCAAAGGCAAGAGGCGGGCAATCAGCCCCCTCCAAGGACACGTGGCGAGGTCGGTTTCGCCACCCCCAAATGTAAGTTTTACAGGGCAATATAGTCCAGGGCCATAGTCGCAGGGGAGGAGGCAGGCAAGCAGGCCTCTCCAGGACAAAGTGGCGAAGATCACTTTGTCACAGTTTCTTCCTAAGGTGATTTCTCAGTTTCATCTCTCTCAAGAAGTGGTCCTTCCATCATTCTACCCCAATCCTACTTCTCAAGAGGAAGTTAGGTGGCAACGTTTGGATGTCATGAACTGAAGCTAGTTCATTCTGAATCATACAGAAAGACTGACTAACTCTTCATTTTACCTTCAGGAGTTAGGAAAGGTGAGGCGGCCTCTTTATCTACATTGAAACGTTAGATTTCGCTAATGATCAGGATAAGAACACATTCTACCAGAGCATTGTCAACTTCATGGGCTAATATATAGTAATGTGACAGCATATCACATTACTATATAGATTCACACAAGAAAACCAGATACAGGACTACAGAGAACACCAAGTTAATGTAACTTTAAATATTATGGATTGATACAAAGTTCCATTGTAAGGAAAGTCGAACAAGGGTTCAGTGGTGTCAAAATTCTAATTTTATGGACAAAAAGGAGACATCTAAATAAAGTCTCTGAAGTCTCACAGGTCTTTGACGGATAGGCATAAAGATAGCCAAAAATGACATCAATTGCATCACAAAATCCAGTTAACCCCTTACACAAAGGATAATTGGAACTCCTGACAAATTTCTGGTGGTGTTATGCCATTTACTGACCAAACTCTTGATAGCCTGTAGGGAAGACACACCCACCTTACTCTATTGGGAAGATAAACCAGAGGTTCCCATCCCTCAAGTACCCCCTACCAGTCCAGGATTTAGGGGTTACCCTGTTGTGTCTAAAGTGTTTATTTTTTCCCCCTTTTTCTAAAAAACACCTTAGACACCACAGGGTAATCCCTAAATCCTGGACTGTTAGGGGGTACTTGAGGACTGGGTTGGGAACCACTGACGTAAAGGAAGATTCTCCTTTCAAAATTAAGGACAAAAAAGTGAAAGGCAGAGATCTTAGATCTAACATCTGGTGTAGGAATGAGGACACCTAACTTTCGCACTTCCCAAAAATTAAAAAAAAAAACTAAAATTTGTCTCTCCAACTGAAAACTTTCCTATTTCCCCACAATTCTCATTTATACCTGCATTCACAATTCCTAGGATATATCTCCAAGTCTAAAAGAAATTCTACACAAAGAAGCTGGTTTTATTTAATTTGAATTAATTTTACTAAAAACATCTGGATAAAAAGGCTGGTCAGATTTCAACTATTATGAAATCTGATTTAGTGATATCTAGTTATATAAATTCCTTACTGCAGGAGGAATATTTACTGGTAATTTGTAAAAAAAACAAAAACAAAAAAAACCTACCTGAAATTAGGGATAATAGTCTAATTAGGAAAGTTAAAATCCGGTTAGAATTATTCATATTGGATGAGAACGAATGGTTAACTGGTCTGAGAACTATTGTATTTGTCATTGCAATAAAATAAAAAAAAAAAAGTGTATTTTGTGAGAATTGTAGCCAAAGTTTATTGCTTTACGCTGTGCTGATGCGAAGAGTCCTGTACTAAGAAAGGTTTAGCAAGCTGATTTCAAGAGAGTGTCCGGTCCAAAAAACTGTTGAAGTTTGCATCTATCTGCATATGTTACTATTGAACAGTGGCGTCTCTAGGATTCATTTTTAGGGGGGGCACAGGGTGGGCCAGGAACAAAAGTAGGGGGGCACATTCAACCCCGCCCTCGCCGCAGTTTGACCCCGCCCCTGCCGCATGTTAAGCCCCACCCCCGACAAAATGTGTTGATTCATTATTTTCCACCAGGGATTATTGAAAAAAACAAACACATTCCCTTTGATACAGTGCCATAGTTGCCAACATTTGAAAAAAAATTCCAAGGACATTTTGCAGCACAGCTATCAATTACTGTCTGTGTATAATATCCCTGGACAGTCAGTGCTCTCTGTTTAATACAGGGTTGTGTGTGTAATAAATTGGGACAGTCAGTGCTCTCTGTTTAATACAGGGTTGTGTGTGTAATAAATTGGGACAGTCAGTGCTCTCTGTTTAATACAGGGTTGTGTGTGTAATAAATTGGGACAGTCAGTGCTCTCTGTTTAATACAGGGTTGTGTGTGTAATAAATTGGGACAGTCAGTGCTCTCTGTTTAATACAGGGTTGTGTGTGTAATAAATTGGGACAGTCAGTGCTCTCTGTTTAATACAGGGTTGTGTGTGTAATAAATTGGGACAGTCAGTGCTCTCTGTTTAATACAGGGTTGTGTGTGTAATAAATTGGGACAGTCAGTGCTCTCTGTTTAATACAGGGTTGTGTGTGTAATAAATTGGGACAGTCAGTGCTCTCTGTTTAATACAGGGTTGTGTGTGTAATAAATTGGGACAGTCAGTGCTCTCTGTTTAATACAGGGTTGTGTGTGTAATAAATTGGGACAGTCAGTGCTCTCTGTTTAATACAGGGTTGTGTGTGTAATAAATTGGGACAGTCAGTGCTCTCTGTTTAATACAGGGTTGTGTGTGTAATAAATTGGGACAGTCAGTGCTCTCTGTTTAATACAGGGTTGTGTGTGTAATAAATTGGGACAGTCAGTGCTCTCTGTTTAATACAGGGTTGTGTGTGTAATAAATTGGGACAGTCAGTGCTCTCTGTTTAATACAGGGTTGTGTGTGTAAAAAATTGGGACAGTCAGTGCTCTCTGTTTAATACAGGGTTGTGTGTGTAATAAATTGGGACAGTCAGTGCTCTCTGTTTAATACAGGGTTGTGTGTGTAATAAATTGGGACAGTCAGTGCTCTCTGTTTAATACAGGGTTGTGTGTGTAATAAATTGGGACAGTCAGTGCTCTCTGTTTAATACAGGGTTGTGTGTGTAATAAATTGGGACAGTCAGTGCTCTCTGTTTAATACAGGGTTGTGTGTGTAATAAATTGGGACAGTCAGTGCTCTCTGTTTAATACAGGGTTGTGTGTGTAATAAATTGGGACAGTCAGTGCTCTCTGTTTAATACAGGGTTGTGTGTGTAATAAATTGGGACAGTCAGTGCTCTCTGTTTAATACAGGGTTGTGTGTGTAATAAATTGGGACAGTCAGTGCTCTCTGTTTAATACAGGGTTGTGTGTGTAATAAATTGGGACAGTCAGTGCTCTCTGTTTAATACAGGGTTGTGTGTGTAATAAATTGGGACAGTCAGTGCTCTCTGTTTAATACAGGGTTGTGTGTGTAATAAATTGGGACAGTCAGTGCTCTCTGTTTAATACAGGGTTGTGTGTGTAATAAATTGGGACAGTCAGTGCTCTCTGTTTAATACAGGGTTGTGTGTGTAATAAATTGGGACAGTCAGTGCTCTCTGTTTAATACAGGGTTGTGTGTGTAATAAATTGGGACAGTCAGTGCTCTCTGTTTAATACAGGGTTGTGTGTGTAATAAATTGGGACAGTCAGTGCTCTCTGTTTAATACAGGGTTGTGTGTGTAATAAATTGGGACAGTCAGTGCTCTCTGTTTAATACAGGGTTGTGTGTGTAATAAATTGGGACAGTCAGTGCTCTCTGTTTAATACAGGGTTGTGTGTGTAATAAATTGGGACAGTCAGTGCTCTCTGTTTAATACAGGGTTGTGTGTGTAATAAATTGGGACAGTCAGTGCTCTCTGTTTAATACAGGGTTGTGTGTGTAATAAATTGGGACAGTCAGTGCTCTCTGTTTAATACAGGGTTGTGTGTGTAATAAATTGGGACAGTCAGTGCTCCCTGTAACGGACACCTTCCGTTGATGGATGCTTCCTAGCTTGCGTCGAGGACCACAAGCACCGCACTGGACACCACAACCACCGCAGATTCCACAACCGCCGTAGCTTAACTGGAGCCGCGCCGTCTTCCGTCCACCCTGGAATGAACCTCCAGCATTCAGGACCGTGTGGGGAAGACCTCTCCTCCAGGAGAGGGTATCAGGAACAAGAACTAAGTGATAAAAGCTCAAGGGAGTATGCAGAGCATAGCAATCCCCAGTGTGATATAGCAGTTCCCTCCAATAACGAGACAAGGATACGTATTGAGGGTCAAGAAGAACTCTGGTTTAATTACACACACTCTGCTTTTATGCAATTCTCCCCTGCAAGGGAGACGCCCACATCCAATTAAACATTACCCACTCACACAATGGTTACCTCCCACAGATTCCCTCCCCTTAGCCTGAGAGGTAACCCAATTATAACGTACAATTTAAACATACATTTTTATAACTTTAAAACTATACATTTGTGACGAAGTGCCCTTCGCCACTTTGTCCTGGAGAGGCCTGCTTGCCTGCCTCCTCCCCTGCGACTATGGTCCTGGACTATATTGCACTGTAAACCCTGTATTCAGGCATATGGACTTGTATTAGACTGTCTTTTACCCTTTATCTATGCTGTAGGTTTGGACTGCTAATATAACCTAACAGCCAGGGGATTTAGGCGAATATATTGCATGAGAATACCATTACTGGAGAATACAGCCGTTCGTATGATTTCATGCAAATTCTTTGTGCTCTGAATAGGTGGCCGCCATTTCGGGACTTTTACACGTGTTCGCGGCCATCTTGCGTGCGAACAGCGGTGTTTGCCTGTGAACGCATGGAACTGAAATCGGAAGCGCAAACAGGCGAATACCGCTAAGACCTCCAGACATCCAGAACTACGTACGGAAACTACCGAACGACCGGCCGTTCGGTAGTTATACTTAACTTAGTATGGGGATTCTAGCGACCACAAAGATGCGAATGGATGGCAAGAATTTCGTCTATTTTACCGTGCGAACGGAGACCGACCGCAAGGCCAAAACTCATGGAACTATTTTCGGCTAGTTGGTCTGTGCGGTCGGTCAAAACTTTGGAGCTCTGTATCTCCCGAACCATCCATCCGAATGGGCTGATTTTTGGACAGACTGTTCCCCTGAACAAGGGCTATTTGGGGATACCAGATTTAAAGCTGTACCCCCTGTTTTTGGGGTACATCCAGAACTTGGGTAAAATAATGTATGTTTTAATTGGGTTATGTGTTTATCTGAGGGGAGGAGACGTGGGGGTGTTACCATGCATGTGATTGGTCAATTTCATCCTCCCCCTGGGAGTGTCCTGTATGTACCTGATCCTAATAAAAAGCAGGCTGGGTGTTCCAGTCCTCAGACCTCTTCTGACCCTCAATACGTAGCCGTGTCTCGTTATTGGAGGGAACTGCTATATCACACTGGGGATTGCTATGCTCTGCATATTCCCCTGAGCTCTTAATCACTTAGCTCTTGTAAGAGCTTGTTCCGGATACGCTCTCCTGGAGGAGAGGTCTTCCCCACACGGTCCTGGAGGACAGAAGCCGATCCAGGGTGGAAGGAAGACGGCGCGGCTCCAGTTAAGCTACGGCGGTTGTGGAGCCTGCGGTGGTTGTGGTGTCGTCTGCAGTGCTTGGAGTCCTCTGAGAGCGCTAGGAGCATCCATCAACGGAGGGTACTCGGTCGGGGTACACGGAGCTCCGTTACAACATTCAATCTTCATAAAACAAGAGTTAGCTGGAAGTCCTTTATGACCGACCGCAAGCATATTTTCATGCCCAAAACAGTTCCACAGATTCAGGCTGTGCGGTCAGTCTATTTCTTGGGGAGATTGGGGAGATGATGCCTACCTGTTCCTGTGGGTCAGCCACAGTAGCTGATTGTCATGCATGTTACATTGTCACAATAAACTACATTTTTATAGTTGGTTTGTAATGTGTGAAATACAAATCCTCTAATAAAGTGTACTCCAGAGTCTATAAGTGTTAAAATAATGAGTAGCTCTTAGCATTAATTTAAGGGGAACAATGCCAATATATCAAATTCGATAATGTTTATAATGTTAAGATCACCACCATATAAATATCCTCACATTGTCTAGTGGAAGGCAAGCTGGATCCCTGGTGGTTTAGTATTGTGTTCGGCACCAATATCAGATGCAGACCACTTTAACAGCTCCCAGTGCTCCATCAATGACCAAGAGTACTAGGGAGCTCTTAAGTAGCTGAAGGAGGTGCAGACCACAAATGCTCCCTCAATGAAGTGAGGGGGCTCAGCCAGGTGATGTACGCCTGGTTCAAGAAGTCAGGGAGAAAGAGTTCCAGGGCCAGACAGGACCCCACCAGCCCATGTCCAAACCCTAGGTGGAAGTCTTAAGGTTAATACAGTTCTGGTGGGAAGAGTAGCCGCAGTGGTCACACAAGGTATCTGCCAAACACAAACAAGATTAGATACTCCCTTTGAGTGGCAAGTCCACACGACCCACATACAATGAAGGATGAACTTTTAGTTCAAGTTCTGAACATCTAGTACCTATGAGAAGTGTGAAGCCAGAAGCCACCAATACAATAACGAAAATAAGTAGGAAGTCATTTTATTTGCTTTTAATTAAGCAGTCCTGTCAACATGCATACAAATGGGTTGTTACATTGTTTTATTATAACTGCCCCTTATATTTAAGATACAGTATTTACACTAACCAAGCCAGGTAACTTCTTTCAACTGTACTTTGGTTTGCAAGAAGCCATTTGGACTAGGCAGACAAGCTATAGCTACAGGGTCTGCAATGTCGTAACAGGTGAGCAATAGGAGGTGCCAAGCTTGAGTTGTAAAGCCATTTGGTGAACACAAGGCATTGTAACTCAAAACATGGTGCTGCATATTCAGAAACTAGAACCTTCATCTTAGTGCAGTGATGAGAAAAAATTATACTATTATTTGATCCACCCATGCGGTGTGCAATATATGCATTGAAAGACTGCTTCAACTGGAGAGTGTCTATTAAACAGAAAGGTAAGGGAGTCATGGTAACTTGTGTGTCCAACACAGAGGTCTCTAGGAGGACATCCAGCTCAGAGCTAAGCTCCCGTGAGTTTCCCCGGGGGCATAAAGCCAGCATCACCAAGCATCTTCAGTGACACATCACCATCAGGTTTTATCACCAGCTTTGTAATACTACCATGATAGAGAGACAGTCAGGGCCAAGCTTCCGGTGGGAGTTGTAGTGCCCTGTAGATGAAGATATACATTTTGTCATGGAAGGCATAAGACACGTTTGAACAATATAGGTCTTGAGAGGTTATTTTTAATGCTGTAAAGCAGGATTCCACAAACTCTGCCCCCCCTCCCCCCCCCCCAGATGTTGCTCAACTACAACCAGGGCCAGGCAAACTGCAAGGTGGGTGGTTTCTGCTCCCCAGCTTAATGAGACTGCGGCCGGAATACGACGTCATATTCCAGCCGCGGAATCATTAAGTAGCGCGCGAGGGCGGGGGGGTGAGCAGAGAAAGCACTGCTCCCCCAGTGGCCGCCATCACAGCTCCCCCTGCGGCCACCAGAACAGACGGCTGTCTGCCCTGCACAACCCCCGGTCACCCACAGGTAGTAGTAATGTGTGTCTGTCAATAGTGTTTTTTTTTTATTCACTTTTCCCCACGCCATGCTGGTCTCCCCTCCACTGGCCCTGCCTCTATGGCTGAGATCATCAAGCTTGATGATCTCAGCCAATCCAATGCTTTGCCATAGGATTAGCTGCAAAAAGCTACACCAACCATCATCTCCTAATAGACAGGCATTGAATCAATGTATCTCTATGGGGAATGTTCAGTGCCTCCAGAGCGTGGAGGCCCTTAATGTAGAAACACAGGAAGCACCTCTAGTGACCATCTGAGTGATTGTCACTTTGAAGCAATGCAAACACGGCCTTTTCTCTGAAAGGTCAGTTTTTACATTAAAAAGCCTGCAGGGACAGGCTATAGACACCATTACCACTACAATAAGCTGTGGGCACGCGCGCTTGCTAGTGAGTGAGCTTGCTTGTATGTGAGCTTGTGTTTTTATGTCAATGAGCTTGTCTGTCTGCATGCAAGTATGCTTACTGTATAATTAAACAGTTACTCTGAAAGGACTAATATTTTATATTCGAAAATAATCTCTCGACATAACCTTACATGGCGCAATGATTTATGGAGCTGGCATAAATTTTTTCCAGGGCAGCTTTGTATCCCCAGTCCGGCCCTGACTACAACTCTTATGATTCTATGAATTAAATGGTCTGAGAATCATGGGAGTTGTAGTTCAGCAACATCTGGAGGGCTGGCGTTTCCGGAAGCCTGCTGTAAAGGCTGTCAGATTAGTACATGCCATCCAATTACCACAAGATTTGATAACATTTGGATGAAAACCTGTTTAATAAGCAGCACAATTCATTATAGTAAAAATGGTACACAATTTTACAATACTGGATTCTCATTTCAATTTTGTATAGTTGTTCTGGGTTTAGTGTACTCCATTTACTTTGTTAAATAAGGGTGTTTAAAGAAAAACTAAAAATGCAGGTTAGGAATAGAGGGCCTGGAAGATACCTGTGGTGACCACAGATGATTTAGAATGATAAGTGGAAGCAGTTTACCTTCATACAAAAGTAGCGGATCACATTATCATGGCAGACTATTATTTCATAACTTTCTTTTGTTTGTTCTGGATCTGCACGGTGGATGTACTTCCTGAATGCAGCCTCAATGCGTGGGCCATCTTTAAAATACTAAGATGGAGACAATGACCAGGGTTAAAAGCAGAAACAGAATGCACACCAGAAACGCTTTAAAAATAGAGTCACCACTAGATATAGCTTACAGAAAGATCTGGTATCCACTTGGATTCCGCAGGAACTGGTCGGATTGGAGGTCCTTCGTTAAGCAGACTGGAGCTGCACATTTTAATATCTATAAGAAGATTAAAGAAAGCCAAACCACCAACAAAACAGCTCAATAACGGTTATTCTGCAACTATTCAAAAAATGCATAGGCAGCAAGAATTGGGATTTCAGAGGTCTACATGCAGCAGCCTAATCCCACATGTGCAATAGAGGGTCCAGTAAAACCTTTCCTTCCCCTGTACACATGTTTCTGTGAATCTGGTCAATGACAAATAAATAATGCAGCTAAAGTTATTCCCTTCACTTCCAAGAAGTGCCAGACGCTGTCCTGTAAGGCTGGCCTGTTCACGCCCTGTAGAAAGAAAGACAGCATGGAACTAGCAAGTACCATAACCACTACAGCTGTTCTGGTGCCTAGAATGCCCCACCCCCTCCATTCCTGCAGCTTACACTCACGCTCCTTCTCTGTACATCCTTCCAGATGTTTCAAGTTTATTAGAGACATTGGTAGCATGCTGATCCCTTCTTTTAAAAGCCTGCTAGCAAATTGATCAGATACAGGTGAGGTGCAATTAGGCATAAGTGAAACTATTAAGCAAAATACAAGTTCTGGTCTGACTGTTACTTAGCAGCTGGTGCTATTGGAGCACTGGCCCACCCTGCTATCCCAGGGACCCATACTGTGGTTTGCAGGGTACCAGTAATGCATCTTGCAAACCTAACATCTCTCCCTGGGACATTTAACGCTCAAACCTCAGGCTGCTGTTCAGTAAATCAGGCCGAATATATATATATGCCATCAACTACCACACCACATTTCCTCTCACAGTAGTCAGACATTTTAGAACAGTTTGAATTACCTGGGGTCCACCAGATGCTGATCCCCGTTTCCAGCAAAGAGCTGAAAGTCTGCCCATGCAGTGTTGAGCTCAGGACAGCCAACAGAAGCTTCCAGCTTTCCATCAGAAGTAGTGAGGGCGGTAAACAGCACCCAGCAGACCACATGAAACAAGTCAAACCAGTCTTGTTTGACTGCTTACAAATTGAGGGCACCATAAATCACTACAGCACATGCTAGTGGTTACAATGCTTGAGTGTTCCTTTAATGCAGGGGTTCCCAACCCAGTCCTCAAGTACCCCCCTACCAGTCCAGGATTACCCTATTGTGTGTAAAGGGTTTTCTAAAAAACTCCTCAGACACAACTGGGTAATCCCTAAATCCTGAACTGTTAAGGGGGTACTTGAGGACTGTTGGGAACCGCTGCTTTAATGTGAAATGGATCACAATTTGTGTCAGTCATAAACCAGGCAAACCGTCCTACGATAAAGTCTATTCGCTCCCCACCCTGGCAGTCACATCTATGATATGATCAGCTCCTGGAAACCAGAGGAACTCCCCAGCTGAGTAAGAGATATAAAAATCCTATTAATTCCTGCTGTGTTATTCAAAGCAGGTGTCTACAGCACTATACTTACCAATCCCAGTTCCAATCCCAGCGCCCAGGGATTATAGGTGGACATAGAAAACCAGAATCATCACCACTCTTTCCCACAGCCACAGAGGCAAAAACTGCAAAAGCAGAGCCACCAAAAGCAATCACAGCTCTATGGAGAAACATGTTACCAAGAAATCAATCCCAGAATAATGCTAAAGCCACCACTGAGCCTGGAATTTATAGGTAGCGACTAGTTCAAACTTCCCACCCAGTTGTAGGCGCTGTGATGTTACTGCAATTATGTAATTGTAGGGGACACATGGTGCAGATTGTTATAGCTAATAGGGGGCAGGAGATTCAAATCAATAGGAATGTGCTCTGTGTACTGCGCAAGCAGGGTAACTTGACCGTGGAATGTATCAAGAAATTATTTTTCTCAGATCTCCTAGCCTGCAAGGGAAAGTGATAAAAGGCTCAGTTTGTTTTAAAATCTAATTATTTGTAATCAAATCAAAATATCATACAGTTGTTAAAATATGTATTCTTGAAGAGATGTGTACAAATAATGTTCTTTTTCACTTCATGTATGAGTATGTATGAGCCTGTATGAGTTGCAGTGGTTCCCAACCCAGTCGTCAAGTACCCCTGAACAGTCCAGGATTTAGGGATTATCCGTTTGTGTCTAAGGTGTTTTTAGAAAGAAGAAAAAAATACTATAGGCACAACAGGGTAGTTCCTAAATCCTGGCCTGGTAGGGTGTACGTGAGGACTGGATTGGGAACCCTTGAGTTAGAGCATTGAGAGCAAGCTTCCCCAAACTCTGACCCTCCAGATGTTGCTGAACTACAACTCCCATGATTCTATGAATGAAATAGATAGGCTGAGAATCATGGGGGTTGTAGTTCAGCAACATTTGGAGGGCCGGAGTTTGGGGAAGCCTGATTAAGAGGATCAAAACAAGCTTTGCTTAAAGGGACACTATAGGCACCCAGACCACTTCAGCTCATTTAAATGGACACTCCAGGCACCCAGACCACTTCTGCCCATTGGTGTCAAGGATCTTACCTGGAGTGGGAGTCCGGCACGCAGAGTTAAGGCACCCTTTGCAATTCGGCACAGACCGAGGGGACTCAGGACAGAAATCCCCGAGGCTGTGACACAGTGCACTGGGGCTGAAATAACCAGTGCTTCCTGGAACGCAGTACAGACAAGGGATATCCAGAAGAGTAGTCAGTAACAGAATCAGAAGTCAGGGCTGGCGGCAATCAGGCGAAAACAGTAGACGAGCAGGGGATCAAAACCAGGAGTCAGATGAACAGCAGTGAAACCAAACAGGAACAGGAAACACAATCTGACAACGAGAACCAGACTTGCGCGGTTTAAATAGGGAGTCTCAGCCAATCATCAAAGAACCAGGAACAGGTGTGCAAATCCCAGGTGCACAGGCTCAGACTACAGGATACCAAGAACAACCAGAAACAGTCAAAGATGCGTGGAGCCCAATGTAAGGATACTGACTGGGATGCAGGAAACTCAGGTTCAAACCCAAATACACAATATTGTGTAAAGCACAATGGTGATCCTGACATTACCCCCCTTCAAAGATGCCGTAGGCGAGAAGAGGAACGCAACTATGACCCAGGAGGTTACTTTTTGGATTTCTTGGTTTTGGTAGTACTAGTAGGAGCGGAGGTCATAGCATGTAGGGCCTTTTCAAAAACTTGCAAGTCCTCCTTCCGGACTAGAGCCCCATTAGAGGCAGAAGGGGGGTCTTCCTTGACAGGACTTGTAGTGGTTGTGGTGCTTGCCTTCTTAGAAGCAGAATCTTTAGTAGAAATAGAGATCTCAGGTTCTTTAGTAACAGATTCCTGCACAACCTCAGGTGCAATGACTGTAGAAGGCTGAGGATAGGTCAGAGTGGTCAAGCAAGGACAGGCAGCATGTTGGCAGACAGGAGAACCTGAGGCCTAGATGGACGAATGGGACAAAAAGATATTAAATGTCCCCTCTCCCCACAATAATAACACAGTCCATGCGCCATCCTTCTTGCCCTTTCTTGAGATGACTGATGGCACCTAACCAGTCCAATCTCCATGGGTTCCACCGCCTCACTGCCAGAAGTATACAAAGTTTCAGGAGACTTGGTAGCGGTAGGGTTAGCAGTAACATCAGTCCGATTGGAAGGAGTAGTGTAATCCATTTCCCGTCCGGGTTGCAATATATGTGAAGCAACAGTAGGTGATCTATGTACAATGGATCTTTGTGTCTTGTTGCATTGTAAACCCAGGGACCGAATAAAGGACTCCCAGAAATCCAGGACAGGGCTTTTGGCGAGTAACAATTGGTGGGCCCAAGTCTTAAGGTGCCCCGACAACAAGGTAATCGCTGTCCTCACTTTAATGACGTCCGTGACATAGGTGTAGGGCCTCAGGGAAAACAGGACCTCGCAATCGACTTTGAAGGCATCATACTTAGACCGGATCCCAGAAAATGTTTCGGGTAGAGCAACCAGCGGTTCAGAGAGTCCAGAGTCATAGGTTACTCTCCCTTTAAGGGAAGCCAGTTCCTGCTGTAAGCCCTGCAAAGCCTGGGTGAGCTGGGAAACTTGCTGGGTCAAGGCTGCAATGGTAATCTTCAACTCTGCAGACTCCATTTGGTCAGATCGTACTGTCAAGGATCTTACCTGGAGTGGGAGTCCGGCACGCAGAGTTAAGGCACCCTTTGCAATTTGGCACAGACCGAGGGGACTCAGGACAGAAAGATGCGTGGAGCTCAATGTAAGGATACTGACTGGGATGCAGGAAATTCGGGTTCAATCCCAGCCAGACCCAAATACACAATATTGTGTAAAGCACAATGGTGATCCTGAGAATTGGAGTGGTCTGACTTCCAACTCCCACCACTACCCTTAACTCTGCAAATGTAATTATTGCAGTTTTCATAAACTGCAATATTTACCTTGAAGGGTTAAGTTCTCCTCTAGTGGCTGTCTGTGTGTTATAACTACGCTGGACGTCCTCACGCTATGTGAGGACCTCCAGCGTCGCCGAAATCCCCATAGGAAAGCTTTTTCTGTTTCCTGTACCCGGCCAGACTGACCGGAGGTGCAGTACAGAAAATTGAAGCTCCTGTAGGGGATATCCTCCACTCGGCAACGCTACAAGAGAGGTAGGAGGCACACCAGGAAGGGGAGTGAGACCACGAAGGGGGTGCGGGGTGCACTAAGGGACAGGGAGGGGAGGGGGGAGAAACACCAAGGGACAGGGAAAAGAGGGGAGAGGTTCAAAGAACACTAAGGGACAGGGAAGGGAGGGGATCAATAATGGACGGGGAGAGGGGCTGGTTAAGAGGCACATAGGTGAAGATGTTATTTTGGGGGGGAGGGGGGGCGGAAAAATACATCTTCGCCTATGTACCCAAAAATCCTTGCACCGGACCTGACTCCAAACACCTAAAAAACTGCCCAAAGTACCTGCCTTGCAAGGATTTCTCATTGAGCTGCATTGGGAAGGTTGTATTTGGACAGCAACAGAAAGTCTGGGCTTCGTAAGAAGGGTATGGCTTGCAAAAGCTGCAGACAAGAGATCTGCAGCATTTGTATGATATTTTATATATACCCCAAATGAAAAAGAAAATAATAATAATAATAAATCTATGGATGTTTTCATTGGTAGTATATCTACTAAATGGGGATTTTATTTAATTATGTTTCATTCTTTTTGAATTTGGGTAGTGAAGAGTCCCTTTAAGGTAGCAGAGTTATGTACTAAAGTGAATACAGTTAGATTGTATAAAAAAAAAAGAAAGAAAACAATATGTAGATTATATTGAAGCATTAATTTTAAAAACAAATAACTATCTACCTAACCCTGTCTACTCCAATTATCCTAGCAATAGTTAAAGATACATTATAGTATTAGGAATACTATAGTGTTCCTCTGCCTCTAACAGTGTTAGGCATATAGTGTTAAGGGTGAGGATGTCCAGGTTTGTTTGATTGTATATGTATATGACGTCAGACCGGCTCTTGGCATCACTTTTTTTTTACTGTCTTTCAGATAGATACCTTACCTGATTTTCTAAGCTCACTAAGATGCCTCTATCCATTTTTGCTTGCCATATTACTTGTGCTATCACTTCTCGGGTGGATGGGATTTGTATATGTTTCCAATTCTGTGCTATCACTCATTTGGCTGCTGTAATGAAGTGTAAAATTAACATTGACTCTTTTATCTTCATTTTTGACTCAATTAAATTTAATAAAATTAGTCCAGGATCCATTTGTGACGAAACACCTTTTGTCACTGGATTTTTAAGTAACAAGCTGCCCTTTCCCCCTGGCTGTTGGAGGAGTCTGATTGCCAGCCTCCTTCCGCATGACTATGGCCCCTGGGAGATTTGGCCCTTTACAAACATTATTTGGGTTAATGGATTTATATTGTGCTGCTGCTGGTCCTTTAAGAACTGCATTGTGGCTTATGGACTTGTATTGGACCATGCTGGCCTTTTAAGAACCATCTGGGGACAAATTGAGACTTTGTGTGACAATGCCCCATTTAAGACGGTGTCCGCAGTGCCCCCAGACTTAGTTAAAATATTTTGTTCCTGGCTTTCTCCCACTTGGTTCAGAAAATGGGGCTTACTGAACCAAGTACCACACAGGCGGACCACCCAGAAGTGGAAGTGTGCAGGCAATTTACCTCCCAGGCTGTGAGGTTACTGCAGGTTAATTGCCGACCGCTGGGTGGCCGCAGTTCGTGCAAACGAACACGTGGCGGCGGCCATCTTTGTTCATTCGAACGAGGTCAGCGGTATGTGTAGCCAAATCCATGGAACTAAAATCGGTTACACATTTCCGCGAACACCGCTGAGCCTTACCTTCTCCTACACTGAACTTTCAGCTGCAGAGACTAAGTCCCGTTCGAAGATTCAAATGCACGTTCGAATGGGACTTTTTCTGCATAAAATTGACCGACCGCACAGCCAAAATCTATGGAACTGTTTTGGGCAGGAAAATTTGCTTGCGGTCGCTCATAAAGGACTTCCGTCTAACTTTTTATGTACTGAGGGGATTTGTATGATTTTTGGTTATGTTTATATTTAAAGTATGCTGATTCTGAATATGTATGTATATTTATGTGAATATGATGCATATTTTTAAAGTTACAGTGTATGTATAAAAAGTGTATTTTTCCTGGCTGTGATAAATTACATTAACCCATTGTGTTCAGTAATTATATCACAGGCAGAGGGGAAGGATTGCATGTTTGTGCTGGGTGTGTTTTACGGTTTGCCTGTAAAGGATTGGTTGTACTGTGTCCCACCCTGTGGGATGTCCAAAGTACCTGCCCACTGCATAAAAGCCAGAGTGTGGTCATTAAAAGTGCAGATCATGAGGGGCGGAGCCTAACCTTCAATGGAGTAAGACGCACGAGCCCTTAGCTCTCTCACCCCGGGCAAGTAATCCGCGTCCATCAGCTACACACTGGGTGCTTCTCGCCTCCACGACTCACCCACAGACTCCCCACTACCTCCACATCACTCGGACAGATGGGGGGCGCAAAAAAAAACGGAAGGATTCCACACCATCCGTGTCGACGATGTTTCGCGCCAAAGAGGACCGGCGGCCATCTTGGGCCCAAAGCCAGGCAGACTCCGGCTCCGAAACCGAGGGGAGTGAGGCCGACCAACACCAGGCGACCACCCCCCTCACCAAGGAAGACCTGCGGGCAATGCTCAGGGAAACGTCGGCGGACATAAAAGCCTATACAGCTGCGGCCCTGGAAAAAAAAATTGCAGGCCTCAAAGAAGAAATAGAGGCACTGGCCTCCCGCACGACACACAATGAAAGCTTACTGAAAGAAATGCTGACGAAGACCGCAGCCCTCGATAAGGACACAGGGATGCTTTAGGACAGGATACTGTTCCTGGAAGATGGCCTGGAGGACCTTAATAACCGATCCCGCAGACAAAACATCCGCGGTCTGCCGGAGTCAGTCCAGCCAGACACCATACTCCCCACAATCAGGGCGATCTTTCAGTCCCTCCTGCCTAACTCTACAGAACAAGACCTATACACAGAATGGGCACATAGGGCCCTGCGCCCTCCGACCTACAACTCAAACACACCGAGGGACGTGATAACGAAGCTCCTACACTTCCCGGTCAAGGAACAGCTAATGTAAGAGACAAGACGCCATCCGCCCATGTACCAGGGGCAGCAGATTCAATTCTTTCAAGACTTGGCACCGTCCACGCTGAGGAAACGCAGGGAGCTGAAACCTAATTGAAAATGGCTGGCGCTATATGTGGGGGCACCCCTTCAAATTAACGGCGAAGAAGGGGGAACAATCCTACACCCTCCACCAGGTCTCCGACATGAAGGACTTCGCCGACCATCTAGGGATCCTGTGGTGGAATCTCGGTAAAAATAAATGTAGTAGGCCGAGATTGCCACGTGGTATGTGCACGTGCATATACTGATGTATCGGTCGGTTGGTTGCACGTGGCAACGATACAATCAGTAGTGTACGGAGCATGTGCAGGAATAGAGGATATAGAGAATTCCCCTCCTCCATTGTGCTGGGCAAGCCATGTGGTCAAACAGGAAGTTAGTCTTTGTTCTGTTGATTGGGTAAGAGTACGTGTGAGTGGAGCTGATTATGGGAGGAGCTATATACCTATATAAGGGACCTACACTGTATGATCAGGGCTCAGACTTTGCTGTTTTTGGTGACATTAGTCCCTCTGAGTCCCGGTCGGTGAATCAAATAAAAATCTCTTCCTTCCTGAAGAAACCTGTGTCCATCTCTCTGTGCTCGGCTTCCGTCAGTTTCTCCGGTATCATTTGGTGCATTGGCCGGGAAGCTCATCGTTCAACGGTAGCTGAGAAGCAGAGGCATGAGACGGTCTATCTTTGCCCACGCTCCCTACGACTGCACCCCTGAACTTTTGCGTTGACCTCCTTTCGTCTCGGCGCCACTGGTCTGTTGTCCAGGAGATCATCGGCCTCTACGTAGTAAGTGCTGGGGTGTCCCCGTCGATGAATGTGAACTCAGGTTCAGGAATGAGGAGGTAAGACGACTACTGTTTTAGACGGTGGACCCACTAAGGGTATTGGATACCGATTGTGCGGTAGGCCCATAAGGGGTTTGTATTGTGTATGGAATTCGCCCCCACCAGTGGAGGGAAGGAGCGAAGGCGCACCGCTCGTAATTAAACGCCCTGTAGTCAGCCCGTTTAATTTTGGTTTGGAGTCAGGTTGGGTCCTGTGTAAATAGCCCAAGCCGGACACCGGTGTCTTGTCTAGACTAGCGTATCTAGGGTGTATATTTTGTTCGCTAGGTCGGAGGGACCGGGAGACTAAGCGGCGCCTGGTGTAAATTCAGTCCGCTAGATCTCAACCTATCTTGGCTAAGTGGGAAGGCATGTAAATTTGGAACTGAAAGAATATTAGATAGTTCATTTCTCTTATTTCATTTTATAAGATTTATTATCATTATTGCTGACTGAAAGGATATGAAACAGTTAAACTACTTTTTGCTTTGTATGCTTGAAATTTAATGTACGTCATAGAAATGCTGACTGTGAAAGACTTGAACAATGACATGCTTCCTTCTATAGGATATGATAATATGTTGACTGTGACAGACTTATACAATTCTATAGGAAATACGACATTTCAGGATGTCTTGCCCAGGATATTCATTCCAGACATATTCAAAAAAGTCTTATCTTTCCATTGTCAGTATAACATGTGATATTTAAGGAAGTAATCAATCTTATACTCTGTATGGCATATCTCATGACTCAAGTAACTTAATTTGTATAAATATTTAATACACAGTAAAGAAATTGAGAACTTGTCAAGCACCTTTTCGTGTCTGTCTGTTATTTGCTGAGCAAGTTTCTCCCGTCAATTGATGTGGTGAACAGAGGATCGAGAATTGAGGGAAATTGAGTCCAGGACAGCATTAACCCTTTCAGGAACCCACTAGACTATTGATAAAGTAGATAGACTAAGAGGGTTTTGTTGTAAATTCCGCCCTCTAGTTCGCTATATGTGGTGCTTGGGCAGCGACGGCTTACCAAAATGGATGTAAATAGTTTTAGGTAGTCCATCGAGGTACTGGCCAATAGATTAGTTGGGAAATTGTAAATGTGTTAAAGATTATTGTAGTAGAGTGTATATCTTGCTAGATAGCGTGAGCTCTGCCGTCTAGCGAGAGTGTGAATAGTGTGTAACTGTATCATAGCGCACGGTACCATAACCATGTATTATAATTACTGATACTGTAAATAACTACTAATAACTGTCGTTTATGTTGTATGTTAACACCATAACCACTACTAATTGAACTGTGACTTTCAAATTGTACTCTAACCAATGCTAACCGTACTATAACTACTGTTTGTAAAGACAATGTTACTAGGGTGTGTTATCGACGGGTAATTTAAATATTGAGAATTATAACGTGGGTGATTGTATAGTTTCGCCAAAAGGTACAGTATTAGTTATTTAGTGACTAGTGTAACAGCTGTGTGTGTACGGGAATTCCCTGTATGTTTTGTTGTGTGCGTTTGGCCTAGTAACTGTACCACGTGGTGCTGTTGCCAAGGGGAACGAGTGTGACTGTTGGAAGTGTGTGTGTTTGCTTCTGTTGGAGACGACGCTCCATTGTTAAGTATGGGTGCGTCGGATTCAAAGATTATTGATCCCTTAGAATGTATGTTAAAAAACTTTAAGAAGGGATATAATGTATACGATTTTGGAGTAAAGATGTCTCCAACACGCCTGACTACTTGATGTAGTAGGGAATGGCCCTCTTTGGTGGCTGCATGGCCACCACGTGGTAGCTTTGATCCTAATCTGGTGCAGCATGTACACATGGCTGTATCGGGTAGGCCTGAACTTTACGGCCAGTTTCCGTATATTGATTGTTGGAAGCGGGCCATAAATGACTTGCCAAAATGGATCAGGGTATGCCACGAGGAGCAATGTCGCCTCATGGTGGCCAGAACTCGGTTTTCCACTCTGGCCGTGATTACTCCCAATCCGGACACGCCCCCTGAGTCAGAGATCCCCATGCCGCCCCCTTACTCCTCATCTACAGGAAGAGGAAGAGGAGGTGCCCCGTTGTCTCCACCTACCCCCTCCTCTAGCCCACTTGTTTTAAATCCTCCCCTTCCGGTACCTACCCCTATTAACCCCACCTATCCAGATTTGGCGTCATTTCTAGTTCATGGTCAGGCTCCTCCCAGCCCGGCCCGGAATATTCTACTTACTGATCTTCCCTTCAGTAAAGAAAAAGTGTCCCCTTCCCCTCGTCTTACTACCCCTCGACCGGAACCCATAACTGACATCCCTTAACGAAGCCCCATACTAACCCGACAACTGACCGGTACCCTCCAACCCCGACATTATCAAATGCCTCTCCGACTGACACCGGGCCCGACACATATTAACGGTGAGGGCCAGTTACAACATGCTGATCCCGTCTTTGTTTACGTTCCCTTTACCACAACTGATTTATTCAACTGGAAGACCCATAACTCCTCCTACACCGATAAACCTCAAGCCATGACAGATTTGATTACCTCCATAATCCAGACACATAATCCCACTTGGGCTGATTGCCAGCAATTGCTTATGACATTGTTCAATAACGAGGAAAGAACACGGATAAATCAGGCGGCAATTAAAGCGCTTGGAGAAGTGGCCCGTACTCAAAATCAGGCCAACCCGGCAGCATGGGCCGCAGCCCATTATCCAAATGCAGATCCGAATTGGAATGTCAATGGCGCAGACATGGCCCATTTAAAAGCTTACAGGGACGCCATTATTGCTGGCATGAAAGCCGGAGGGAAAAAGGCGATCAATATGTCAAAGATGGCTGAGGTATTGCAGAAATGTGATGAGTCGCCCAGTGCCTTTTATGATCGATTATTGGAGGCATACCGGTTGTATACCCCCTTTAATCCAGAGGCTCCTGAGAATTCCCGGATGGTTAACTCTGCCTTTGTCAGCCAGGCCTACGGAGATATAAAGAGAAAGTTACAAAAGTTAGAAGGGTTTGTAGGGATGTCTATAACTCAATTAATGGAGATAGCGAATAAGGTATATATGAATAGGGAGACAGAGACGAAAAAGGAAGAAGAGCGAAAGATGAGAAGGAAAGCAGATATGTTAGCAGTAGCTATCGCGGGTGTCGATAGAAGGGAAAAGGAAGTATATAGGGGAACTGAGAAAAGTGAGAATAAGTGGAATAGGGAGCCTTTAAGTAGGAACCAGTACGCATATTGTAGGGAAGAAGGGCATTGGAGAAGTGAGTGTCCACAGAGGGAACAACATGAGAGAGAGATAGAACAAGGGCAGGATATAGCAATAATTATAGAGGCAGAGCGAGAGGAAGAGGAGGCCCTGGAGGAAATGGTGGGAATAATAGAGGAAGCATTAATGGGGATAGGTATTACCCAGCAGCGCAGAAACCCAGAGAGAGAGAAGATAGGGACTTTGTGGGTTTGGCTGACACTGTCATGGAGGACTATTGATACCGACCGGGCTCCATCCCCCTTGGCCGAGCGGATCCTATGGTCGATGTAGCAATAGGGGGAAAAAGGAGTTCTTTCATGATCGACACTGGTGCTGAACATTCTGTGGTGACTGACCTAGTCGCTCCTCCTTCAGGAAGAACTATCACCGTAATAGGAGCAACTGGAAAGAGTGCTGCAAAACCGGTTCTTAAAAGTCGACTCTGTACACTGGGAGGCCACGTAGTAAAACAGCAGTTCCTTTACATGCCTGAATGTCCAGTCCAACTGCTAGGGCGAGATTTGTTATCGGAATTACAAGCACAGATAACATTTCTGCCTAACGGAACGACATCCTTGAAGTTTAATGGACCCTCAGGTATAATGACAATATCAGTACCAAAGGAAGAAGAGTGGCGACTTTATACAGTGTTGACCAGCCAAAACCTTAAGAGTGATGGATCCTTGTTTAATGTACCAGGAGTGTGGGCAGAGAGTAACCCACCAGGACTTGCTCGCAATATCCCACCTATACGGATTGAACTAAAGCTTGGGGTTTATCCAGTGAGCCTAAGACAATACCATATTCCACAAAAGGCAAAGAAGAACATACAGTCTTATTTGGATAAGTTCATAAGGTATGGTATCCTACAATTCTGTACTTCCTCCTGGAACACCCCATTGTTGCCTGTTCAAAAGCCCGAGACAGATGAGTATCGCCCTGTGCAGGACTTGAGAGCAGTCAATGATGCGGTAGTAAGTATACATCCAGTTGTGCCCAATCCCTATAACCTGCTTGCTTTAATTCCGGGCGGGGCTACATACTTCACAGTTTTGGACCTCAAAGATGCCTTCTTTTGCCTACGAATTGCTACAGAAAGCCAGTGTATCTTTGCATTCCAATGGGAAAATGCTGTAACGGGCTTGAAACGCCAGATGACTTGGACAAGACTGCCCCAAGGGTTTAAGAATTCACCTACCCTATTTGGATCAGCATTAAGTCAGGACTTACTAGATTTCAAGTCCATCCCAGGAGAATGTGTACTACTACAATACGTAGATGATTTGTTGATAGCGGCAGTTACAAGAGAGATATGTCAGCAAGCAACATATGATTTACTGCACATTCTTTGGAAGGCAGGATACAAGGTGTCCAGGAAGAAAGCCCAGTTGTGTCAGCCAACTGTCAAGTATCTGGGATTCCATATCTCTGAAGGTCAAAGGATAATGGGGCCAGAGAGAAAAGAAGCTGTATGCCAAATACCAACACCTAAGAATAGAAGACAAGTGCGAGAATTCTTGGGGGCAGCAGGCTTCTGCAGGATATGGATTCCCAGTTATGCGATATTGGCGAAACCCCTTTATGCAGCTATAAAAGGCACAGAACACGATCCCTTCCTGTGGACTATCGAACAGCAGACGGCATTTGAGCATGCTAAGAAGGCATTGATGAGCGCCCCAGCATTAGGTCTACCTGATCATACACGTCCATTCTACTTATATGTACACAAGCAAAGAAGGATGGCTGTGGGAGTACTGACACAGTACTTGGGATCATGGCAACGACCTGTTGCATATATGTCCAAACAACTGGATGCAGTGGCCAGTGGCCTTCCACCTTGTCTAAGAGCCGTAGCTGCCGCTGCCCTGCTGGTAGCTGAAGCTGATAAGCTCACTCTGGGTCAGGAACTCTACGTGCGAGTCCCGCACGCAGTACAGACGTTGCTAGACTATAAAGGCAATCATTGGTTTAGTAATAGCCGTATGACTAAGTATCAAGCTATGTTATGTGAGAACCCGAGAGTGTATCTTGAGACTGTCAATACCTTGAATCCAGCTACCCTTTTGCCACAACCTACTGAGAGTCAACATGATTGCCTGGAGGTGATGGATGAAGTGTTCTCAAGCAGACCGGACCTTCGTGATTTT
The DNA here is from genome assembly GCF_036172605.1 of Pelobates fuscus. Taxonomy (NCBI): domain Eukaryota; kingdom Metazoa; phylum Chordata; class Amphibia; order Anura; family Pelobatidae; genus Pelobates; species Pelobates fuscus. The sequence goes on from NC_086327.1 coordinate 59,981,353, forward strand.
CCCATCCAGAACCCCGATGTCCAGTACTATACGGACGGCAGTAGTTACGTGAAAGAAGGGATTCGCTACGCAGGATATGCAGTGACAACCATAGACAAGGTGATAGAAGCTCGGCCATTGTCAAAAGGAACATCGGCACAGAAGGCAGAATTAATCGCACTCACACGAGCGTTACAATTGGCTGAAGGATTTAGGGTGAACATCTATACGGACTCAAAGTATGCGTTTTTAACCACTCATGCCCATGGAGCTTTGTATAAAGAATGAGGACTACTGAACTCAGAGGGTAAAGAAATCAAGTATGCAGCTGAGATATTACAACTCTTGGAAGCCGTGTGGGAACCAAAAGAAGTTGGTATGATACATTGTCGAGCACATTTGAAAGGTGATGGTGATGTAGAGTTATTAAAACCCTGTATTAAACCTGTGTTGAATTTTTGCACTAACTCCATTTTAATCTCATTACCTGACAGATCTTCCATTTTGACTACATTACATGACAGAATTTCCTAACAGCATTTAGTATAAGGAATAGAGACTGTATTTTCTAGAAAGACATGACTAACACCGGAATTATTGAGCTCCTGTAACATGCAACAAAGTATAGCCAAGGCCATGAGAAAGCTGCCCTAATGAAATGTTCTATTCATAAAAAGGACCCTGAATCTGACCATGAGTCTGACATCACTAACTACCCAAAATGACGCCCAAGCCCCCCTTCCCACCGAGTAAGCCTCGTGCTGGGTAAGACGGCGCATGAGCCATCTGTCCACACCCGTGTCCAGAATAACGCCACCTCCCGGTGGGAGGACACCTAGCTAACCACTTAGTTCTTGAGCCAATTAATAATATTGATGGGTGGACATTGACATAACCACTTAACACTTAATCCAATTAATGATGTTTATTTACTGTAATCTTGATATTCAATGATGATGTAATTCTGCTCTTATAAGGGTCTGCGAGCCCGCTTTTAATCAGATGCCATTAAATTTCCTCGAAGTGCTTTTAACCTGAACTCCGTGTGTCAGTGTGAACTTACTTCTGCGTATACGCAATTTAATCATCTCAGATTTGGACAGGAACAGATAGACATTTAAACATATTTGTTTATTTCTAAATTAATCTACATCAATGGTGATGTGGTGAAAGGAGATCGGATGGCAGATAATGCAGCCAAGCGTGCCGCTGAATCGGGACAACAGGAATATGTGGAGTGTATAGCTGCTCTCATACCGACCCCTCTGTCTCAATGGACTCCAATTTATACAGCTCAAGAAGAAGAGTGGTTAAAGACTGAAGCTGGAAAATACTTGGAGAATAAGTGGTATCAGTTAGAATATGGAAGGATATTCCAGCATCGCTAGCCGTAGAAATTGTCCAGAATTATCACAATGGGACACATTCCGGGAGAGATAGTGTGGAAGAATCTCTTAGGAAGCATTTCTACATACCAAGATTGTCCAATTTGACTCAGGCCATTGTACGAAGATGTGTGTTATGTGCCAAAAACAACGCAAGGCAAGGTCCAGTGAAATCACTATATGGGAGGACTCCCTATGTCCGATCTCCAAATAGACTACACGGTAATGCCTAAATCCGGTGGACATCGTTACCTACTAGTAGGTAGAAGCATGTCCTACTCGTACAGAGAAAGCAGGAGAAGTTGTGCGATTTTTGTTGCGGGAAATAATACCCAGATATGGACTACCATGTTCTATAGGATCGGATAATGGTCCAGCCTTTGTTCACCAGTGCCTACAACAACTGACTCATATGCTCGGTATTAAGTGGAAACTTCATACGGCATATAGGCCTCAGAGTTCTGGGAAAGTGGAAAGGATGAACAGAACTATTAAGAACCAATTGGCAAAGATGTGTCAAGAAACCCAACTTAAATGGAATGTTCTTTTGCCAATAGCTCTGTTGCGCATTCGTTGTACACCTACCAGAAGGATGGGTCTCTCACCTTTTGAAATTATGTATGGGCGTCCACTTCCCGTACTTGGTAACTTAAGGGGGGATTTAAGTCAGTTGGGAGAAGAAATTACCCGGCAGCAGGTTGTAGAGTTGAGTAAAACTATGGAGGAGGTACAGAAATTGGTACAAGATAGGTTACCTGTGAATATTTATCCACCTGTCCATTCTTATCATCCAGGAGATCAAGTTTGCAAGTTTGAGATCAAGTTTGCAAGGAGTGGAACAGTGTACCGTTGGGGCCAAAGTGGTGGGGTCCTTATGTTGTTCTTTTGTCTACCCCAACAGCTATAAAGGTGGCCGAAGTGACTCCGTGGATTCATCACTCCAGGGTTAAATCAGCAGCAGTAGATTCTTGGCAAGTTACACCAGATCCTGAGAATCCCTGCAAGATCCGGTTGAAGCGTGCAACTCAGACGGAGTGACGAGGAAATATTGGGACTTCTAGAGTAATCATAGAGATGAGCAAGTAGGTGTTTTGACGGCCATAATAAAGCCTGACCACCTGCCTACGTTACATAGTCAGAGTGTCTTGAAGGGATCTCTGTGAAGAAAAGTGAGGATCAGGAGGACTCCATTACCTGCAGCCCTCACACACTGGAAGCTGAAGTGCCATCGCACGGTCGAAGAGTCAGGACAAAGATGTCAGGAGTGATGTGTTTGATAATGTATATATGTGTGTTTTTAATTATTCAGGAAGGTAGAGGTACCGACACACCAGGCTGTGAGGTTTGCATTAAGACTACGAAAAAAGGCAATCACATTTCCCAGACCCTTATTTGGCATTCACAATATGAGTGTAAAGGACATGTATCTAAGTGTAGATACTTAGGTATAGATTATAGTGTATGCCATTTAGGAGCAGGGGAACCTAAGTGTTTTAGTCCAGAGTATCAACCCTGTACAATTTGGTTGACTATTCAGAATGGAGACTCACAGGGGACCCTGATAAATAAGACCATACTAGAAACCGTACATTCTTCAGGTGTTCTGCTATTTGATGCATGTAAGGCGATATCAGGTGGTAGAAAACCGTGGAATGTATGTGGTGATCTTAAATGGGAAAGAACGTAATAAAGATTATAATTATTGTCCGTATTGGTCCTGTGTAGGGTGGGCAACCTGGGGACAGACGGTAGATAAGGATATGATTGTCACTAAGTTGCCTACCAAACCATATTGTAAGTCTATGGAGCGTAACCCAGTCCATTTACTTATCAATGACCCAGAACTATTTATAGATAGGTTTGGGAACTTATTTGGGTTCCAGATATATGGAACAGGTTTGGATCCTGGGACAATATTATTTATAGGGATAGAGACCGATACTGTGTGTAACGGATCGCCTGGCACCCCGACTTGGTACCTCCGTTAATGGATGCTCCTAGCACTTCCTGAGGACTCCAAGCACTCTGGCAGACACCACAATCACCGAATCAGAGAAGCATATGAATCCTCTCAAGCCTCTGAATGCTGTAGACAGTTGAATAGGAACCATGCGAATAGGTTTGCACTCCTAGCAGTCAAACTGGAACAGCATGCAATAAATCCTCCCCCAATAATGAGACGACACTTCACTTTGAGGGTTAAACAGGAACTCTGGACTGGCACATCCAGCCTGGCTTTTATTACAAGTGTTGAGAATACAGGACCGCACACAGGGAGGGACAAAACAACCAATAGCATAATGGTTACAACCCCCAGGTCCCCTCCCCTCAGATAACCAGTTAACATAATTATTACAGCCAGGGAAAATACAGTTTTTATACATGTGCTATAACTTTAAAACCCTACATCCAATCGTCATAACAATTACATATTTGGAATCAGCACACTTTAAACATAAACCCTTCCACAAATCAGCCAAATCCCTCAAATGGATCAAAAGTTAGCTGGAGGTCCCTTTATGACCGACCGTGTAACAGAACTTCACCATCACCAAAGCCCTGTGGAATAAAACAGTGAAATGCCGGATAAAGCATCTGTTCGGTAATTTAATTTGTTACTTTTCGGCAGATTTCTACCGAACACCGGACTGATTTGATATATTACAAAGCATGTTTTACCTTTCCAGCCTGTTTCCAGCCGTTCGCATCATTTCGCACGAACTCCGTGTATAACATATAGGTGCCCGCCATTTCGGGACTTTTGCACGTGTTCGCGGCCATCTTGCGTGCGAACAGCGGTGTTTGCCTGTGAACGCATGGAACTAAAAACGGATACACAAACAGGCGAACACCGCTGAGACCTCCATGCGCCCAGAAATTCGTGCTGGAACTACCGAACGACGGGCCATTCGGTAGTTACACTTAATCAGCTATGGGGAATCCAGCGAACTCGGAGATAGTTGTGGATGATAAGAATTTCGTATAGTTTTAACAGGCGAACGGAGACCGACTGCAGGGCCAAAACTTGTGGAACTCTTTTCGGCTAGAAAATCCGTGCAGTCGGTCAAAACTTCAAACATCCATAACTCCCGAACCCCACAACCGAATGGGCTGAAATTTGGACAGATTGTTCCCCTAACCAAGACCTTTCAAGCGGTGCTGGACTTAAAGGTGTACCCCCTGTTTTTGGGGTACATCCAGAACTGGGGTAAAATATTGTACGTTATAATTGTGTTATGTGTTTATCTGAGGGGAGGAGACGTGGGGGTGTTACCCTGTGTATAATTGGTTGTTTTCATCCTCCCCCTGGGAGTGTCCTGTGTGTGCCTTTTCCTAATAAAAAGCAGGCTGGGTGTTCCAGTCCTCAGTTCATCTTGACCCTTCAAAACGTAGCCTCGTCTCGTTCTTGGAAGGGGATTATTTGGGGATGTTATTCTGCTCCTGTTACAGCTGAACCTGACTCTCGCTCTGGATATCGTGGATGGGATTACATCAGCTTACTTCTCCACAGCAGCTTGCAGGGAAAAAGGACGTCTTCAACGGCAGATACCCTCTCTCTACCTGGGTAGCCGTTACAGACCGCAAGCACAATTTCCTGCCCAAAACAGTTCCATAGATTTGGGCTGTGCGGTCAGTCAATTTCATGCCGAAAAACGACTAAGTCCCATTTCAAATGGGACTTAGTCTCTGGAGCTGCAAGTTCAGAATGGAAGAAGGTAAGGGTCAGCGGTGTTCGGTAAAATGTGTAGCCGATTTCAGTTCCACAGAATCTTTAGCATACACCGCTGACCGTGTCCGACTGAACAACGATGGCCGCCGCCACGTGCAATTAACCTGCAGTAACCTCACAGCCCGGGAGGTAAATTGCCTGCACACTTTAACTTCTGGGTGGTCTGCCTGTGTGGTACTTGGTTCAGTAAGCCCTATTTACTGAACCAAGAGGGGGAAGGCCAGGGGCAAGTTATTTTACAGGTCTGGGGACATAGTCTTAAAGGGACATTGTTCACCAAAGTTACAAGATGTCCCCAGACGGTTCTTAAAGGGCCATACACACCGAATAAAAGTCCATACGTTTTCAGGGGCCATAGTCTGAAAGGGTATTGTTACCCAAAGTCTCAATATGTCCCCAGACAGTTCTTAAAGGGCCAGCAGCAGTACAATAAAATACCATTCACTGTGCTTAAAGGGCCAGCAGTCGCACAATAAAATACAATATATGCCCCAAATAACCCAGGGGCCATAGTCAGCAGGTAGAAGGCGGGCAAACAGGCTTCTCCAGGGCCCAGTGGCGAGGTTGGTTTTGCCACACTGTGGCAACCCAGACTCATCAGGTCTTCCATTCCTTCTATGAGGAGATGAGTGTGGAAAATAAGATCCCCCATAACGCGAAGAACTTATTTATTGATTTAGCCAAGTGTATTGTTGGTAGTCTTAATGTAACCAACTGCTATGTGTGTGGAGGTACTAATATGGGAGACCAATGGCCATGGGAAGCAAAGGAGGTAATGTATTCCGGTTCTGAGACAGTTGAACAGTTAATATCTTCTCAAACTGATTATCAAATGAGTATTAGAGGTAAATCTGAGTGGCGATTAAAGACCTCCATTATAGGTTATGTTTGCATAGCAAGGAAAGGAATAATGTTTAATACATCTGTAGGAGAATTGACTTGTCTAGGGCAAAAAGCTTATAATGATGATACAAAAGATACAACTTGGTGGTCAGCTTCAAATGTCTCCGAACCACCTAATCCGTTTGCAATTTATACCAATTTAAAGGATGTGTGGTTTGACTTATCTGCTACATCTAGTTGGAAAGCTCCAGCAAATTTGTACTGGATCTGTGGTAAGAAAGCCTATTCAGAGTTGCCACAGGACTGGGAAGGGGCATGTGTATTAGGTATGCTCAAACCATCCTTCTTCTTGTTGCCAATTGAAACAGGAGAGACTTTGGGAGTTAAAGTATATGATGTGAATCATAGAAAGAAAAGGGGACCCCTAGAGATAGGTACCTGGGAAGATAATGAGTGGCCTCCCCAGCGTATTATAGATTATTATGGGTCAGCTACGTGGGCAGAAGATGGTACTTTTGGATATAGAACCCCAATATACATGCTCAACCGTATCATAAGGTTACAGGCAGTGGTTGAGATAATTACCAATGAAACATCGCAAGCGCTTAATCTCCTAGCAAAGCATAACACTAGGATGAGGACAGCCGTCTACCAAAATAGATTACCTATTGGCAGTAGAGGGAGGTGTATGGGGGAAGTTTAATCTAAGCAATTGTTGTCTTCAAATAGATGATGAAGGGCAAGCAATAGCTGAGCTTACTAGCCATATGGTTAAACTAGCACATGTGCCTACTCAAGTATGGAAAGGGTATAATCCGAGTAGTTGGTTTGGTAATTGGTATGAGCAGCTTGGAGGACTCAAGGCATTGGTAGGTGGAGTCATGCTAATCTTGATGTTGTGCCTTCTCCTGCCATGTCTGATTCCTTTGGTAGTTAGGTCTGTGCAGAGCATTATAGAGAATATAGCAGAGAGAAAGGCCGCTGCACAGATAATGGCTGTTTATAGGTATGAGGCTCTAAATCAAGGAGAACATGTACAGGAAGAGGAATGCTGAGGGATTCGTATCTTTAGAGAGGCGCAAAGTCTAGTCTGGTTTATGGCAACTTGAGGTGTAAGCAAACTCTGATTAAGTGATGCATCTGGAATTATGAAATATCAGAAGCATCAAAGGGGGAATGTGGTGGAATCTCGGTAAAAATAAATTTAGTAGGCCGAGATTGCCACGTGGTATGTGCACGTGCATATACTGATGTATCGGTCGGTTGGTTGCACGTGGCAACGATACAATCAGTAGTGTACGGAGCATGTGCAGGAATACAGGATATAGAGAATTCCCCTCCTCCATTGTGTTGGGCAAGCCATGTGGTCAAACAGGAAGTTAGACTTTGTTCTGTTGATTGGGTAAGAGTACGTGTGGGTGGAGCTGATTATGGGAGGAGCTATATACCTATATAAGGGACCTACACTGTATGATCAGGGCTCAGACTTTGCTGTTTTTGGTGACATTAGTCCCTCTGAGTCCCGGTCGGTGAATCGAATATAGATCTCTTCCTTCCTGAAGAAACCTGTGTCCATCTCTCTGTGCTCGGCTTCCGTCAGTTTCTCCGGTATCAATCCCTCTATACCACCTGCCACTGGACTCGATCCCCACCCCGACGGAGAACATCCACCGCAAAGGACGTACCCGATCGCTCCCTGCGCGTCCACAGCCCAAGCGGAGGCCCTCACCCTCACCACGGGGCGTGGGGCAGCCAGACACCTGAAACGCCATGCCGGTGCCACCCCAGAGCTTATACGGGGCGCCAGCCTCCCACCCAAGGTCGCTGACAACGGACAATGATTACCTGGTAGTATAATCTACGTTACACCACAGTTGAAAATTGTTTAGTTACACCTGTTAAATTTGTTCACAAAATTATTTAATTGTACGGGCGGTAGAGCCCAGGGCACCGGTCGCCCCGGGCGTGCAGAGGGGGTCATACAGAGAGGACCTATAGATAGGGGCCGAAGACCCCTCTGTGCACGCCGGGGGATCAGAATGTAGCCTCACGAGGCCTCACTGCAGTTAGTTGAAAATTAGCATAAGCCACTGCCCTCCCGACAGGACCATTCGGCCCGGGGCCCCAGCCGCCCCAGCCGCCCCAGCCGCCCCAGGCGCCCCAGCCGCCCCGAAAAGCAGGAAGTCCAATATCAATAGACCATGGCTGAATACCACAAAACAGAAATGTAGAGGACAGATCATAGCTCACAGTCCTCCCACGGCTCAGCCAAGCCCTGATACGCCCATTATAACCGGTATACCTACCGACAGGGACCGTAACGTCCTGGTTTCTAGGCCCCTAGAGAGCAGAGTGCTTAAGACATAAGGACAGCAACCATAAGAGGCTAGGCAAGCACCGGAGGAAGTGACCCTATCCCCACACTACCACACAACCCCTCGTAATCAGAGACCAACCGCTAAAGCGCTTAGTACGGGTCAGCTGAAACCTGGCCCGCAAGCACAATAGGCACCCAGACCTAGCCACTAAGGGACCAAGACCAGAGGCCGCACCCCCAAATACAAGGAGGACAGGTGACATGGCAACACCATAACTCGTAGCACCCAAAGGCAGGCGGGCTACACCACCTAAATACGCTGCAGAAGATATAAACATGCCCCCAGGTCTGAACCACACAGCCCGACATAAAGCCCATCCCGAGCACAGGGAGAACAGATGGTATTGCAAGGTCCCACACTATGTACCCACAGGCCAACCACACCTGTTACCCCAGTCATCAAAGTTGCAAACGCAGGTCTAGAGGTCAGAACCACTTTCTCCGATTAAACACCTACCCTGCATATAGGGAGGACAGATAGCATAGCATGACTATATGACAAATTTAGATGCGGCAGCTAAACTGGTTGTTTATGCTACCAATGTTATAACCGTATACTCCCAGGTCAGAACCGCATTCCAGCACTCAAAACCTACCCTAAACATAGGGAGAACTGGGAGCATAACACAGGTTTCTAGCAGACCCAGGCACGCTGGCTAAATCTGAGATCCATGTACCAAATGTGACAAATGTGATAAATGTATGAAATAAATGTATGTCTCCAGGTTAACACCGCATATTCCAGGTCAACGCCTCCCCTACGCACAGAGAACATATATCATACTGACAGCGGCACAAATAGACAGGGGACTGACGGTAACACCTCACCATACGATACCTAACCACAGCCAAAGGGCACAGGTCCCAAAAACAGGCCCTCCGGTTGGATATGCAAAGCCCTGACTCACAACCACCCCAAGTACAGGTACCCGAATCACCACAGCCGAATCTGGCCCAGATACACAGCCTGACCCCTAAACCACCCCTTAACCGGGGATACAACAAAACAAGGACAACGGCCACCAGCCGCGAGTCCCACAAACGAGGTGTAACAGATCCCTCCCAACCTCTGGTGGATGTGAAACAAACAAGGGAATTACAATTTACACATCCATTCGTTTCATTCCTCTGTTCGTCTGGTTCCGTGCGAATTTCGCGTGTAATACAGAGGTGGCCGCCATTTCGGGACTTTGCACGTGTTCGCGGCCATCTTGTGTGCGAACAGCGGTGTTTGCCTGTAACCGCATGGAACTGAAAACGGATACGCAAACAGGCGAACACCGCTGAGTCCTCCAGACCTCCATAAGTTCGTACGGAAACTACCGAACGTCCCCTCGTTCGGTAGTTATATGCAATCATCTATGGGGATTCCAGCGAACTCCGCGATTCGCATGGATGGCAAGAATATCATACCTTTTTACCGTGCGAACGGAGACCGACCGCAAGGCCAAAACTCATGGAACTAATTTCGGCTAGTTGGTCCGTGCGGTCGGTCAAAACTTTGGAACGTTGTATCTCCCGAACTATACATCCGAATGGGGTGATTTTTGGATATATTGTCCCCCTGAAGGAGAGCTATCCAGCGCTACCGGATTTAAAGCTGTACCCCCTGTTTTTGGGGTACATCCAGAACTGGTGGAAAAATGTGGACATTTTAATTGGGTTATGTAGTTATCTGAGGGGAGGAGACGTGGGGGTGTTACCATCTGTATTATTGGTTGTTTTCATCCTCCCCCTGGGAGTGTTCTGTGTGTATCTATTTTCTAATAAAAAGCAGGCTGGGTGTTCCAGTCCTCAGTTCATCTTGACCCTTCAAAACGTAGCCTCGTCTCGTTCTTGGAAGGGGATTATTTGGGAATATTATTCTGCTCCTGTTTACAGCTGAACCTGCTCCTCACTCTGGATATCGTGGATGGGATTACATCAGCCTACTTCTCCACAGCAGCTTGCAGGGAAAAAGGACGTCTTCAACGGCAGAAACCCTCTCTCTATCTGGGTAGCCGTTACATTGGTTGGCAGCGGTGGGATGGTTCTTTTTGCCCAAGGAGCAAGTGCTGAATGGAGTCTCAGTATGCAAAGCTGAAAAGACCCACACTGAAAGATCTATTGGAAAATCGTGGTAGGAGTGCCAGTAACAGACCAAGGAGAGAGCTGATAGCTGACCTACTGGAGCTGGACGAAATGGATAGATCCATGGAGGTAACTGAACCTATTGCACCGGTCAGCGAGAACGATGTACTCACTGCTATTGTACAGCGAAGATTAGCATTATATCCAGAAAAGACCACGGAGCTATTAGACAGACTGTTCAAGAACGCAAAAGAGGAGATCGAGACTAAGAGGAGGCAAGACACGGAACATGTATTGGCGCAACAAGCTAGTACACATATAGTTCCTACTCCTCCTCCCGTTGCTGCAGGGAGGAAAATACCATTTACTGCATTTAAAGCGTTTGCAGAAAATGAGGAAGAAATTGATGGGTATTTGGCAGATTTTGAGCGGCAGTGCTCACTGCACCAGATACCCCCAGACCAATGGGTTACTATTCTGGCTGGAAAACTTTCAGGAAAAGCAAATGAGGCTTTTCGGGCACTCACGGCCGAAGATATCACACAATATCAGCGGGTGAAAGCTGCACTACTCACCCGATACGCAGTCACCCCAGAGGCGTATCGCCGTCGCTTCCGGGAGTCCAAAAAGAAGGCAGCGGACTCCCACATGGAATGGGCAAACAAGCTACAAAGGGTGGCATCACATTGGATGCAAGGGTGCAATGCTAACACCGGAGAAGAAGTGCTACAATTGTTCTTGATGGAACATTTCTTCCAAGATTTGGCGGCAGATACACAGGATTGGGTGAGAGATCGCCGCCCAGCCAACTTAAATGAGGCAGCACGACTAGCGGACGAATATGTGGAAACAAGAAAAGTGAGCCAAGGTACTACACGACCAGCACCTAGAACAGAGGCCCGCACCCCAACCTACGCTGCACGCACAGAATTCCGGGCCCCGGTACCCCCAGGACCTCCACGTCCTCAAGGGTCTAACAACCAGCCCCGGGAATCCTACAAAGTGACGTGTCATCGCTGCGGCAACCTGGGACATATTGCCCGTGTTTGCCCGTTGGGATCAGCCAATAATAACTGGAGGCGCACATCTAACACCGAAAGCCCATCTTCACGCCCCGCTGCTGCTCACTGCCTGGAAATTGAAGGGAGCCCTGAGGAATGTCTGGGAATATTATATGAGGCCAACCCCATACAAGCGGCTTCCCCAGATAATCGCCAGCACCACCGTCAGGAGGTGCGTGTAAATGGACAGATAGCACAAGGCCTAAGGGACACTGGCGCTACCATCACTTTAATACAAAAGCATCTGGTGAAACCAGAACTTGTGTCTAACCGTACTGTTGCTGTTCGGGTCGCAGGGGGGGCTGTCTTTCGCTTACCCACCGCCCGGGTACACTTGGATTGGGGAGTCGGGTCAGGAAAGACCACGGTGGGCATTATGGACAACCTACCCGCTGAGGTCGTGTTGGGCAATGATATTGGCCCTCTAGCCTCGGCCTTTTTACCCACTACTGCTGCGGCTTGCCCCGTGACCACCCGCTCACAGACCCGTATCGAGGACAATCCGCCAACAGGTCGGGAGACCCAGGTAAGCCACCGACAGACACCTAGCAATGACACTACAGATAGACCGCTAGCTTGGGACACCCCAGAGGAGTTTGGGAGGGAAACTAGACAGGACCCCACCCTCCGAAAGTACCGAGAACTAGCTGACAATAGAGGGGATGAGCGGGAACGTTTTATATGGGAGGGGGACCGATTATACAGATTAACCGAAGGCAGGAAGAGAGGCTGTGCTCCTTCGCAGAAGCGCCAATTAGTGGTACCTAGAAAGTACCGATTGGAGCTTCTCCGAATTGGCCACGACATTCCGTTAGCAGGACATCTAGGGGGTAACCGCACAACCTACAGAATCACTCAGACCTTCTTTTGGCCAGGAATCTAGAAGGACGTGCGCCGTTACTGTAGCACGTGTGATGTATGCCAGAGAGTGGGGAAGAGAGGGGATCATCCGAAAGCTCGACTGTCCCCTATGCCTGTGATCGAGGAACCATTTAGCAGGGTGGCAGTCGATCTAGTAGGACCCCTACCTAACCCCAGTCCCTCTGGTAAGAAATACATTCTTACCGTGGTGGACTATGCCACCCGCTACCCAGAAGCCGTCGCTCTGACGAATATCCAGGCTGACACTGTCGCCAGTGCGCTAGTCGGGATATTCACCAGAGTAGGATTTCCCCAGGAAATCTTGTCGGACAGAGGGACCCAGTTTACCGCAGACTTAACCCAGCAGTTGTGGAAGGTCTGTGGTATTAAGCCCCTACTTAGTTCACCGTACCACCCCCAGACTAACGGTCTCTGTGAACGCTTTAATGGTACCCTAAAGCAATTGCTACGGACCTTTACGGCGGAATACAGAGACTGGGAGCGATTTTTGCCACACCTCCTGTTTGCTTACCGGGAGGTACCGCAGGAGTCCACTGGGTTCTCTCCCTTTGAACTGCTCTATGGACGGAGGGTGCGAGGCCCCCTCGACCTCATCCGAGAGCACTGGGAGGGAGAGACGGAACACGAAGGTGTCCCCATCGTACCATATGTGCTAGAAATGCGGGACCGTATGGAACAGTTAGCCCGGATGGCCCGGGATCATCTCCATGCGGCCCAGGGTCGGCAGAAACATTGGTACGATCGGAACGCTAGGCTGAGAACATTCCAGGTAGGACAGAAAGTTCTAGTACTTAAACCCGTTCGAGGAAATAAATTGCAGACCTCCTGGCAAGGCCCCTACAAAGTAGTAGCCCAGGTCTGTGACACCACCTATATCATTGCCAGTAGCAAGGACGAAAAGATACAGAAGTCCTTTCATATAAACCTATTAAAGGAATACCAAGAACGGCCCGAAGACATAGCCGCCATATGCATCCCCGCCACTGAGGACCCTGACAGTCTCCCCATCCCTGATCTATTAGCCAACCCCGAGTCCAAAACTCTGCTTAATACAGTACAGCTAGGGGAGCGATTAACTCCCACAGAACGGGAACAACTCCAGCAACTACTAGTTGAAAAGAGATTAACCTTTTCCCAGGAGCCAGGTTACACACCTGTAGCGACCCATTACGTAGAAACCCCAGGACAAGCCCCGCTCCGACAAACTCCCTATAGAATTCCCGAAGCTGTAAAAGAAGAGATGAGGAAGGAGATTCAGGAGATGTTAAAACTAGGGGTTATAGAGCCATCCGACAGTCCCTGGGCATCTCCCGTCGTCCTAGTCCCCAAAAAGGATGGGACGACCCGGTTCTGTGTCGATTACCGACGCCTCAACGACCGAACTGTGACAGACGCATACCCCATGCCCCGAGTAGACGAGCTATTGGATCGCATTGCCAGGGGACGCTATCTGACCACCATTGACTTGTGCAAGGGGTACTGGCAGATTCCCCTGGCCAAGGACGCTATCCCTAAGTCGGCGTTTGTCACCCCGTTTGGCCTGTACCAGTTTAAGGTCATGCCCTTCGGGATGAAAAACGCCCCAGCTACTTTTCAGCGCTTAGTGGACCGCCTCCTTGATGGCTTCCAGGACTTCGCTTGCGCATACCTGGATGACATTGCGATCTATAGCGAGACTTGGGGGGAACACCTACAACACATAGAGACTGTGTTGGATCAGATTAGGGCCGCCGGCCTAACTCTGAAGCCGGAGAAGTGTAACTTTGGCATGGCTGAAGTTCAGTATTTGGGACACAGGGTGGGGTGTGGGAAACAACGACCAGAACCCGCTAAAGTAGAGGCCGTAGCCAATTGGCCCACACCCCACACTAAGACACAAGTGTTAGCATTTTTAGGGACAGCAGGGTACTACAGGAGATTTGTCCCTGACTACAGCGCCATCGCCAAACCCTTGACAGATTTAACAAAGAAGAACTTACCTAGGGTAGTCCTGTGGTCTCCCGCCTGTGAAACAGCATTCCAAACCTTGAAACAAGCCTTAATCAATGCACCTGTTTTGTCTGCCCCCGTCCCTAACAAAAGATTTGTCGTCCACACAGATGCGTCCATGTACGGACTGGGGGCAGTGCTAAGCCAGGTCGGCGAAGACGGGGGCGAACACCCTGTCGCGTATCTCAGCAGAAAACTGTTACCTAGAGAAGTGAGTTACGCGGCAGTGGAAAAAGAGTGCTTAGCCCTGGTCTGGGCCCTAAAGAAATTGACCCCATATCTGTATGGTCAAGAATTCACCTTAATTACTGATCATAACCCCCTTGTATGGCTGAACAGAGTAGCTGGAGATAATGGACGCTTACTGAGATGGAGTCTCGCACTACAGCCATACAATTTCTCCATCCAATACCGCCCTGGCAAGTTTAATGGGAACGCGGACGGTCTGTCCAGACAAACAGAACTATTGCCTTAACAAAGGACCGGACAGCCCCAAGTTGACCCGAAAAGGATCAATCCGGGTCTGCCGGAGTGTTCCACAAAAGGGGAGCAGTGTAACAGATCCCTCCCAACCTCTGGTGGATGTGAAACAAACAAGGGAATTACAATTTACACATCCATTCGTTTCATTCCTCTGTTCGTCTGGTTCCGTGCGAATTTCGCGTGTAATACAGAGGTGGCCGCCATTTCGGGACTTTGCACGTGTTCGCGGCCATCTTGTGTGCGAACAGCGGTGTTTGCCTGTAACCGCATGGAACTGAAAACGGATACGCAAACAGGCGAACACCGCTGAGTCCTCCAGACCTCCATAAGTTCGTACGGAAACTACCGAACGTCCCCTCGTTCGGTAGTTATATGCAATCATCTATGGGGATTCCAGCGAACTCCGCGATTCGCATGGATGGCAAGAATATCATACCTTTTTACCGTGCGAACGGAGACCGACCGCAAGGCCAAAACTCATGGAACTAATTTCGGCTAGTTGGTCCGTGCGGTCGGTCAAAACTTTGGAACGTTGTATCTCCCGAACTATACATCCGAATGGGGTGATTTTTGGATATATTGTCCCCCTGAAGGAGAGCTATCCAGCGCTACCGGATTTAAAGCTGTACCCCCTGTTTTTGGGGTACATCCAGAACTGGTGGAAAAATGTGGACATTTTAATTGGGTTATGTAGTTATCTGAGGGGAGGAGACGTGGGGGTGTTACCATCTGTATTATTGGTTGTTTTCATCCTCCCCCTGGGAGTGTTCTGTGTGTATCTATTTTCTAATAAAAAGCAGGCTGGGTGTTCCAGTCCTCAGTTCATCTTGACCCTTCAAAACGTAGCCTCGTCTCGTTCTTGGAAGGGGATTATTTGGGAATATTATTCTGCTCCTGTTTACAGCTGAACCTGCTCCTCACTCTGGATATCGTGGATGGGATTACATCAGCCTACTTCTCCACAGCAGCTTGCAGGGAAAAAGGACGTCTTCAACGGCAGAAACCCTCTCTCTATCTGGGTAGCCGTTACACGAGGGACCAACAGCACCTCAACAACTAGCTACAGTCAAGCACAGTTAATTCACGAGGGTGACATACACCCCCCCTAAGAATCAGCAGGACCAGGCCCACCCACTCCCCCGGAACAGGGAGTAATTACACTGCTCACAGCGGTCCAGAGCCGCGCAAAGAGGGAAAGAAAAACAAACCCCACCGCCCGCCACCAAGGCCACTATGGGAACAGGGCGACAGGGCAGGAGTAGAGGGGCAAGGACTCGAAACCCCATACACACATAGAGAAATACAGCCCCAGACCAACCCATATCAGGAAAAATCAGCGCAGCCCACCCACCAATACACCGCAGTAAGAGGGGACACGGTAACCCCTAGCACAGCACTCAACGAAGATGGGCACATCACACAAACACCCAAAAACAGAAAGGGGGATTCCACCCCGCAACAGGGACACGAGCTACGACCCCAAACAGCTCACACTCCCTAACACAACTCAATATCGACACAAAAAGGTCACAACATCAGGACCGCAGCAGCTTACACCCCAAACATCAGACTTGAGTCACATAACATTATAAGACAACAACCCAAGCGAAGGCATAACCACAAGAACAAAAAGTGGACTCACCCACACCCATAGAACAACCAGATGGTTACACCCCCGCCCATCCATACAACAACCCAATCATCCACCCAGGTAACGGCGCTACCACGACGCCACACCCCGCAGAGTCGCACCCACACAAAAAACCCTGGGGTGGAGAGCGACTGGCATGTAGATAGTCCACTCTCCACCTCACACACGTACAAACAACCACAACCACCACATCTGACCCAACTTCAGAGAACGATCCAATCTAAAGCCTCAAACCGCCCAAACATCGCCTGGCAAGAGACAAATAACACCAGGATTTCCCCCACCTACACCCCCCCATACCCACCTCGTCTCAATCCCCCCCTAAGGTACACTGCACATACATTCTCCGCTCCACCAACGCCACGAAACGCACGTGACCACATAGACACCGCACTGACCGGCATGCCGGCCACTCTGACCTGCCTATCGATAAACTGCAAGGGCCTGAACAACCCAGCCAAAAGGCACCAGTTCATGCGATGGGCCAATAGATCGAAAGCGGACATCCTCCTCCTCCAGGAAACACACTATACCCAAGCCAAACAGTTCCCTCTCCTAAGCCGACATTACCGAGTCAACCACTTCGCCAGCTCCCCCCAGGACAAACAGAACGGAGTAGCCATCATCATTCAGAAATCGTGCCCCCTATCCATCCACCGAACGATAGCTGACCCACAAGGCCGATACCTCACGGTATCCGGCAAAATAGGCACGCACTCCTACGCAATCACATCAATCTACGCGCCGAACACCCCTTTTAGGGCATTCTGGCACACGATACAAGCACACCTAGCTCTCTTCCCCTCACACCACTCAATTCTAGGCGGGGACTTCAACGCGGCCCCATCACCAGCGGTGGATAGACACCGCACACAATCGCACCCACGAGCACGACGCCACCAACCAACGGCCAAAACGGACAAAAGTCTTGCAGCCTTCATTTCAAGAACCCACATGATCGACGCCTGGAGATCCCAACACCCCACCACCCTAGACTACACCTTCTTCTCACACCCACACCAGTCACACTCCTGCATAGATCTATTTTTGATATCCCTGACGCTGGTGCCCATGGTCAACAGCACCACTATAGGACCCATTACATGGTCAGACCATGCGGATGTCACATTGACACTAAACCTACCAGGCACAACACGGCCCTGGACCTGGCGCTTAAACCCCAACCTATTTCACAACCCGCTAATTCGACAAAACGTGGCCCACGCTATCACCGAATATTTCACACTAAATAAGGATACGGTCACCTCCAAAGGTGTCCTATGGGCTGCCCAAAAGGCAGTATTACGGGGAGTCCTGATTAACCAAGCAACGATACACAAAAAAAAACAGACGGCCCACCTAGAACAAACACTAACGACTCTCAGGACTCTAGAGGCTAAGTGCAAACTCAATCCAACACCAGACATAAATGACCAAATTAAAAAATGCCAAACGGACATTAAAGACTACATGGCGAAGGACTCGACCAAAGCATTACTATGGACGAAACAACTCTTCTATGACAAGGCGAATAAAGCGGACACACTGCTCGTGCGCAAACTCAAACAAAGAACAGAACGCAAACAGATCAACAAAATATCCACACCAGAAGGAACCATCACAGAGAACCCACTTGAGATAGCCAGCGTCTTCCAAAACTATGTCAAAGCACTGTACGATCACTCACCCGCAACCCGACAACACCCCGCACACGCCAAACCGCTCATAGAACATTACCTACACCAGGTCCCCCTACCCTCTCTCCCCACAGAAGCAGCACAAACACTGTCCAGACCTATCACGCCGGAAGAACTGGCAGGGACAATAAAAACATTGAAACCCAACAAAAGCCCGGGCCCGGACGGGTTCACAGGCCTTTACTATAAAACATACGCAACAACCCTCATCCCACACCTCTGCAACCTCTACAACGCTGTTACAAATCGCTATTTGTAACTGGCCCTTTAAATGAGAAATTGCCCTGCTTCCCTGGATTGTGGAGAAGCATGTTTGCCAGCCTCCTGCCTCATGACTATGGCCCCTGGAAGATTGTGCCCCTGAAAACTTATTAACATTTATTGGGTGTGTATGGCCCTTTAAGAACCGTCTGGGGACATATTGTGACTTTGCTGAACAATGTCCCTTTAAGACTATGTCCCCAGACCTGTAAAATAACTTGCCCCTGGCTCTCTCCCACTTGGTTCAGTAAATAGGGCTTACTGAACCAAGTACCACACAGGCGGACCACCCAGAAGTTAAAGTGTGCAGGCAATTTACCTCCCAGGCTGTGAGGTTACTGCCGGTTAATTGCACGTGGCGGCGGCCATCTTGGTTTCCTCGAATGCGGTCAGCGGTGTATGCTAAATATTCTGTGGAACTAAAATCGGCTACACATTCTGCCGAACACCGCTGACCCTTACCTTCTCCCATACTGAACTTGCAGCTCCAGAGACTAAGTCCCGTTCGAAATGGGACTTAGTCGTTTTTTCGCATGAAATTGACCGACCGCACAGCCCAAATCTATGGAACTGTTTTGGGCAGGAAATTGTGCTTGCGGTCGGTCATAAAGGACTTCCAGCTAACTTTTGATCCACTGGAGGGATTTGGCTGATTTTTGGAAGTGTTTATGTCTGATGTATGCTGAGTCTGAATATGTAACTTTTATTGAAATTGAATGTATGGTTTTAAAGTTACAGTGTGTATGTGAAAACTGTATTTTTATTGTATGTAATAATTGGTTTAACTGTTTATCTGAGGGGAGGGAACCTGTGGGCTGTACTATGCATGTGATTGGTCAATTTCATCCTCCCCCTGGGAGTGTCCTGTGTGTACCTTATCCTAATAAAAAGCAGGCTGGGTGTTCCAGTCCTCAGACCTCTTCTGACCCTCAATACGTAGCCTTGTCTCGTTATTGGAGGGAACTGCTGTATCACACTGGGGATTGCTATGCGCTTCATATTCCCCTGAGCTCTTAATCACTTAGCTCTTGTAAGAGCTTGTTCCGGATACGCTCTCCTGGAGGAGAGGTCTTCCCCACACGGTCCTGGAGGACAGAAGCCGATCCAGGGTGGAAGGAAGACGGCGCGGCTCCAGTTAAGCTACGGCGGTTGTGGAGCCTGCGGTGGTTGTGGTGTCGTCTGCAGTGCTTGGAGTCCTCTGAGAGCGCTAGGAGCATCCATCAACGGAGGGTACTCGGTCGGAGTACACGGAGCTCCGTTACATACGCTATCATGGGTGGTGAACCCCTGCCACCGGACATGCTACAGGCCAACATATGCCTCCTCCCGAAACCTAATAAAACGCTCCTAGAACCGGCACATTACCGACCGATCTCTCTCCTCAATGTGGACATCAAACTGCTCACCAAACTACTAGCAGACCGTCTCAATCCCTTTCTACCCCAACTAATCCACCCAGACCAGGTAGGCTTCATATCAACAAGACAGGCAAGCGACAACACCAGACGCACATACAACCTCATATGGACAGCCCACACAAGACGGATCCCGACACTATTCTTATCACTGGACGCCGAAAAAGCTTTTGACAGACTGCTCTGGCCCTTCCTGTTCGCAACCCTTGAAAAATTTGGATTCCCGCAAAGCTTCCAGAACGCCCTACAGGTACTGTATGCCACGCCACAAGCTCACCTCTTACTCCCGCTTACCCAACCCCCCTCCTTCACGATCTACAACGGTACGCGCCAGAGCTGCCCTTTATCCCCGGTCCTCTTCGCACTCTACCTGGAACCACTCTTACAGACCCTGAGAATCAACAAGGACATTGCTGGCCTCAAAATACGCGAAGCAGTATATAAAACAGCAGCATATGCAGACGACCTGCTCATCACAATCACTGAACCAGAAACCTCCCTACCACCCCTCCTACAAGCCCTGGACACGCACGCAGCCGTGTCCGGATATAAACTAAATATAGATAAAACAGAAGCCTTGCCTATACACCCCCCACGGCAACAACCATACAAGACAAGTACCCCCTCAAGCTAAACGCCACCCATATACACTACCTGGGAGTTACCCTACCGGCAGACCTCTCCAACAGCTACACCTTGAACTACACACCCACAATACAAAAAAATTACACACGACATATCCACCTGGCAAAACATGCCAATATCCTGGCTGGGTAGACTGGTGTCAGTTAAAATGAATGTACTCCCTAGGCTTCTATACTTGTTCCAAACCCTACCGATCCCCATCCGGAGAACCGACTTCAAACTGCTCCAAACCACAATCGATAAATTTATCTGGTTCAACCGACGCACCAGAATCAAACGGCAAACTCTATACGTCCCCAACAGAACCGGGGGACTAGGCCTACCTCACCTTACCCATTACTATGAGGCGGCCCAACTAGCACAAGGCCAAAACTGGCACGCCCAGTACGGGGTCAAAAGATGGGTAGACCTAGAACACGACATCTTCGGTAGAGACTTCCCCTCCCTCTATATCTGGCTACCAAAATCCGTGAGGCCCCCCTACCCGGCACATCCCCAGCCATAATAAACACCATCAACATCTGGGACAAAATCACGCAAAAAAGGGGGCTCACAACACAACCCTCACCGCTAACTCCGATACTTCGCAACACACAATTCCCACCGGGCATGACGCCCAAAGACTTCGCCCGCTTCGAAGACAACGACCTCACCCGCCTACATCACTTCTACAGAAACCAACAACCAATACCGTTCGCAGAACTCCCACAAATTACGCCATACCGTACCTTCGACATGTTCCGCCACATCCAGATCAAAAGCTTCCTCGAAACACCGGCAATTCAACAAGCAGGCACCAAAGCACATACAATCCCCAACTCAAAAAGGCCAAATATCTGCGCTCCATGGCAACGAAGATCCTCCACACAAACATACCACTAGACCCGTGGACGTGGCTGTGGCGGTACCAGCCTTGCCACTGGGCATTGGAGAAGACTGATTGCCAGCCTCCTGCCATGTGACTATGGCCCCTGAGATGTATTGCCTGCTCTCCTGTACTGCTGAGGATTGCTACCCCTTAGGTGGATTTGGCTATGGAGCTTGTGTAGTGCCCTCTGTTGGTAGCAACAGTAATATGCACTACCTGAATAGCAAGACTGGTAATTTGCATATTCGGGAAGATTTGCATATCGCTAATTCTGCATGCAGGAGAGACATTTGTGTTAATTATGGTCTTCCCCACCTATTTATAAATATGTAATTATGTTATAATAAGTCACTGAATGTTGCCTGCTATGATTTGACTGTTTGTAATTTTATTGAGTTTTCACAGCAATGTTAATGTAATGACCAAATGGGCTAGTCCCAAGTAAAATAAAGATTTTGTCAGTTCTACTTCACCCTCAATTTGGAGTCCTGTCTCTTATTGGGGGAATCTGCTACAAGGGATTGCTATGCTCTGCATATTCCCTTGCTATAATCACTCCTAAGCTCTTTTAAGAGCTCGTTCCTGCTTCGCTCTGGAAGGAAGAGAGGTTCGTCCTGCGGTGGTTGTGTTGTCGGCTAGAGTGCTTGGAATCCTCAAGAAGTGCTAGGAGCATCCATCAACGGAGGTACCCAGTCGGGGTGCCAGGTGATCCGTTACATTGGTGGCAGCGGTGGGATGGCTTCCTAGCCTTGGGAAAACCAGCACTACTTCAGAGATGGAAGGCCGTGCAGTATCTCCCTTTGATGCCAGGCTCCAGCAGCGACTACAGGATGTGATGCGCAGTATGGAGTATCCTATCCCAGAGGAAAAAGAGACAGAGTGGAGGGTGGCGCTTCGTACCGATCTCTGGAAGGAGGACATCGACGAAATTCGACCCTTCCGGTTCGAGGAAATCCTGACCACTAACCAGCGCCAAGCAGAACAACTAGAGCTGCGGATGCCATTATTGGGAAACCAGCCCTCAGAGGAATGGGTAAGCGAACTGGAGACGCTAGTTGAGACTGAGGTGTGGCTGGATGATTCCTATCGGGCCCTGCGGTGGCATGCTTACCACCTCTACCCATGGCTGATCGAGTACAAGTGTATTGAGGGGGAAGACTACGATGGCCCTGGTTTGTTGTGGGATACTATTGAAACTAGTCTCTGGTTCGGAGACACCGACATTGCTCGCTTCTGGTCCATCCGAGCTGAGCGGGCAGACAACTGGGACCTTACGGAGATCGATGCCATTCAGCCGGATCTATCTTTTCTTGCCAACCGGGAGTGGGAACTAGAACAGGATTATGTTTGCCTATTCCAATGTATAACGCCGCCTGTCTCTGACATGATGGGGTTTATTGACTGTATGCCACCGGAAGCATTGAGTTTAGTTCTTCCTCCCCAGCAACCAAGCCTGTTATCAGGGGACCTTGGTACTGTACCACATATGTCCCAACCAGCACCAGAGATGGAAGATCTTATTGACTTGTCCTGGGAAGACACCCAGCTGGCAGGTGGAGATGGGACCGAGGTCTCTCTACCGGCCCTACAGGGATGCTGGGCAGTCGGCCCAGATCCCCAGCGGCAGTATGTATCCCAGGGAGCTGAAAGTGCCGTCCTTCCTCCCCAGCGGCAGTGTGTGTCCTTAGGAGAGGAGACAGTTGGTCCCTCTCCCCAGCAGTCCAGTGAGTCTCAGGGAGCCGAAGGTGCAGTCCTTCCTCCCAAGCGGCAGTGTGTGTCCTTAAGAGAGGAGACAGTTGGTCCCTCTCCCCAGCAGTCCAGTGAGTCTCAGGGAGCCGAAGGTGCAGTCCTTCCTCCCCAGCGGCAGTGTGTGTTACAGGGAGCTGAAGGTGTCGTCCTTCCTCCCCAGCAGCAGTGTGTGTCATTAGGAGAGGAGACAGTTAGTCTCTCTCCCCAGCGGCTGAAAGTATGTATGGGAGAGGAGCTTGTTACCCCCTCTCCCCAGCAGCTGAAAGTATGTATGGGAGAGGAGCTTGTTACCCCCTCTCCCCAGCAGCAGCTTAACACACCAAGGGGAGACAGTAAGCTCCACAACAGTGCAGATGGGACCGTGGTCTCTGCACATGCACCACTAGGGGTAGGGACAGTCGGTCCTGTCCACCAGCAGCAGGGCTGTTTAGCCAAAGGGGAGACAGTCGGTCTCCCCCTCCAGCAGCAGGACTATGTAACCAAAGGGGAGACAGTCGGTCTCCCCCTCCAGCAGCAGCCCCAGATCCCGAGAGAGGAGCCTACCAACTCTTCTTTTCAGCATGGCTCCAACCAGGCTACTCCCATGGTAGCGCTGGCACTCAGCAACCCACCAAGGCAGCCTATCAGTACCCCACACAGCCTTGTTGAGGCACCTGGACATGGACGAGCTAATCTTTTACCCAGGTGTAGTAACCATGTATTGTGGGTAGGCTGTATTACTGTTTGTGCTTCGTGGGTGGGTTGCTGGACTAACCAGGGCACTGACCGGCAGGAGGTCAGATACCCTGTTAGTCTGTTTGGAAAAGGGGAGAAATGTGGCGGTACCAGCCTTGCCACTGGGCATTGGAGAAGACTGATTGCCAGCCTCCTGCCATGTGACTATGGCCCCTGAGATGTATTGCCTGCTCTCCTGTACTGCTGAGGATTGCTACCCCTTAGGTGGATTTGGCTATGGAGCTTGTGTAGTGCCCTCTGTTGGTAGCAACAGTAATATGCACTACCTGAATAGCAAGACTGGTAATTTGCATATTCGGGAAGATTTGCATATCGCTAATTCTGCATGCAGGAGAGACATTTGTGTTAATTATGGTCTTCCCCACCTATTTATAAATATGTAATTATGTTATAATAAGTCACTGAATGTTGCCTGCTATGATTTGACTGTTTGTAATTTTATTGAGTTTTCACAGCAATGTTAATGTAATGACCAAATGGGCTAGTCCCAAGTAAAATAAAGATTTTGTCAGTTCTACTTCACCCTCAATTTGGAGTCCTGTCTCTTATTGGGGGAATCTGCTACAAGGGATTGCTATGCTCTGCATATTCCCTTGCTATAATCACTCCTAAGCTCTTTTAAGAGCTCGTTCCTGCTTCGCTCTGGAAGGAAGAGAGGTTCGTCCTGCGGTGGTTGTGTTGTCGGCTAGAGTGCTTGGAATCCTCAAGAAGTGCTAGGAGCATCCATCAACGGAGGTACCCAGTCGGGGTGCCAGGTGATCCGTTACAGTGGCTCCTATCCAAACCACTAACAAACACACCCAGGGGTCAAAACAAGTTAATAGTTAAAATCGCACTGGCCACAAGAAGAGCCATAGCTGAAAAATGGGGTAGCCCCGACACCCCATCACTCGACACGGTCCACCGCAAGATAAAAGAGACAATCAAAATAGATTAAATGTCCGCTCTGATCCATGACACGACCACACACTTCCATAGAATATGGGACCCATGGTTCTATGAATTCCCACTCCCCACCTAAAACATACACGGACACACCACACATAGAGAAGCTCTACGGGCACCCTACCATAGACCTCCAAAAGGCGCCACAAAAACACATAACCTAACCCAACTCCCCCGAACCACAACCACACAGGCACAACCCAAAGGACCCGAATGGACACAAGCCCGCCACAACACAGACAAACAACACGCTGTCACGTTCACAGTAAATGATGTGGAACACAACTGCAGATTTCTTTGGACTTTGATATTTTATTAAGACACTTAGATGGAACTGAGACTTCAGTTCCAGAATTACAGGTACTGTTTCTTTAAATAATAAACGGTTTGCTTCAGTTAGCAATGACAAGGTTCAGAATTCATTAGAGTCCGTGATTCTTGTTAACAGTTCAAATTATAAGAGATCGTATACATTGGAATTATCAGTAGCAAGACTGGTGCAGCAGAACTTAAATAGTACTTGTATTGAGGGATGCTGTAGCAGGCTTGCTGGACAACTTGATAGCAAACTTTAGTAAGTTGAAATAAAGACTTTCTGTAGCAAGACAGGTACAGCTGAACTTGAATAATACTTGATTTGAGGAAAGCTGTAACAGGCTTGCTGGACAACTTGATAGCAGACTTTAGTATGAAGAAATAAGACTATGTGTAGCAAGACAGGTACAGCTGAACTTGAATAATACTTGATTTGAGGAAAGCTGTAGCAGGCTTGCTGGACAACTTGATAGCAGACTTTAGTATGAAGAAATAAGACTATCTGTAGCAAGACAGGTACAGCTGAACTTGAATAATAATTGATTTGAGGAAAGCTGTAGCAGGCTTGCTGGACAACTTGATAGCAGACTTTAGTAAGTTGAAATAAAGCTTTAGCATTGTTAGCTCTTATCTCAGAGACTGTAAGTTACTTAGCTTCTAGAAGTAGAGGGATTGTGTCCCCAGCTCTCCTCTGAGGCGGTTCCTTCAGTGAATGGTTGCAGAGAGTGCAGGCACTTGTCGGTGAAGAGGAGAGATGTTGGGGACTTGAATATTCCTCCAGTCCGGTCCAGTAGCATGTGGTCGTCTCAGCGAGGTATGTGAGCCGGTGAATTAGGTGCGGTACGCGTTTCAATAATCCAGCGTCTATCAGCTGGTGCGGTCGCATTAAATAGCAGACCGCGTCAATGGGGGTGTGGCTAAGCTCCGTCAAACCCGGAAGCATGAGGAGACATCGGGAGGCTTAAGGCCTGACACACGCATTAAACCAACGGAGACTACACAATCCCCCCAAACCGGGACACACTATAACAATCCCAAAACAAGGGAACCCAATCAAAGGTCCACGTAGCCTTAGGACAGGCAGACCCGCAAACACCACACAAGGGAACCGTGACACCACAGGACAAATGGAACCAACCCACAACCCAGGACAACACAGAACAGCCAGCACAAATATACGCACACATGGGAGACCCTAAAAGGACAGAGTCACACCGACCACGGTCCATGAACCCAGGGGCCCCACCTGACACCACGACACAAACAGACCGTGAACGACACAGCACAACAACAAAAGAAAATGTATGTGATAGTGTACCCTACCCCCCACCTTCTCTATTTTTGTACCCCACCCCCACCCCTAGATAATGACTACAACTGTATTAAAATGTAAAGCTTGGTAAACTGATTTGACAACACATGTCCGATACGCGACACATGCAATAACCAAGCTCCTCCCGAGCTCATCTTTATGTACCCCAATTCATACCACCTAATGTTATATTGAAACTTTAAAGCAACAATGTTGCCTTAGCAGTCTGAAAGTACCCCCACTGCATAGTCTAACTCGAACACTTACTAACCTTACTTGGATACATTGGTACTACATGTTGAAATGACGCCAATGTAATGTATAATTCTGTCATGCATAATAATTTTCTGAAACGTGCAGTCTACTCGAAACCACATATGTAAGCATTTGAATAACTCACGCACTTATTGATACTGTTGTGGCATTGTTTGATGCTTTGTTATTTCTTGCACACACAAAATAAAGAATTTATAAAAAAAAAAAAAGTGCAGATCATCTTGTACCTTCATGAAGTTTCGGCTCATGTTTGGGGGATTGGAGCACTACACTCTGGGGATTGCTATAATCACTATACTCCCCAGGGTATAATCACTAAGCTCTGCTAAGAGCTTGTTCATGTTCCTGCTCTCTGGAGGTCCACCTACTGGAAGCTGGACCCTGGTCTTTGGTCCAGAGTGGGTGGAGACGGCGAGACCCCAACCAAGCTGCGGCGGTTCGTGGGGTCTGCAGTGGTTATGGTGTCAGGCAGAGTGCTTGGAGTCCTCGAAAGCACTAGGAGCATCCGTCAGCGGAAGATACCCGGTTGGGGTGCCAGCGGTTCCGTTACACCATTGTTCATTTATTTCCTGTCATATAATCAATTAATGTAATTATAACTTTACAATAAGTATATATTGTTTGGCAGTACCACCATATGTGTAAAAAGGTGCCCTTATCAATTGATGTATTTGGATATATAAGTAAAAGTGTTTGGAGTAGAGAAATTGAGTAGAAATATAGAATAGTTCTGGTTAGCAAAGAAGTTTAACTAAGTCCCAGAAATTAGTTGAATAGACAGAGTGTTAGAGTGGTATTCCTTGGGCTGGTCTGATCTAATGATGCTTTGATGATCTCCTGAAACCCCAATTTCTTTAAAGAATTACTTATCTTGAATTTCTTTACGTCACCAATTTAAAGTGACCAATGGGAATAGGTGGGTGTACCTTCTTCTAATGATAGTCCTATAGACATTCATCAGTAGATTGTGTTGTTGCATCACAATACATTTTCATTACATATTCCAACTACCACTTTATCTAAAGGGTTAATTTAATTTCATGATGCAAATTATGTCAAAAATGTCTTATCTTTATGGGCAATCCATCATTAATGAATGTCATACTTCAAGGGAATAGTGGTCCTTTTTGGTAGACCACCAGTCTCCTTTTTGTGCCATAAAGTTTATTTTTAAAGCATCTTGACTTTGGTTCAACTCACTCTTGCAATGGGGTCTTATTGAAGTCCCATTGAATTTGAAATGTAAAATAAATTACTGGTAGGGAGTATCTCTTCTTGACTCTAATTGGTCTGGTTTTCTCACACTGTCTTATTGTATGAGCTAAGTATGTCTGTACTATTATATGTGACAACGCATAATATATACATGTCTTTTGCACACATTCAGCTAATATTACTTTTAATAATAGTGAAATGTATTCATTAGATTCTCTCTACGAATGTATTAAAATTATTATTGCAGATACTATTTGTATATAATTAAACATAATTATATGGTTAGTATATATAGATATGTATCTCTTGGCTGGGCTCTCAACCCCCCTTGTTCCAAATACTTTGGTTTCCAACACTTAGTTCTAAGTGTCAGATATGCCTTATCTATAATCACTGTTTGCATTAGCCACATTCCAATCAGTTTGGTCATGCAGTGAATGGAGTAAGAAAAAAAATAAATATGTCTGTGCATCTTTTACCTTCTGTTACAAGATGGAGTCACATACGTTACAGTATACATTTTTAATTTGAATCCACAATATCTCGGACAGTATGCATTCGTTTGTGCCCATTTGGCACTTTACATTACTTCACCGATTTCCACTTGCTGGCTAATTTGTTTACATTCATTCTTTTGTAATTTCTGCACATTGGCGGTACATTTACTGTTTCTAATTCGGATTTGTGTGTTTCAATATTCGCCCCATGGTCTTCTGTATTGATGTTGCAAACACAAAATTTTCGGTTCGCGAACGGCGAACGCGAACTTCCGCAAATGCGAACCGCCATAGACTTCAATGGGCAGGCGAATTTTAAAACACACAGGGACTCTTTCTGGCCACAATAGTGATGGAAAAGTTGTTTCAAGGGGACTAACACCTGGACTGTGGCATGCCGGAGGGGGATCCATGGCAAAACTTCCATGGAAAATTACACAGTTGATGCAGAGTCTGGTTTTAATCCATAAAGGGCATAAATCACCTAACATTCCTAAATCACAACGGATATTGATTGACATCTGACATATGACATATTGACACCTTGACATATGGATTGACACCTGTCCTCAGAGACCCTGATACACATTGACACAGAGCAGAGGGGGGGGGGACCCACTGTATGATCAGGTAGTGTAAGACTATTCTTTTCAGTTTAATCCCTGTTACGAGTAGAGGACTATTTCCTTGTTTTGCCAAACCCCTTCAAAGATGGGAAAAGCGGTATGAGTGGAAGAAACAAGGAAATGTGGTAAGGTGGTGGTGCCAGCCCTCAGTGCATATATAATAATATATATAAAAATAAATAAAATTATCAATATTAACTCCCCACCCCCCTTTTTCTAAAGGCAGTGAATCATGGGGCTTCTGGGGGCGTCCGTAGCATGCCGCATCATAAGGGGCAGGCTGGGGTCGTCCAATCACAGCTTTCCCCATTAGCAATTTTATCCCAAGCGTGTTCCCCATTTCTCTGATTAGTGTGGATCTGCCTCCCTCTCTTCACTTGTGTTTTAGTGAGAAAGGGAGAGATATCTGTGGTTTAGCTAGAGAGATTTAGGTATTTATAGGTAGGGATTTGTAAAATCTTGAGACCCAAAGGCTCTTTTCAGAGCCATTAACCCCTGTCTTGCCAGTGATCACTATAATCACTGGCTCTTGCACAGCAGCACGTTTCTGCTGTTTGTGCCTTGTTTTTTTTTTTTGTTAGGGGTTAATTTTTTGTGATCTTTTTTTCTTTTTTGAGACCCAAAAGCTCTTTTCAGAACGATTAACCCCTGTCCTGCCAGTGATCACTATACAGATCACAGGCTCTTGCACAGCAGCACTTATTTTGCTGTCTGTTAATTTTTTCAGGGGTTGATTTTTTTTTTTTTGTGACAGGTCACTAAGTAAAGTGATTGTGATCATGTACATGGATCACGGAAGTCAACCAGCGCTGAGCAGTCATCTGCCACCCTTGCGCTAGAGTCTGACACGTCTATGTCAGACTTTGACCCTGATTTTGACCCTGCCAGGTGCTCAGATACATCATCACTAGATACAGTGTTTACTGCTAGTGATGTATCTGGTGATGTTGTATCTGTGCCTGCTCAGCCCTCCATCCGCTCCTACTGGAGCAGTAGCCCCATCTGCTCTACCCCCATTTACTCCCAACAGGGCTGCCACCATAAATGGGCCCCTAATTCAGCTCAGGGTCTGGGCCCCCTGGGGCCCGCCTCCAAATACCACCCACTGGGTCCACACACAGACACAAATGCACACACTGATACAAAAGGACACAGAAACATACTAACAGACACACATACTGAAGCAGACATAAACGCATACAGGCATACATACTGACACACACATACTGAGACATACACACAGGCATACATAGTGACAGACAGGGGCAGACTGAGAACCCTCAGGGCCCCCGGGCAAAATAAATCTCAAGGGCCCCCTTACAGGCCCCACCCATACTCCGCAGCAAGCGCCACCCATGTCCCGCCTCCATGCACCGCCTCCAGCCACACCCTACACAATCTTTTGACACAAGGAACAAAAGTGCAATAATCCCTTCGAGGCCCCAGTAGAGACTACAATTGAGGGCTAATGGGCCATGGAGGGGGGTCTTTCTAGCAGAGGCTATCTCAGTGTCCTTTAGAGAGTGTGTTAGAAAGAATCCCCTCCAGGCCCTATTAGAGACTACAATGGAGTTTCATAGGCTTGGAAGTGGGTCTTTCTAACAGAGGCCACCTCAGTGTCCCTGCTGGAAACAGTCGCCTCCAGGCCCCAGTAGAGACTACAATTGAGGGCTAATGGGTTTTAAATGCACGCTATTGTGACACCAGATATGAGTGGTACTGTGAACTGGCAAAGGTTGGCAGAGTACACGCTTTAGGCCTGACACACAGACGCTTGCAGAAAACTAACTGCTATTCAATCTATTACAGTGAAAAAAAATATATATTTTTTAAATGCAAGCTATTGTGACACCAGATATGAGTGGCACTTTGAACTGGCAAAGATTGGCAGAGTACACACTGTAGGCCTGACACACAGACGCTTGCAGAAAACTAACTGCTATTCAATCTATTACAGTGAAAAAAAATATATATTTTTTAAATGCAAGCTATTGTGACACCAGATATGAGTGGCACTTTGAACTGGCAAAGATTGGCAGAGTACACGCTGTATGCCTGACACACAGACGCTTGTAGAAAACTAACTGCTATTCAATCTATTACAGTGAAATTTTTTTTTTAAATGCAAGCTATTGTGACACCAGATATGAGTGGCACTTTAAACTGGCAAAGGTTGGCAGAGTACACGCTATAGGCCTGACACACAGACTCTTGCAGAAAACTAACTGCTATTCAATCTATTACAGTGAAAAAAGTTTTTAGGTTTTAAATGCACGCTATTGTGACACCAGATATGAGTGGCAATGTGCACTGGCAAAGGTTGGCAGAGTACACGCTGTAGACCTGACACACCCGCTTGGAGACAACTAACTGCTTTTCAATCTATAACAGTGAAAAAAGTTTTTGGGGTTTTAAATGCACGCTATTTTGACACCAGATAAGAGTGGCACTTTGAACTGGCAAAGGTTGGCAGAGTACACACTGTAGGCCTGACACACAGACGCTTGCAGAAAACTAACTGCTATTCAATCTATTACAGTGAAAAAAAATATATATTGTTTAAATGCAAGCTATTGTGACACCAGATATGAGTGGCACTTTGAACTGGCAAAGGTTGGCAGAGTACACGCTGTAGGCCTGACACACAGACGCTTGCAGAAAACTAACTGCTATTCAATCTATTACGGGCAAAAAAGTTTTTGGGTTTTAAATGCACGCTATTGTGACACCATATATGAGTGGCAATGTGCACTGGCAAAGTTTGGCAGAGTACACGCTGTAGGCCTGACACACCCGCTTGGAGACAACTAACTGCTATTGAATCTATAACAGTGAAAAAAGTTTTTTGGTTTTTAAATGCATTCTATTGTGACACCAGATAAGAGTGGCAATGTGCACTGGCAGAGGTTGGCAGAGTACATGCTGGAGGCCTGACACACCCGCTTGGAGACAACTAACTGCTATTCAATCTATAACAGTGAAAACAGTTTTTTGGTTTGAAATGCACGCTATTGTGACACCAGATATGAGTTGCAATGTGCACTGGCAAAGGTTGGCAGAGTACAAGTTGTAGGCCTGACACACAGACGGTTGCAGACAACTAACTGCTATTCAATCTATAACAGTGAAAAAAGTTTTTGGGTTTTTAAATGCACGCTATTGTGACACCAGATAAGAGTGTCACTTTGATCTGGCAAAGGTTGGCAGAGTACACGTTGTAGGGTCTCACATGCCACTGCCACATGTTTTTATGGCACTTTAATTGTCACAGAGAGGCCATCACCCTGCCATTTTGCAAAGTGGCCACAAACCCCTTCAAGCCAAATCATAGATAGAGCCTCTCAATGCTACTTGGCAACTAGCAGGGCCTCACTTGTCATGGGGTGCCGGCACTAGCTAGCAAGCTAGTTCTGTGCATTGTTAATAGGAGTAGTCCCAGAAGATTAGAAGTTTGCGAATGTTGTGCCCATTCACAATAAAGGTAGTAGCAGGATTTAGGCAACTTTAGGCCAGTAAGCCTTACTTCAGTTGCAGGGAAAGTAATAGAAACCATGTTAAAGGATAGGATTGTTGAACATCTAAAATCCCATAGATTCAGAGATCAGAGACAACATGGGTTTACTTCAGGGAGATAATGCCAAACTAATCTTATTGATTTTTTTGATTGGGTAGCTACAATAATAAATCAGGGTGGTGCAGTAGACATTACTTACCAAGTAAGGCTTTTGACACTGTTGCACATAGAAGTCTTAGCAATAAACTGCAATCTTTAAGTTTGGATTCCAATATTAAGAAAACTATACAAAATATCCCCACTATATGCTAAAACAAACCAGAAAACCTACTGAATGGTGCCAGTGGCGTCGCTAGGGGGGGCCAGAGGGGGCCATGGCCCCCCCTACATCATGCTGTGCCCCCCCTTGGGCCCCCCCAAATGCCAGCAACGTGCCCCTCCCCCCCGAAAATAGTGCAGCTGCCATCTGTGGACCTACCTCATTAGGGGCTCGGTTGGGTGCTGCAGCCCTTTGGCAGACCGGGCCCCTTTAAAGTTGCAGGGAGTGCTGGGAGGAAGTGACTGTTACTTCCTCCCAGCTTACAGACCGCGCGGGCTGAGAACACCCAGGATGCAGGCAGCTGAGAGAGAAGGAGGAAGGAGGAGAGCCAGCCCCAAAAAGTCACCTTCCTGCAACCAAAAGGTATGGAAAGGGCAGGGTGGGTGGTTAACATTATGGAAGCTGCAAATTGTGTGTGTGCCAGTGTGTATGTTTAGGTATGTGTACATCTGTGTGTATCTGTGAGTGTCTGTGTGGATGTGTGTGTGTGTCTGTGTGTATCTGTATCTGTGAGTGTCAGTGTGTATGTGTGTGTGTCTGTGTATATCTGTATCTGTGAGTGTATCTGTGAGTGTCAGTGTGTTTCTGTATCTGTGAGTGTCAGTGTGTCAGTGTGTGTATCTGTGAGTGTCAGTGTGTATCTGTGAGTGTCTGTGTGTATCTGTATCTTTTTACCCCGCTCTAGCCCACCACCAGTGCCACTCCCGAGATTTGGTTCTGGATCCGCCACTGCTCGGCTGTCTGTGTGTGTGTGTGTGAGTGTGTGTGTGTGTGTGTGTATGGACTCAACAGTCTGTGTGTGTGTGGGCTCAGCAGTCTGTGTGTGTGTGTATGGACTCAGCAGTCTGTGTGTGTATGGACTTAGCAGTCTGTGTGTGTGTGTGTATGGACTCAGCAGTCTGTGTGTGTGTGTGTATGGACTCAGCAGTCTGTGTGTGTGTGTGTATGGACTCAGCAGTCTGTGTGTGTGTGTATGGACTCAGCAGTGTGCTTGTATGTATGGACTCAGCAGTCTGTGTGTCTGTGTGTGTGTGTGTGTGTGTGTGGTCAGCAGTCTGTCTCTCTGTGTGTGTAAGGACTCAGCAGTCTGTGTGTGTGTGTATGGACTGTATCAAGGGAAATGTGTTTGTTTTTTAATAATCCTTGGTGGAAAATAATGAATTATCCACAGGGATTATAAAAAAAAAATTGTGTCGGGGCAAGGCTTAACATGCAGCAGGGGCGGGTCAAACTGCGGTGAGGGTGGGGTTAAATGTGCCCCCCTATATGGAGGTACTGGTGCTTCAGTCTTGAATATGGATCTTCATAGACATGGAATAAACATAAAAGAAATATAGTGCAGATGGAATGTACAAACACATTTATTATTAAAAGTGCACTTGCAGGGTAGATTCTTCATCTCCAGGCTTCTCTGCCTGCTGCCTGATGACAGCACCTCTAATCCTCGATCCCCCTGGCCAGATCCGACCTATACATATGGAATAGTTTCCTCCTCAATGCATCTCCATTTTCATTCCCTCATTGTAACAAATCACTGGTGTCATGTTCAGTGCTGGAACTCAGGTGCAGTAACAGCTCTCCTTTACAAGAACGATCTACAGAGATCCTGAGGTTGAGAACAGGATTCTGTTAATTCAGTGATGGCATGGGGGCTTTAATAAAAATAACAAAAAAAATCCAACGCAAAGGTATCCGAAGAAGGGTCAGACAGAAATCAGAGTCAGACGGTCCAGAGGTCAGGGCAGGCGGTAATCAGCTAAATTCAGAGAGCAGGCAAAGTCAGGAAACCAGCAAGGGTAGGAAACACAAGGAAACAAACGCTAGGATTCTTGAGGCAGGCAACAAAACAACGAAGCACAAACTGAAAGGTGTGCTCTGCTTCTAAAGGAGTGTCTCAATCACATAACCTGGTCTCATCTGTAGGAGGGGTTACCTGAGATCAATGTGGCTGACTGTGGGACTCAGCACCACCTTGGATGCATCATTGTCCTGGCTCAGCCCCTCAGCCACACCTCCTCCAGCCTCTAACCTGCAGACCAGTTTCCTCATGCAGTGGCTGGCATCTTGGAATGCTGGAGCAATCACTCTGTGTTTCCTTGCTTTGAAACGAGGTACACAAGATGCAGACTGGAGTGCAGAAGCCACAGGCGCTATAACCATAGCAAGCTCCTGAGGAAGTCTCCTGAAACGAAATGCGCCGAGCAGCAGTAAGGCGAGGTGAAAGAATGAGTCCAGAAGTCAAGCAGCAACAGTGGAGTTCTGACCTTTGGGCCTATAGAACAATTTCCATCGTGGACTGAACTGCACCTATAGGACACGGTGGGACTTTTGCCTTAATTTAATATTATGTGCCACTTCTCTATGTGAGTGTGTTTGATACTCTATATACATTTTATGTTTATTAAAAGTTACGGTGTCATTTTTATGTTTTTTCTCTTTTTATGAGATTTCCACATTCCAGCTGGTAATTATAAATATACTGTAGTGATTGTGGCATCCTGGTTCCTTTTATTTTTCTCTTTTCTGTGATTTAGAGGGTTGGGAGTGACCCTATATTCAGAGGCTGCCTGCACATATCCGCACTTGAACCCCCACTCACCAGTTGTTTGTATATACTATAACCGCTGCAGACTGACCTCCAGTGCATTGCGGATGCCCTGGGAAAGGTGAGTACCGTCAGCGAATGTGAAACTCTATGACTGACATCTCACCTGTAACCTAACACGATAGGGGTCATCTTTGGTCCGGCAAGGCAGTCAAATGTTTCTCCAACAACTTGATGGCAACTTGGTGGCATGCAAGATAATCAATGAAGGGCGCTCTTCTTCTTTGACCACCATCCGGTTGCTCTGAAAATTGACTTGGCTTACCGAAAGTTGCAGTTTTACCTTATATGTGAATACACCCCAGGAGTGGCTAAAACTGAAGCTGATGTCTTGTCTCGATCTTATTTTCAAGAGTTTTTCGAGATCCATTCCACTGCCAACAAGCACTTGTCCAGAACTCCTGTATTTCAAGAGCTGGTTATGGATTAACCAATTTGATGACCAATGCTCGGTCACTTTCCGGTACCGCTCTATCGGACAATACCAAAACAGAAGGAGATAGTTCTGGTGTACCTAATGTACCACACAGGAGAGAGGGAGATAGACTAGCACTAGGCTGCTCAGTTAATGGAACACATAGGGATCACTAAAAACCTATGAAAAAGAATGACTAAATAAAAAACACTCTGAACAAGTGTAGACTCCAGGAGCTAGCTAAGTGACTGATGGCTAGAGCAAAACAAACCAGGAGATGCTGTACCTTTAAATGGCTAATAGGTGCGATATCTCTTTAAATCATGAGAACATAGTATAGAAATACAGAGTAGACTCAACTGCAAATAGATATAGAAAAGAGAATCTATACCAAAAAATATTAATAATAATAAAATAAAAACAATAAAGAAGAGACTCAAATAGGATGAGAGTAATTTGAGTCTCTAATTCTTAACTGGATATGTGGCAAAAAATGCGAGGAATAAGTGACTGAGTCCTCAATCAATGAGGGTGGATGATACTTTCTTAAATCATATACTTTGTATCAGTAAAGCTGGAAAGTAACTCTACAGTAAGTGCTGCAGTACAAGAAACTGCAGACTAGGCAATAATATTATTGTATATCGCTAATGGACTGAAGCAGAAAACTGGATACGATTGTAAAAAAAAGTACCAGTTTATTCCATATGTTAAAAATATTAAACATATTAAAAATACAGGTAGAGAATAAATCAGAGATGCATTCCCAGACTATAGTGCCACAAATTGATTGCAAGGACCTTCGGATAAGTTCGGATGGATATAGATTGAAATAATCCGTATTCTGGCTGCCGGTGAGGATGGCGTTCATATGCAAGCACGTACCGAACTGGAGCCTCACTTCAGAGGACGTGCAGAGAAGACCGCTCCGGTTGTGGTAGTTTCCAAACGGGTCCTGCGTTCAAAGATAGGCTGCTGTTGTGACTGCTGGTAGCTGTGTCTGATCCTGTATGCGTCTATGGACATCTGTCTAACGTGTTTCGTAGGGGATAAGCCCTACTTCATCAGAGACATAATGCTGTCCATTGCTTCAGTGTTCATTTATATACATATTGCCTTAATTACCAATAATACAATTATACTTTTGATACATAAATGACATGTATAAGAATGCATTACAAACGGAATTAAATAAACAAGATGAAATAAAAACGATGTTGAAAACAGTAATATAAAACAATCTCCACATGATTATAGGGGGTAGATAAAACAATTATAGGGAATACATAAAAACATTCCATGAGATACTTCATAGAGGAATGGCTTGTCTAATGCTGGATATCAATTAAAAATATATATTCATAAATAAATAAATCGATAAATAGATTAAATGAAAAAATCTTCAGGGTTAGTTGATCCATTAAGTAAATGGCTAACAATATAGGACCACAATAAAGGAATCACAGATGTATAAAATAGAGAAAACATCTATGTAGGGAGAAAATAAATAAATATGTGCAGAAGCCAGGGGAGAGTAATGGATAAAGAATATATCAGAATAACAGAATGATAGTACAAAGAGGTTAGGTGTACATAATTAATTTCGTCCATTCTGAAATAAAGCAGAAGAGAAATTAGTATTCAAATTAATTCATATATTGTTATATTATATGAGTGATGTGAAGGGAATATTTCTTTTTAAAATGCTGCTTATGTGCAGAATATGTGCTAATCTGAAATATAGTGCACTAATAAATGAAGAGGATGTGAAAAAAAAAGAAATTCTTTAAAAAATGTTTTTTTTATAAAAAGGCATTTACCTCAAAATCTAAATTTAGTCCTTTAGGGACTAAAGTCTCTAACTTAAAAATCCATTTGGCTTCTGTTTGGTCTAAAACCTCATCGATACTTCCACCTCTCCAATTTATCTTTACTTTCTCAATAGACATAAATTTGAGTCCTGTGGGGTCTCCCCCATGAGTTTCTTTAAAGTGCTTGGAGAGATTATGTGTTAGGAGTCCCTTCTTAATATTTCTGATATGTTCTGCGATGCGTATTTTAAGTGATCTTTTTGTACGTCCAACATACTGTTGGGAGCATGGACATGTTATTAGATATATGACTCCCGACGTGGTACAGTCCATATTAGTCTTGATGTCATATTCTTCTTGAGTGGTGAAGGATTTGAATTTGGTAATGGAGTCTTCTAAAGATGGATTGTTCCTACATGCTAAACATTTCTTGCATCTAGTGAAACCATGAGATGTATCTTGATCCGAGTTGGCATTCACAGTTTTAATGGTAGGTGCTAGCATAAGTTGTAGGTTAGATGCCCTGGTGAAGATGATCTGAGGTTGATTGTCTAGAAGTTTTGATAACGTTGCATCGTTCTTGAGGATCCCCCAGTGTTTTCTCAATATCTTCTGTATCATATGAGATTGATGATTGTACTTGGTAATAAAAGTGGGTGCTGAGTTGAACGATTCTGCAGTACTTGGTTTCTTACATAAAGTGTCTTCTCTTGGAGTATTTAATGCTATATCCATAGATTTTTCCAATAGTGTTGAAGGATACCCTTTATTCAGAAATCTCTGTTTCATTTCTTCCATTTGTGACTTACACACCTCATAGTTCGAACAATTGCGTCTTACCCTCCTAAACTGATTTGGGGGTATGTTCCTTAACCATGTAGATTTATGATGGCTATTAAAAGGAATAAAACTATTACAGTCAACGTTTTTCTTAAAAGTCTTGGTGTTGATTTGTCCCTCTTCGATGTAGATATCCAGGTCTAAAAACTCGATGTGTTCCTTGGAGTGGTTAAAAGTAAAATTCAAATGATAGGGATTATTGTTAAGATATAACTTAAAATGCTCAAGAGATTCAAGATCTCCCTTCCATATAAAAAAGCAATCATCGATGTATCTGTGCCATAGGGACAGATTTGCGCCAAATGGGCAATGGGTCCATATGAATTCCTCTTCCCATTTGCCCATAAATAGATTAGCGTAACTTGGCGCAAATCGTGTCCCATGGCAATACCTTCAATCTGTAAATAAAAGAAATCGTCACACCAGAAGTAGTTGTGTGTAAGGATAAAAATAATACACTGGATGAGAAAATCGATAAGGTCATTTTTCAATTCTGAATACTTTGATAGAGAAAACTGGGTCACCTCACATCCTTGGAGGTGTTCAATTATTGTGTAAAGAGAGGTAACGTCGGCAGTAACTAAAATCATCTCCTTTTCCCACTTAAACCCAGATAAAATGTTTAAAATTTGAGTAGAGTCTCTGAGGTAGGATTTTAAACAGGAGAGTAGACGCTGTAGGTATTGATCAACATATTCAGAAAGATTTGCAGTAAGGGATCCAATTCCCGATACAATTGGCCTTCCAGGGGGTTTCACCAGTCTTTTATGTATCTTTGGTAGATGGTAAAATATCGGTATCCTTGGGTGCTGGACATATAGGTATTTATATTCCCTTTCATTCAAGATCCCTCTCTCTTTTCCGAAATTCAATATTTCCTTGAGTTCATCTTGATATTGGGTAGTAGGATCACCTTTCAATTGCAGGTAGGTGCTGGTATCTCCCAATAGTCTCTGATTTTCTTCTATATAGTCACTGGTGTTCAAGACGACTAGTCCGCCCCCTTTGTCTGCTGCTTTTATTGTGATATCCTCAGATCTCATGAGTTGTTTAAGGGCATTCCTTTCTTTTCTAGTTAAATTGTCTTTCATGATCTTCTTAGTAATTTATTTCTAAAGTCCTTCTCAACCATTTTCTCAAATACTCTAATGGAGTCATTCTTCATATGTTGTGGGTAGAAGGTGGAGGTAGGATGTAGTTCAGTATGTGTGTAATCCTGATCCGCCTCCTGTTGTATCCTGTCTTTTTCCATGAAGAATTTTTTGATTGAGATCTTCCGTATAAATTTATGTAGGTCTATGCAGACATTGAAATCTGAATTTTGGGATGTGGGAGCAAACTTGAGACCTTTTTTAAGAGTGATGTTTCATCAGAGGAGCCCCCACCCGCCGGGGGGGGCTATTTTTTTTTTTTTTTTTAAACACTGACACACAGACGCTTGGAGACAACTAACTGCTATTCAATCTATAACACGGAAAAAAGTTTTTTGGTTTTAAATGCACGCTATTGTGACACCAGATATGAGTTGCAATGTGCACTGGCAAAGGTTGGCAGAGTACACGTTGTAGGCCTGACACACAGACGCTTGCAGACAACTAACTGCTATTCAATCAATAACAGTGAAAAAAGTTTTTGGGTTTTTAAATGCACGCTATTGTGACACCAGATAAGAGTGGCACTTTGATCTGGCAAAGGTTGGCAGAGTACACGTTGTAGGCCTGACACACACCCGCTTGGAGACAACTAACTGCTATTCAATCTGTAATGGTGAAAAAAGTTTTTGGGTTTTAAATGCACGCTATTGTGACACCAGATATGAGTGGCACTGTGAACTGGCAAACGTTGGCAGAGTACACGTTTTAGGCCTGACACACAGACGCTTGGAGACAACTAACTGCTATTCAATCTATAACAGTGAAAAAAGTGTTTTGGTTTTTAAATGCACGCTATTGTGAAACCAGTGAGTGAGTGGTGGCACTGGGCAAGTGGGTACAGTATACGCTGCGAGCCTGACACACACGCTTGCAGACAACTATCTGCTATTCAATCTATGACAGTGAAAAAAGTTTTTTTTTTAAATGCACGCTATTGTGACACCAGATAAGATTGGCACTTTGAACTGGCAAAGGTTGGCAGAGTACACGTTGTAGGCCTGACACATACACGCTTGGAGACAACTAACTGCTATTCAATCTATAACAGAGAAAAAAGTTTTTGGGTTTTTAAATGCACGCTATTGTGAAACCAGTGAGTGAGTGGTGGCACTGGGCAAGTGGGCACAATATACGCTGCAAGCCTGACACACACACTTGCAGACAACTAACTGCTATTCAGTCTATTACAGTGAAAAAAGTTTTGGGGTTTTTAAATGCACGCTACTGTGACACCAGATAAGAGTGGCACTTTGAACTGGCAAAGGTTGACATAATACACGTTGTAGGCCTGACACACAGACGCTTGGAGACAACTAACTGCTCATCAATCTATAACAGTGAAAAAAGTTTTTGGGTTTTAATTGCACGCTATTGTGACACCAGATATGAGTGGCAATGTGCACTGGCAGAGGTTGGCAGAGTACATGCTGTAGGCCTGACACCCACTTAAAGACAACTAACTGCTATTCAATCTATAACAGTGAAAAAAGTTTTTGGGTTTTTGAATGCACGCTATTGTGACACCAGATAAGAGTGTCACTTTGATCTGGCAAAGGTTGGCAGAGTACACGTTTTAGGCCTGACACACAGACGCTTGGAGACAACTAACTGCTATTCAATCTATAACAGTGAAAAAAGTGTTTTGGTTTTTAAATGCACGCTATTGTGAAACCAGTGAGTGAGTGGTGGCACTGGGCAAGTGGGTACAGTATACGCTGCGAGCCTGACACACACGCTTGCAGACAACTATCTGCTATTCAATCTATTACAGTGAAAAAAGTTTTTTTTTTAAATGCACGATATTGTGACACCAGATAAGATTGGCACTTTGAACTGGCAAAGGTTGGCAGAGTACACGTTGTAGGCCTGACACACACACGCTTGGAGACAACTAACTGCTATTCAATCTATAACAGAGAAAAAAGTTTTTGGGTTTTTAAATGCACGCTATTGTGAAACCAGTGAGTGAGTGGTGGCACTGGGCAAGTGGGTACAGTATACGCTGCGAGCCTGACACACACGCTTGCAGACAACTATCTGCTATTCAATCTATTACAGTGAAAAAAGTTTTTTTTTTTAAATGCACGCTATTGTGACACCAGATAAGATTGGCACTTTGAACTGGCAAAGGTTGGCAGAGTACACGTTGTAGGCCTGACACACACACGCTTGGAGACAACTAACTGCTATTCAATCTATAACAGAGAAAAAAGTTTTTGGGTTTTTAAATGCACGCTATTGTGAAACCAGTGAGTGAGTGGTGGCACTGGGCAAGTGGGCACAATATACGCTGCAAGCCTGACACACACACTTGCAGACAACTAACTGCTATTCAGTCTATTACAGTGAAAAAAGTTTTTGGGTTTTTAAATGCACGCTACTGTGACACCAGATAAGAGTGGCACTTTGAACTGGCAAAGGTTGACATAATACACGTTGTAGGCCTGACACACAGACGCTTGGAGACAACTAACTGCTCATCAATCTATAACAGTGAAAAAAGTTTTTGGGTTTTAATTGCACGCTATTGTGACACCAGATATGAGTGGCAATGTGCACTGGCAGAGGTTGGCAGAGTACATGCTGTAGGCCTGACACCCACTTAAAGACAACTAACTGCTATTCAATATATAACAGTGAAAAAAGTTTTTGGGTTTTTGAATGCACGCTATTGTGACACCAGATAAGAGTGTCACTTTGATCTGGCAAAGGTTGGCAGAGTACACGTTTTAGTCCTGACACACAGACGCTTGGAGACAACTAACTGCTATTCAATCTATAACAGTGAAAAAAGTTTTTTGGTTTTCAAATGCACGCTATTGTGAAACCAGTGAGTGAGTGGTGGCACTGGGCAAGTGGGTACAGTATACGCTGCGAGCCTGACACACACGCTTGCAGACAACTAACTGCTATTCAATCTATTACAGTGAAAAAAGTTTTTTTTTTTAAATGCACGCTATTGTGACACCAGATATGAGTGGCACTGTGCACTGGCAGAGGTTGGCAGAGTACACGTTGTAGGCCTGACCCACAGACGCTTGGAGACAACTAACTGCTATTCAATCTATAACAGTGGAAAAAGTTTTTTGGTTTTAAATGCACGCTATTGTGACACCAGATATGAGTTGCAATGTGCACTGGCAAAGGTTGGCAGAGTACACGTTGAAGGCCTGACACACAGACGCTTGCAGACAACTAACTGCTATTCAATCAATAACAGTGAAAAAAGCTTTTGCGTTTTTAAATGCACGCTATTGTGACACCAGATAAGAGTGGCACTTTGATCTGGCAAAGTTTAGCAGAGTACACGTTGTAGGCCTGACACACACCTGCTTGGAGACAACTAACTGCTATTCAATCTATAACGGTGAAAAAAGTTTTTGGGTTTTAAATGCACGCTATTGTGACACCAGATATGAGCAGCACTGTGAACTGGCAAAGGTTGGTAGAGTACACGTTTTAGGCCTGACACACAGACGCTTGGAGACAACTAACTGCTATTCAATCTATTACAGTGAAAAAAATGTTTTGGTTTTTAAATGCACGCTATTGTGAAACCAGTGAGTGAGTGGTGGCACTGGGCAAGTGGGTACAGTATACGCTGCGAGCCTGACACACACGCTTGCAGACAACCAACTGCTATTCAAACTATTACAGTGAAAAAGTTGTTTTTTTTAAATGCACGCTATTGTCACACCAGATAAGATTGGCACTTTGAACTGGCAAAGGTTGGCAGAGTACACGTTGTAGGCCTGACAAACAGACGCTTGGAGACAACTAACTGCCTTTCAATCTATAACAGAGAAAAAAGTTTTTGGGTTTTTAAATGCACGCTATTGTGAAACCAGTGAGTGAGTGGTGGCACTGGGCAAGTGAGCATAGTATACGCTGCAAGCCTGACACACACACTTGCAGACAACTAACTGCTATTCAATCTATTACAGTGAAAAAAGTTTTTGGGTTTTAATTGCAAGCTATTGTGACACCAGATATGAGTGGCAATGTGCACTGGCAGAGGTTGGAAGAGTACACGCTGTAGGCCTGACACCCACTTAAAGACAACTAACTGCTATTCAATCTATAACAGTGAAAAAAGTTTTTGGGTTTTTAAATGCACGCTATTGTGACACCAGATATGAGTGGCACTGTGCACTGGCAGAGGTTGGCAGAGTAGACGCTGTAGGCCTGACACAACCGCTTGAAGACAACTAACTGCTATTTAATCTATAACAGTAAAAAAAGTTTTTGGGTTTTAAATGCACGCTATTGTGAAACCAGATATGAGTGGCAATGTGCACTGGCAAAGTTTGGCAGAGTACACGCTGCAGGCCTGAAACCCGCTTGAAGTCAACTAACTGATATTCAATCTATAACAGTGAAAAAAGTTTTTGGGTTTTTAAATGCACGCTATTGTGACACCAGATATGAGTGGCAC
Organism: Pelobates fuscus; assembly: GCF_036172605.1. Lineage (NCBI taxonomy): Eukaryota > Metazoa > Chordata > Amphibia > Anura > Pelobatidae > Pelobates > Pelobates fuscus. The sequence goes on from NC_086327.1 coordinate 60,025,452, forward strand.
TGTGCACTGGCAGAGATTGGCAGAGTACACACTGTAGGCCTGACACCCGCTTGCAGACAACTAACTGCTATTCAATCTATAACAGTAAAAAAAGTTTTGGGGTTTTAAATGCAACCTATTGCGACACCAGATAAGAGTGGCACTGTGCACTGGCAGAGGTTGGCAGAGTACACGCTGTAGGCCTGACACACACTTATGAAGGACACCGACTGCTATTATATTACAGTCAAAAAAGTTTTTTGGTTTTTAAATGCATGCTATTGTGACACCAGATAAGAGTGGCAATGTGCACTGGCAGAGGTTGGCAGAGTACACGCTGAAAGCCTGACACCCGCTTGAAGACAACTAACTGCTATTCAATCTATAACAGTGAAAAAAGTTTTTGGGTTTTTAAATGCAAGCTATTGGGACACCAGATATGAGTGGCACTGTGCACTTTCAGAGGTTAGCAGAGTACATGCTGGAGGCCTGACACACCCGCTTGGAGACAACTAACTGCTATTCAATCTATAACAGTGAAAAAAGTTTTTTGGTTTTAAATGCACGCTATTGTGACACCAGATATGAGTTGCAATGTGCACTGGCAAAGGTTGGCAGAGTACACGTTGTTTCCTGACACACAGACGCTTGCAGACAACTAACTGCTATTCAATCTATAACAGTGAAAAAAGTTTTTGGGTTTTTAAATGCAAGCTATTGGGACACCAGATATGAGTGGCACTGTGCACTGGCAGAGGTTGGCAGAGTACATGCTGGAGGCCTGACACACCCGCTTGGAGACAACTAACTGCTATTCAATCTATAACAGTGAAAAAAGTTTTTAGGTTTTAAATGCACGCTATTGTGACACCAGATATGAGTTGCAATGTGCACTGGCAAAGGTTGGCAGAGTACACGTTGTAGGCCTGACACACAGACGCTTGCAGATAACTAACTGCTATTCAATCTATAACAGTGAAAAAAGTTTTGGGGTTTTTAAATGCACGCTATTGTGACACCAGATAAGAGTGGCACTTTGATCTGGCAAAGGTTGGCAGAGTACACGTTGTAGGCCTGACACACACCCGCTTGGAGACAACTAACTGCTATTCAATCTATAACGGTGAAAAAAGTTTTTGGGTTTTAAATGCACGCTATTGTGACACCAGATATGAGTGGTACTGTGAACTGGCAAAGGTTGGCAGAGTACACGCTTTAGGCCTGACACACAGACGCTTGGAGACAACTAACTGCTATTCAATCTATAACAGTGAAAAAAGTTTTTTGGTTTTTAAATGCATGCAATTGTGAAACCAGTGAGTGAGTGGTGGCACTGGGCAAGTGGGTACAGTATACGCTGCGAGCCTGACACACACGCTTGCAGAAAACTAACTGCTATTCAATCTATTACAGTGAAAAAAGTTTTTTGGTTTTTAAATGCACGCGACTGTGACACCAGATAAGAGTGCCACTTTGAACTGGCAAAGGTTGACAGAGTACACGTTGTAGGCCTGACCAGGGCCGGCCTTAGGGGTGTGCGAGCTGTGCGGCCGCACAGGGCGCCATGGAGCAGGGGGCGCCGTGGATTTAAAAAAAAAAAAAAAAATTTTTTTTTTTTTTTTTACATTTGCAGCGGGGCGGAGCTTACCGTGCGGCGGGGGCGGAGCTAAAAGCGCCGGAAAACTGCTGCAGGGGAAGCAGGAAGGAGTCCCTGCTTCCCCACCAAACAGTCACCAGGAGCTGCACTGCCTCCACAATGAACTCCACAGGTAACTGTGGGATTGTCAGGTGAGTGTGACTCTCTGCCTGTGTTTATTACTGTCTGTGTGTGTATGACTGTCTGCCTGTGTGTGTCTGTGTATGACTGTCTGCCTGTGTGTGTGTGTCTGTGTATGACTGTCTGCCTGTGTGTGTGTGTGTGTGTGTGTGTGTGTGTATGACTGTCTGCCTCTGTGTGTGTCTGTGTGTATTACTGTCTGCCTCTGTGTGTGTCTGTGTGTATTACTGTCTGCCTCTGTGTGTGTCTGTGTGTATTACTGTCTGTGTCTGTGTGTATGACTGACTGTCTGCCTGTGTGTGTCTGTGTGTGTGAGACTGTCTGCCTGTGTGTGTGTGTGTGTGTGTGTGTGTGTGTGTGTGTGTGTGTGTGTGTGTGTATATGACTGTCTGCCACTGTGTGTCTGTGTGTATTACTGTCTGCCTCTGTGTGTATGACTGTCTGCCTCTGTGTGTATGACTGTCTACCTCTGTGTGTGTGATTGTGTGTATGACTGCCTCTGTGTGTATGGCTGTCTGCCTCTGTGTGTCTGTGTGTATGGCTGTCTGCCTGTGTGTGTCTGTGTGTATGACTGTCTGCGTGTTTGTCTGTGTGTATTACTGTCTGCCTCTGTGTGTGTCTGTGTGTATTACTGTGTGTGTCTGTGTGTATGACTGACTGTCTGCCTGTGTGTGTCTGTGTGTGTGTGTGAGAGACTGTCTGCCTTTGTGTGTCTGTGTGTGTGTGTATGACTGTCTGCCTGTGTGTGTGTGTGGATGTCTTCCTGTGTGTGTGTATGGCCGTCTGACTCTGTGTGTGTGTGTGTGTGTGTCACATACAACCAATACACGCATATCACACACTGTTAATACACCCATTACAAATATCACACATAGCATACATATCACACACAGTCATCACACCTACTATCACATACACAGACAACACAAACATTACAGCATACATGGATGACGGGGGGAGGGGGGGCGCTGTGAAGATTTTTCGCACAGGGCGTCAAAATGTCTAAGGCCGGCCCTGGGCCTGACACACACCCGCTTGGAGACAACTAACTGCTATTCAATCTATTACAGTGAAAAAAGTTTTTGGGTTTTAATTGCAAGCTATTGTGACACCAGATATGAGTGGCAATGTGCACTGGCAGAGGTTGGAAGAGTACACGCTGTAGGCCTGACACCCACTTAAAGACAACTAACTGCTATTCAATCTATAACAGTGAAAAAAGTTTTTGGGTTTTTAAATGCACGCTATTGTGACACCAGATATGAGTGGCACTGTGCACTGGCAGAGGTTGGCAGAGTAGACGCTGTAGGCCTGACACAACCGCTTGAAGACAACTAACTGCTATTTAATCTATAACAGTAAAAAAAGTTTTTGGGTTTTAAATGCACGCTATTGTGAAACCAGATATGAGTGGCAATGTGCACTGGCAAAGTTTGGCAGAGTACACGCTGCAGGCCTGAAACCCGCTTGAAGTCAACTAACTGATATTCAATCTATAACAGTGAAAAAAGTTTTTGGGTTTTTAAATGCACGCTATTGTGACACCAGATATGAGTGGCACTGTGCACTGGCAGAGATTGGCAGAGTACACACTGTAGGCCTGACACCCGCTTGCAGACAACTAACTGCTATTCAATCTATAACAGTAAAAAAAGTTTTTGGGTTTTAAATGCAACCTATTGCGACACCAGATAAGAGTGGCACTGTGCACTGGCAGAGGTTGGCAGAGTACACGCTGTAGGCCTGACACACACTTATGAAGGACACCGACTGCTATTATATTACAGTCAAAAAAGTTTTTTGGTTTTTAAATGCATGCTATTGTGACACCAGATAAGAGTGGCAATGTGCACTGGCAGAGGTTGGCAGAGTACACGCTGAAAGCCTGACACCCGCTTGAAGACAACTAACTGCTATTCAATCTATAACAGTGAAAAAAGTTTTTGGGTTTTTAAATGCAAGCTATTGGGACACCAGATATGAGTGGCACTGTGCACTTTCAGAGGTTAGCAGAGTACATGCTGGAGGCCTGACACACCCGCTTGGAGACAACTAACTGCTATTCAATCTATAACAGTGAAAAAAGTTTTTTGGTTTTAAATGCACGCTATTGTGACACCAGATATGAGTTGCAATGTGCACTGGCAAAGGTTGGCAGAGTACACGTTGTTTCCTGACACACAGACGCTTGCAGACAACTAACTGCTATTCAATCTATAACAGTGAAAAAAGTTTTTGGGTTTTTAAATGCAAGCTATTGGGACACCAGATATGAGTGGCACTGTGCACTGGCAGAGGTTGGCAGAGTACATGCTGGAGGCCTGACACACCCGCTTGGAGACAACTAACTGCTATTCAATCTATAACAGTGAAAAAAGTTTTTAGGTTTTAAATGCACGCTATTGTGACACCAGATATGAGTTGCAATGTGCACTGGCAAAGGTTGGCAGAGTACACGTTGTAGGCCTGACACACAGACGCTTGCAGATAACTAACTGCTATTCAATCTATAACAGTGAAAAAAGTTTTGGGGTTTTTAAATGCACGCTATTGTGACACCAGATAAGAGTGGCACTTTGATCTGGCAAAGGTTGGCAGAGTACACGTTGTAGGCCTGACACACACCCGCTTGGAGACAACTAACTGCTATTCAATCTATAACGGTGAAAAAAGTTTTTGGGTTTTAAATGCACGCTATTGTGACACCAGATATGAGTGGTACTGTGAACTGGCAAAGGTTGGCAGAGTACACGCTTTAGGCCTGACACACAGACGCTTGGAGACAACTAACTGCTATTCAATCTATAACAGTGAAAAAAGTTTTTTGGTTTTTAAATGCATGCAATTGTGAAACCAGTGAGTGAGTGGTGGCACTGGGCAAGTGGGTACAGTATACGCTGCGAGCCTGACACACACGCTTGCAGAAAACTAACTGCTATTCAATCTATTACAGTGAAAAAAGTTTTTTGGTTTTTAAATGCACGCGACTGTGACACCAGATAAGAGTGCCACTTTGAACTGGCAAAGGTTGACAGAGTACACGTTGTAGGCCTGACCAGGGCCGGCCTTAGGGGTGTGCGAGCTGTGCGGCCGCACAGGGCGCCATGGAGCAGGGGGCGCCGTGGATTTAAAAAAAAAAAAAAAATTTTTTTTTTTTTTTTTTTTTACATTTGCAGCGGGGCGGAGCTTACCGTGCGGCGGGGGCGGAGCTAAAAGCGCCGGAAAACTGCTGCAGGGGAAGCAGGAAGGAGTCCCTGCTTCCCCACCAAACAGTCACCAGGAGCTGCACTGCCTCCACAATGAACTCCACAGGTAACTGTGGGATTGTCAGGTGAGTGTGACTCTCTGCCTGTGTTTATTACTGTCTGTGTGTGTATGACTGTCTGCCTGTGTGTGTCTGTGTATGACTGTCTGCCTGTGTGTGTGTGTCTGTGTATGACTGTCTGCCTGTGTGTGTGTGTGTGTGTGTGTGTATGACTGTCTGCCTCTGTGTGTGTCTGTGTGTATTACTGTCTGCCTCTGTGTGTGTCTGTGTGTATTACTGTCTGCCTCTGTGTGTGTCTGTGTGTATTACTGTCTGTGTCTGTGTGTATGACTGACTGCCTGTGTGTGTCTGTGTGTGTGAGACTGTCTGCCTGTGTGTGTGTGTGTGTGTGTGTGTGTATATGACTGTCTGCCACTGTGTGTCTGTGTGTATTACTGTCTGCCTCTGTGTGTATGACTGTCTGCCTCTGTGTGTATGACTGTCTACCTCTGTGTGTGTGATTGTGTGTATGACTGCCTCTGTGTGTATGGCTGTCTGCCTCTGTGTGTCTGTGTGTATGGCTGTCTGCCTGTGTGTGTCTGTGTGTATGACTGTCTGCGTGTTTGTCTGTGTGTATTACTGTCTGCCTCTGTGTGTGTCTGTGTGTATTACTGTGTGTGTCTGTGTGTATGACTGACTGTCTGCCTGTGTGTGTCTGTGTGTGTGTGTGAGAGACTGTCTGCCTTTGTGTGTCTGTGTGTGTGTGTATGACTGTCTGCCTGTGTGTGTGTGTGGATGTCTTCCTGTGTGTGTGTATGGCCGTCTGACTCTGTGTGTGTGTGTGTGTGTGTCACATACAACCAATACACGCATATCACACACTGTTAATACACCCATTACAAATATCACACATAGCATACATATCACACACAGTCATCACACCTACTATCACATACACAGACAACACAAACATTACAGCATACATGGATGACGGGGGGAGGGGGGGCGCTGTGAAGATTTTTCGCACAGGGCGTCAAAATGTCTAAGGCCGGCCCTGGGCCTGACACACACCCGCTTGGAGACAACTAACTGCTATTCAATCTATAACAGTAAAAAAAGTTTTTTGGTTTTAAATGCACGCAATTGTGACACCAGATATGAGTGGCAATATGCACTGGCAGAGGTTGGCAGAGTAGACGCTGTAGGCCTGACACACCCGCTTGAAGACAACTAACTGCTATTTAATCTATAACAGTAAAAAAAGGTTTTGGATTTTAAATGCACGCTATTGTGAAACCAGTGAGTGAGTAGTGGCACTGGGCAAGTGGGCACAGTATACGATGCAAGCCTGACACACACACTTGCAGACAACTAACTGCTATTCAATCTATTACATTGAAAAAAGTTTTTGGGTTTTTAAATGCACGCTACTGTGACACCAGATAAGAGTGCCACTTTGAACTGGCAAAGGTTGACAGAGTACACGTTGTAGGCCTGACACACAGACGCTTGGAGACAACTAACTGCTATTCAATCTATAACAGTGAAAAAAGTTTTTTGGTTTTAATTGCATGCTATTGTGACACCAGATATGAGGGGCAATGTGCACTGGAAGAGGTTGGCAGAGTACACGCTGTAGGCCTGACACCCACTTAAAGACAACTAACTGCTATTCAATCTATAACAGTGAAAAAAGTTTTTGGGTTTTTAAATGCACGCTATTGTGACACCAGATATGAGTAGCACTGTGCACTGGCAGAGGTTGGCAGAGTAGACGCTGTAGGCCTGACACACCTGCTTGAAGACAACTAACTGCTATTTAATCTATAACAGTAAAAAAAGTTTTTTTGGTTTTAAATGCACGCAATTGTGACACCAGATATGAGTGGCAATGTGCACTGGCAGAGGTTGGCAGAGTACACGCTGTAGGCCTGACACCCGCTTGAAGACAACTAACTGGTATTCAATCAATAACAGTAAAAAAAGTTTTTGGGTTTTTAAATGCACGCCAGATATGACACCAGATATGAGTGGCAATGTGCACTGGCAAAGGTATGTGACGCTGTAGGCCTGACACACCCGCTTGAAGACAACTAACTGGCAGAGGTTGGCAGAGTACACGCTGTAGGCCTGACACACACTTATGAAGGACACTGACTGCTATTATATTACAGTCAAAAAAGTTTTGGGGTTTTTAAATGCATGCTATTGTGACACCAGATAAGAGTGGCAATGTGCACTGGAAGAGGTTGGCAGAGTAGACGCTGTAGGCCTGACGCACCTGCTTGAAGACAACTAACTGCTCTTCAATCTATAACAGTGAAAAACGTTTTTGGGTTTTTAAATGCAATCTACTGCGACACCAGATAAGAGTGGCACTGTGCACTGGCAGAGATTGGCAGAGTACACGCTGTAGGCCTGACACACACTTATGAAGGACACTGACTGCTATTATATTACAGTCAAAAAAGTTTTTGGGTTTTTAAATGCATGCTATTGTGACACCAGATAAGAGTGGCAATGTGCACTGGAAGAGGTTGGCAGAGTAGACGCTGTAGGCCTGACGCACCTGCTTGAAGACAACTAACTGCTCTTCAATCTATAACAGTGAAAAAAAATTTTTGGTTTTTAAATGCAATCTATTGCGACACCAGATAAGAGTGGCACTGGCAGAGGTTGGCAGAGTACACGCTGTAGGCCTGACACACACTTATGAAGGACACTGACTGCTATTATATTACAGTCAAGAAAGTTTTTGGGTTTTTAAATGCATGCTATTGTGACACCAGATAAGAGTGGCAATGTGCACTAGCAGAGGTTGGCAGAGTAGACGCTGTAGGCCTGACACACCCGCTTGAAGACAACTAACTGCTATTCAATCTATAACAGTGAAAAAAGTTTTTGTTTTTTAAATGCACGCTATTGTGACACCAGATATGAGTGGCACTGTGCACTGGCAGAGGTTGGCAGAGTACACGCTGTAGGCTTAACACACACTTATGAAGGACACTGACTGCTATTTTATTACGGTCAAAAAAGTGTTTTGGTTTTTAAATGCAAGCTATTGTGACACCAGATATGAGTGGCACTGTGCACTGGCAGAGGTTGGAAGAGTACACACTGTTGGCCTGACACACAGACGCTTGCAGACAACTAACTGCTATTCAATCTATTACAGTGAAAAAAATATTTTTGCTTTTAAATGCACGCTATTGTGACACCAGATATGAGTGGCACTGTGCACTGGCAGAGGTTGGCAGAGTAGTCGCTGTAGGCCTGACACACATGCTTGAAGACAACTAACTGCTATTCAATCTATAACAGTGAAAACACTTTTTTTGTTTTTAAATGCACCAGATATGAGTGGTGGCACTGGGCAAGGGGGCACAGTATCCACTGTGAGCCTGACACAGAAGCTGGCAGGCAGGCAACTGCAATTAGATTACACAGATAAAAAAAGCAGACTGATGTTCTAGCCCTAAAAAGGGCTTTTTGGGGGTGCTGATCTTACAGCAGAGATCAGATGAGTCCGTCAGGACTGTAGTGGACACTGAATACACTAGCCTAGCTATCCATTTCCCTATCAAATCAACAGCAGCTACACTTTCCCTCCTCTCACTAAGAATGCAGCTTCAGAATGAATCTAAAATGGATGCTGTCCAGTAGGTGGGAGGGTCTGCTAGGGAGGGTGTGCTGCTGATTGGCTGGAATGTGTCTGCTGACTGTGAGGCACAGGGTCAAAGTTTACTCAATGATGACGAATAGGGGGTGGATCGAAACGCGCATATGTTCGACCGTCGTGGTGAACGCGAACGCGCTATGTTCGCCGGGAACTATTCGCCAGCGAACCGTTCGGTACATCACTCTTGCTGAGAGTTTAGTCTGCAAACAGTTTTTTTTCCTTAAAAAAAAAAAAAAAATCCTTCACTGCTTTTAAATCAAGGAGTAACCTGAATTAACCATCTGGCTTCGGCACTAAAAACAGGCTTTAATAAGTTCATGAAAGTCTTTTTGGAAGATAGCTCTATTAAGTTTTCTTTCAAAGTGTCTGGACTTCTGTAAAAAGATCCGAAGCTGTTCGGGTTGGCTGTACTGCGAAACAAAGGAATGTTCTTAGAGGAAGTTCTGTTTGCTATTTGTAAAGGACCCAGTTGCCTGTAGTGGCATTTTACCCACTGGGAAGTAAAAGTCAGATGTCTTCATCCTATAGGTCTAGTGCCATAATCTACAATCTTTTGTCTTTTCAGAGAATTTTCCTTCAGAGATTTCTTTTAGTCAGATATTTCTTTTATTCCAATGGAATTTCGCCAGAAACATTGGACTTTTACTACCAATGTTTCTGCAATCAGGGATTTGCTTTGTATTGCCGTAGCAGAGAGTTTGCATATCTGCCCTTTTCCTGGCTAATCATGGCAGCATCACTTAGCAGTCACAGGACAGGAATTAATTAGATGAATTAGACTGATAGGTATAAAGAGTCCCTCCTCCCCTTACACCGCACTCCTCTTGGAAGACTAAGCGCTTCAAGGATCGGTCCTTTCGGGACAGCAGAAGCTATAGACCAGGAAGAGAGTATTCCAGAAATTTTTCTTGGAAAATCTTCTCACATTATTGGCCAATAAGGCTTCCAGAGGAAGAGGAGCTAGAACCTCTGGGAAGAACTGCCCATTCGGGGACTGTGGGAGGAAGACTGAAGTTCTTTTATCCGCTGTGTAAAATATTAGGGACGTGTGGGGCAATTCCATCATAAGAGAGGGTTACAGGATAAAATTTGCCTCTTACGCAAAATCTTCTTTCTTCAAGAAATCAAAGGTGTTGGCAGGCATCAAACGAAGGGCCATGAGGGCCTGCATTTCTACTCTTCTGGAACAAAAAGTTATAGAAGAAGTTCCAAAACAGGAAAGGTTCCAAGGGGTTTACTCCACAGTGTTCTTGGCTCCAAAACCCCAGGGAAAGTGGCGTCTCATCCTGAACTTGAAAGGAGTTAACTCCATGCTCGACGTAAGAACATTTAAGATGGAATCTTTACAGACCATCTTAAAAAGTATCAAAAGAGGGGATTGGATGACATCTATAAACTTGAGGGACGCCTACTACCAAATCTCTACAAACCATGATCATATGCGGTTTCTCAGATTCTGGGCTCTAGGAAGGCATTTTCAATTCCGGGGACTGACATTTGGCCTCAGCTTGGCACCAAGAACGCTCTCAAAAGTTCTTGTCACCTTGATTGCCTTAATAAGAGTGAGAGGTATCGCAATCTTCCATTACTTGGACAATATCCTTATCATAGGACTATCTCAAAGGATAGTGGCTCATCATACTTGGGTTACGATGAACATTCTTTGAGACCACGGTTGGCTTCTGAACATAGAGAAAAGTTTCCTAATTCCTTCACAAAAGATCATATTCCTCAGAGCAGTAATAAACACTATCTCCGCCCATGTGTTCCTGTTTCCAGAGAGGGCTGTGAGGATCTGAGACAAAATAATAAAACTACAAGGTTTTGAGACTGGCTCAGCCAGAGAAGTCATGAGCCTCCTTGTTTCTTTGACTTCAACGATTGGGCTGGTAAAATGGGCCCAATGGAAGTTTCACACTGTTCAGAATTGCTTCCTTCTTCAATTCGACAAAGTAGAAACAGATTGGGAGCAAATAATAGGTCTGCCCCTGCCAGTAAGAAAAGGGTTGGACTGGTGGATGGGTAAGAAGAATTTGGCAAAAGGCTTCCCGTTGGAGGAACCTCCTTGGAACGCTATTACAACAAATGCCAGTTTCTCTGGATGGGGTGCCCACTTCAATTCCACAGGGACACAAGGGAAGTGGACCCGAGAAGAGAGTCGCCTACACTCAAATCTAAGAGAACTAAGAGCTATTTCCAAAGCCGTCTTGGTATTCCTCCCGATGATCGAAAAAATCTTGGGTACTAGTCAAAACAGACAACCAAGCAGTTGCTTCGTATGTGAACAACCAAGGAGGCACAAGAAGCAGCTTGCTCTTGAAGGAACTAGTTTCCTTGATGAAGGTGGACATGAAAAATCTCCAAGGTCTGAAGGTTTTTGTAACGGAGCTCCGTGTACTCCGACCGAGTACCCTCCATTGATGGATGCTCCTAGCGCTTACAGAGGACTCCAAGCACTGCAGACGACACCACAACCACCGCAGGCTCCACAACCGCCGTAGCTTAACTGGAGCCTCGCCGTCTTCCTTCCACCCTGGATCGGATTCTGTCCTCCAGGACCGTGTGGAGAAGACCTCTCCTCCAGGAGAGCGTATCCGGAACAGGCTCTTAAAAGAGCTAAGTGATTAAGCTCAGGGGAATATGCAGAGCATAGCAATCCCCAATGTGATATAGCAGTTCCCTCCAATAACGAGACGAGGCTACGTATTGAGGGTCAGAAGAGGTCTGAGGTGCTGGAACACCCAGCCTGGTTTGAGCGCACAAAACTACCGAATAGCGCGCAGATCCTATTCACACAGTGCAATTGCCATGGAGCTAAAGTCTTTCCCATAGTCTTTCATTATATGAATAGGCTCCATGGTATAGCTATCTGGGGTATCACATTCCCATAAAGTCTGGTCCATAGTCCAAAGGCAAGAGGCGGGCAATCAGCCCCCTCCAAGGACACGTGGCGAGGTCGGTTTCGCCACCCCCAAATGTAAGTTTTACAGGGCAATATAGTCCAGGGCCATAGTCGCAGGGGAGGAGGCAGGCAAGCAGGCCTCTCCAGGACAAAGTGGCGAAGGGCACTTTGTCACACATCTCCCCTTTGGGGGGAAGACTAACCAGGCACCTGACCTTCTGTCGGTCAGTGCCTCCGTTAGTCGATCCGCCAACCCACAATATATAGATGCCAGAGTAGCCCCCCCACAACAACAAAGTACAAGAGCAGCCCACCCACAACAAACAGTTACTGCACCTGGGTATTTTGCTGTGGTGATGGGGTAACACGCTGAGGGGACTTGAAGGCCCTCTGCCCTGATGCCAGCTCTTCTGCTGAGATAGCCTGCCGGACATCAGGCTCTGGACCAGGGAGAAAGGTAGGGCAGAGGCCGACTGCACTCTGCCCAGCTGCCAGCTCTTCTGCTGGGATGCTTGGAACATAGTCTGGCTTAGTAGCCAGCGGAACATGGGAGTCAGTGGGGGTTAACATCTCCTCTGTTAACCCTGGTGCCACGCTAGGAGTTAGCTGGGGAGGGGAATTTGTACTTACCCCCTCCTCCTGTTGTCCCAATGAGGGTAGTTGGGGATCTGGACAGGCTGGCCAGCATCCCTGTAGGTCAGGCACAGAGACCACGGTCCCATCTGCGCCGTCTGGGAGATTGGTGTCTCCCCTTGTTAGGGTAAGCTGCCGCTGGGGAGAGGGGGTGCTGTGCTCCTCTCCCTGAAACACAGGCTGCCGCTGGAGAGGGAGACCGCCTGTCTCCACTCCCGTAACATTGTCCTGCTGCTGGAGAGAGGGACCAACTGTCTCTGCTCTCTGTAGGACACACTGCTGCTGGGGGGGAAGGACGGCACCTTCGGCCCCCTGTAACTCAATCTGCCGCTGGGGAGGAAGGACGGAACCTTCAGCTCCCTGGGTTACACACTGCCGCCTCAGGGGAAGACGGCTAACCTCCTCGGATGCAGCCTCTACTCTGCTGCTGTAACACTCTTTCCGCTGAGTATACTCTCCGTCCATCCTTGATTTTCGCTTAGCCATGACCTGGTTCCAGATCCCCTGGAATATCTCCATGGATACATAACCCCCATACTGGGCCACTCGCTGCCTCACCTCGGCCAGCCCATAATCCTCAGTGTCAGAGCCTTCCAGACTTGTCTGCTCCAAGTCGCTGGATACCTCTGCTGCCAGGGGCACTGCACGAGTGCTAACGTTGCCCTCAATTTGTAACTCCAAGGAATTGGTGTTGTCTGTAGCTGTCTTTCTGGCTGTAGGAACGATCCCACCGCTGCCACCACTGTAACGGAGCTCCGTGTACTCCGACCGAGTACCCTCCGTTGATGGATGCTCCTAGCGCTGACAGAGGACTCCAAGCACTGCAGACGACACCACAACCACCGCAGGCTCCACAACCGCCGTAGTTTAACTGGAGCCTCGCCGTCTTCCTTCCACCCTGGATCGGATTCTGTCCTCCAGGACCGTGTGGAGAAGACCTCTCCTCCAGGAGAGCGTATCCGGAACAGGCTCTTAAAAGAGCTAAGTGATTAAGCTCAGGGGAATATGCAGAGCATAGCAATCCCCAGTGTGATATAGCAGTTCCCTCCAATAACAAGACGAGGCTACGTATTGAGGGTCAGAAGAGGTCTGAGGTGCTGGAACACCCAGCCTGGTTTTTATTACAAGTGTACACATACAGGCCACACCCAGGGGGAGGCATAAAATAACCAATAGTATCATGGGTGCAACCCACACATCCCCTCCCCTTAGTGTGACACATAATACCATTATACATACAGTTAAAATATACTTTTTACACAACTTTCATAACTCTAAAACCATACATCACATTCACATAAAAATACATATCCACAATCAATCCATTCAGGGGAACAACATATTAAAAAATGGCATGAATCCGACCAGGGTTTCAAAAGTTACTAAAAGTATCTTTTGTCCCTTACTAGCCGCATGGCAAACCGGTTTAGACAGGTTTTACATAGGCCTCTATCCTGGAGACAAAGAGGAAAGTAATCCAATTATCCAGGGCTAGAAGCAGACTCCATTAACCACATGGTTGCAGAAAGACATAAAACACTTTAAAATACAGAAAGTTACTTTTTATCCATAACACACAGACATTTCACATATCCCCAGATAGCTGGGATCTGAGCGCACAAAACTACCGAATAGCGCGCAGATCCTATTCACACAGTACAATTGCCATGGAGCTAAAGTCTTTCCCATAGTCTTTCATTATATGAATAGGCTCCATGGTATAGCTATCTGGGGTATCACATTCCCATAAAGTCTGGTCCATAGTCCAAAGGCAAGAGGCGGGCAATCAGCCCCCTCCAAGGACACGTGGCGAGGTCGGTTTCGCCACCCCCAAATGTAAGTTTTACAGGGCAATATAGTCCAGGGCCTTAGTCGCAGGGGAGGAGGCAGGCAAGCAGGCCTCTCCAGGACAAAGTGGCGAAGATCACTTTGTCACAGTTTCTTCCTAAGGTGATTTCTCAGTTTCATCTCTCTCAAGAAGTGGTCCTTCCATCATTCTACCCCAATCCTACTTCTCAAGAGGAAGTTAGGTGGCAACGTTTGGATGTCATGAACTGAAGCTAGTTCATTCTGAATCATACAGAAAGACTGACTAACTCTTCATTTTACCTTCAGGAGTTAGGAAAGGTGAGGCGGCCTCTTTATCTACATTGAAACGTTAGATTTCGCTAATGATCAGGATAAGAACACATTCTACCAGAGCATTGTCAACTTCATGGGCTAATATATAGTAATGTGACAGCATATCACATTACTATATAGATTCACACAAGAAAACCAGATACAGGACTACAGAGAACACCAAGTTAATGTAACTTTAAATATTATGGATTGATACAAAGTTTCATTGTAAGGAAAGGCGAACAAGGGTTCAGTGGTGTCAAAATTCTAATTTTATGGACAAAAAGGAGACATCTAAATAAAGTCTCTGAAGTCTCACAGGTCTTTGACGGATAGGCATAAAGATAGCCAAAAATGACATCAATTGCATCACAAAATCCAGTTAACCCCTTACACAAAGGATAATTGGAACTCCTGACAAATTTCTGGTGGTGTTATGCCATTTACTGACCAAACTCTTGATAGCCTGTAGGGAAGACACACCCACCTTACTCTATTGGGAAGATAAACCAGAGGTTCCCATCCCTCAAGTACCCCCTACCAGTCCAGGATTTAGGGGTTACCCTGTTGTGTCTAAAGTGTTTATTTTTTCCCCCCTTTTTCTAAAAAACACCTTAGACACCACAGGGTAATCCCTAAATCCTGGACTGTTAGGGGGTACTTGAGGACTGGGTTGGGAACCACTGACGTAAAGGAAGATTCTCCTTTCAAAATTAAGGACAAAAAAGCGAAAGGCAGAGATCTTAGATCTAACATCTGGTGTAGGAATGAGGACACCTAACTTTCGCACTTCCCAAAAATTAAAAAAAAAAACTAAAATTTGTCTCTCCAACTGAAAACTATTTCCCCACAATTCTCATTTATACCTGCATTCACAATTCCTAGGATATATCTCCAAGTCTAAAAGAAATTCTACACAAAGAAGCTGGTTTTATTTAATTTGAATTAATTTTACTAAAAACATCTGGATAAAAAGGCTGGTCAGATTTCAACTATTATGAAATCTGATTTAGTGATATCTAGTTATATAAATTCCTTACTGCAGGAGGAATATTTACTGGTAATTTGTAAAAAAAAACAAAAACAAAAAAAACCTACCTGAAATTAGGGATAATAGTCTAATTAGGAAAGTTAAAATCCGGTTAGAATTATTCATATTGGATGAGAACGAATGGTTAACTGGTCTGAGAACTATTGTATTTGTCATTGCAATATAATAAAAAAAAAAAAAAAGTGTATTTTGTGAGAATTGTAGCCAAAGTTTATTGCTTTACGCTGTGCTGATGCGAAGAGTCCTGTACTAAGAAAGGTTTAGCAAGCTGATTTCAAGAGAGTGTCCGGTCCAAAAAACTGTTGAAGTTTGCATCTATCTGCATATGTTACTATTGAACAGTGGCGTCTCTAGGATTCATTTTTAGGGGGGGGCACAGGGTGGGCCAGGAACAAAAGTAGGGGGGCACATTCAACCCCGCCCTCGCCGCAGTTTGACCCCGCCCCTGCCGCATGTTAAGCCCCACCCCCGACAAAATGTGTTGATTCATTATTTTCCACCAGGGATTATTGAAAAAAACAAACACATTCCCTTTGATACAGTGCCATAGTTGCCAACATTTGAAAAAAAATTCCAAGGACATTTTGCAGCACAGCTATCAATTACTGTCTGTGTATAATATCCCTGGACAGTCAGTGCTCTCTGTTTAATACAGGGTTGTGTGTGTGTAATAAATTGGGACAGTCAGTGCTCCCTGTAACGGACACCTTCCGTTGATGGACGCTTCCTAGCTTGCGTCGAGGACCACAAGCACCGCACTGGACACCACAACCACCGCAGATTCCACAACCGCCGTAGCTTAACTGGAGCCGCGCCGTCTTCCGTCCACCCTGGAATGAACCTCCAGCATTAAGGACCGTGTGGGGAAGACCTCTCCTCCAGGAGAGGGTATCAGGAACAAGAACTAAGTGATAAAAGCTCAAGGGAGTATGCAGAGCATAGCAATCCCCAGTGTGATATAGCAGTTCCCTCCAATAACGAGACAAGGCTACGTATTGAGGGTCAAGAAGAACTCTGGTTTAATTACACACACTCTGCTTTTCTGCAATTCTCCCCTGCAAGGGAGACGCCCACATCCAATTAAACATTACCCACTCACACAATGGTTACCTCCCACAGATTCCCTCCCCTTAGCCTGAGAGGTAACCCAATTATAACGTACAATTTAAACATACATTTTTATAACTTTAAAACTATACATTCAATCTTCATAAAACAAGAGTTAGCTGGAAGTCCTTTATGACCGACCGCAAGCATATTTTCATGCCCAAAACAGTTCCACAGATTCAGGCTGTGCGGTCAGTCTATTTCTGGGGGAGATGATGGGGAGATGATGGGGAGATGATGGGGAGATGATGGGGAGATGATGGGGAGATGATGGGGAGATGATGGGGAGATGATGGGGAGATGATGGGGAGATGATGGGGAGATGATGGGGAGATGATGGGGAGATGATGGGGAGATGATGGGGAGATGATGGGGAGATGATGGGGAGATGATGGGGAGATGATGGGGAGATGATGGGGAGATGATGGGGAGATGATGGGGAGATGATGGGGAGATGATGGGGAGATGATGGGGAGATGATGGGGAGATGATGGGGAGATGATGGGGAGATGATGGGGAGATGATGGGGAGATGATGGGGAGATGATGGGGAGATGATGGGGAGATGATGGGGAGATGATGGGGAGATGATGGGGAGATGATGGGGAGATGATGGGGAGATGATGGGGAGATGATGGGGAGATGATGGGGAGATGATGGGGAGATGATGGGGAGATGATGGGGAGATGATGGGGAGATGATGGGGAGATGATGGGGAGATGATGGGGAGATGATGGGGAGATGATGGGGAGATGATGGGGAGATGATGGGGAGATGATGGGGAGATGATGGGGAGATGATGGGGAGATGATGGGGAGATGATGGGGAGATGATGGGGAGATGATGGGGAGATGATGGGGAGATGATGGGGAGATGATGGGGAGATGATGGGGAGATGATGGGGAGATGATGGGAGATGATGGGGAGATGATGGGGAGATGATGGGGAGATGATGGGGAGATGATGGGGAGATGATGGGGAGATGATGGGGAGATGATGGGGAGATGATGGGGAGATGATGGGGAGATGATGGGGAGATGATGGGGAGATGATGGGGAGATGATGGGGAGATGATGGGGAGATGATGGGGAGATGATGGGGAGATGATGGGGAGATGATGGGAGATGATGGGGAGATGATGGGGAGATGATGGGGAGATGATGGGGAGATGATGGGGAGATGATGGGGAGATGATGGGGAGATGATGGGGAGATGATGGGGAGATGATGGGGAGATGATGGGGAGATGATGGGGAGATGATGGGGAGATGATGGGGAGATGATGGGGAGATGATGGGGAGATGATGGGGAGATGATGGGGAGATGATGGGGAGATGATGGGGAGATGATGGGGAGATGATGGGGAGATGATGGGGAGATGATGGGGAGATGATGGGGAGATGATGGGGAGATGATGGGGAGATGATGGGGAGATGATGGGATGGGGAGATGATGGGGAGATGATGGGGAGATGATGGGGAGATGATGGGGAGATGATGGGGAGATGATGGGGAGATGATGGGGAGATGATGGGGAGATGATGGGGAGATGATGGGGAGATGATGGGGAGATGATGGGGAGATGATGGGGAGATGATGGGGAGATGATGGGGAGATGATGGGGAGATGATGGGGAGATGATGGGGAGATGATGGGGAGATGATGGGGAGATGATGGGGAGATGATGGGGAGATGATGGGGAGATGATGGGGAGATGATGGGGAGATGATGGGGAGATGATGGGGAGATGATGGGGAGATGATGGGGAGATGATGGGGAGATGATGGGGAGATGATGGGAGATGATGGGGAGATGATGGGGAGATGATGGGGAGATGATGGGGAGATGATGGGGAGATGATGGGGAGATGATGGGGAGATGATGGGGAGATGATGGGGAGATGATGGGGAGATGATGGGGAGATGATGGGGAGATGATGGGGAGATGATGGGGAGATGATGGGGAGATGATGGGGAGATGATGGGAGATGATGGGGAGATGATGGGGAGATGATGGGAGATGATGGGGAGATGATGGGGAGATGATGGGGAGATGATGGGGAGATGATGGGGAGATGATGGGGAGATGATGGGGAGATGATGGGGAGATGATGGGGAGATGATGGGGAGATGATGGGGAGATGATGGGGAGATGATGGGAGATGATGGGGAGATGATGGGGAGATGATGGGGAGATGATGGGGAGATGATGGGGAGATGATGGGATGGGGAGATGATGGGGAGATGATGGGGAGATGATGGGATGGGGAGATGATGGGGAGATGATGGGGAGATGATGGGGAGATGATGGGGAGATGATGGGGAGATGATGGGGAGATGATGGGGAGATGATGGGGAGATGATGGGGAGATGATGGGGAGATGATGGGGAGATGATGGGGAGATGATGGGGAGATGATGGGGAGATGATGGGGAGATGATGGGGAGATGATGGGGAGATGATGGGGAGATGATGGGGAGATGATGGGGAGATGATGGGGAGATGATGGGGAGATGATGGGGAGATGATGGGGAGATGATGGGGAGATGATGGGGAGATGATGGGGAGATGATGGGGAGATGATGGGGAGATGATGGGAGATGATGGGGAGATGATGGGGAGATGATGGGGAGATGATGGGGAGATGATGGGGAGATGATGGGGAGATGATGGGGAGATGATGGGGAGATGATGGGGAGATGATGGGGAGATGATGGGGAGATGATGGGGAGATGATGGGGAGATGATGGGGAGATGATGGGGAGATGATGGGGAGATGATGGGGAGATGATGGGGAGATGATGGGGAGATGATGGGGAGATGATGGGGAGATGATGGGGAGATGATGGGGAGATGATGGGGAGATGATGGGGAGATGATGGGGAGATGATGGGGAGATGATGGGGAGATGATGGGGAGATGATGGGGAGATGATGGGGAGATGATGGGGAGATGATGGGGAGATGATGGGGAGATGATGGGGAGATGATGGGGAGATGATGGGGAGATGATGGGGAGATGATGGGGAGATGATGGGGAGATGATGGGGAGATGATGGGGAGATGATGGGGAGATGATGGGGAGATGATGGGGAGATGATGGGGAGATGATGGGGAGATGATGGGGAGATGATGGGGAGATGATGGGGAGATGATGGGGAGATGATGGGGAGATGATGGGGAGATGATGGGGAGATGATGGGGAGATGATGGGGAGATGATGGGGAGATGATGGGGAGATGATGGGGAGATGATGGGGAGATGATGGGGAGATGATGGGGAGATGATGGGGAGATGATGGGGAGATGATGGGGAGATGATGGGGAGATGATGGGGAGATGATGGGGAGATGATGGGGAGATGATGGGGAGATGATGGGAGATGATGGGGAGATGATGGGGAGATGATGGGGAGATGATGGGGAGATGATGGGGAGATGATGGGGAGATGATGGGGAGATGATGGGGAGATGATGGGGAGATGATGGGGAGATGATGGGGAGATGATGGGGAGATGATGGGGAGATGATGGGGAGATGATGGGGAGATGATGGGGAGATGATGGGGAGATGATGGGGAGATGATGGGGAGATGATGGGGAGATGATGGGGAGATGATGGGGAGATGATGGGGAGATGATGGGGAGATGATGGGGAGATGATGGGGAGATGATGGGGAGATGATGGGGAGATGATGGGGAGATGATGGGGAGATGATGGGGAGATGATGGGGAGATGATGGGGAGATGATGGGGAGATGATGGGGAGATGATGGGGAGATGATGGGGAGATGATGGGGAGATGATGGGGAGATGATGGGGAGATGATGGGGAGATGATGGGGAGATGATGGGGAGATGATGGGGAGATGATGGGGAGATGATGGGGAGATGATGGGGAGATGATGGGGAGATGATGGGGAGATGATGGGGAGATGATGGGGAGATGATGGGGAGATGATGGGGAGATGATGGGGAGATGATGGGGAGATGATGGGGAGATGATGGGGAGATGATGGGGAGATGATGGGGAGATGATGGGGAGATGATGGGGAGATGATGGGGAGATGATGGGGAGATGATGGGGAGATGATGGGGAGATGATGGGGAGATGATGGGGAGATGATGGGGAGATGATGGGGAGATGATGGGGAGATGATGGGGAGATGATGGGGAGATGATGGGGAGATGATGGGGAGATGATGGGGAGATGATGGGGAGATGATGGGGAGATGATGGGGAGATGATGGGGAGATGATGGGGAGATGATGGGGAGATGATGGGGAGATGATGGGGAGATGATGGGGAGATGATGGGGAGATGATGGGGAGATGATGGGGAGATGATGGGGAGATGATGGGGAGATGATGGGGAGATGATGGGGAGATGATGGGGAGATGATGGGGAGATGATGGGGAGATGATGGGGAGATGATGGGGAGATGATGGGGAGATGATGGGGAGATGATGGGGAGATGATGGGGAGATGATGGGGAGATGATGGGGAGATGATGGGGAGATGATGGGGAGATGATGGGGAGATGATGGGGAGATGATGGGGAGATGATGGGGAGATGATGGGGAGATGATGGGGAGATGATGGGGAGATGATGGGGAGATGATGGGGAGATGATGGGGAGATGATGGGGAGATGATGGGGAGATGATGGGGAGATGATGGGGAGATGATGGGGAGATGATGGGGAGATGATGGGGAGATGATGGGGAGATGATGGGGAGATGATGGGGAGATGATGGGGAGATGATGGGGAGATGATGGGGAGATGATGGGGAGATGATGGGGAGATGATGGGGAGATGATGGGGAGATGATGGGGAGATGATGGGGAGATGATGGGGAGATGATGGGGAGATGATGGGGAGATGATGGGGAGATGATGGGGAGATGATGGGGAGATGATGGGGAGATGATGGGGAGATGATGGGGAGATGATGGGGAGATGATGGGGAGATGATGGGGAGATGATGGGGAGATGATGGGGAGATGATGGGGAGATGATGGGGAGATGATGGGGAGATGATGGGGAGATGATGGGGAGATGATGGGGAGATGATGGGGAGATGATGGGGAGATGATGGGGAGATGATGGGAGATGATGGGGAGATGATGGGGAGATGATGGGGAGATGATGGGGAGATGATGGGGAGATGATGGGGAGATGATGGGGAGATGATGGGGAGATGATGGGGAGATGATGGGAGATGATGATGGGGAGATGATGGGGAGATGATGGGGAGATGATGGGGAGATGATGGGGAGATGATGGGGAGATGATGGGGAGATGATGGGGAGATGATGGGGAGATGATGGGGAGATGATGGGGAGATGATGGGGAGATGATGGGGAGATGATGGGGAGATGATGGGGAGATGATGGGGAGATGATGGGGAGATGATGGGGAGATGATGGGGAGATGATGGGGAGATGATGGTGAGATGGGAGATGATGGGGAGATGATGGGGAGATGATGGGGAGATGATGGGGAGATGATGGGGAGATGATGGGGAGATGATGGGGAGATGATGGGGAGATGATGGGGAGATGATGGGAGATGATGGGGAGATGATGGGGAGATGATGGGGAGATGATGGGGAGATGATGGGGAGATGATGGGGAGATGATGGGGAGATGATGGGGAGATGATGGGGAGATGATGGGGAGATGATGGGGAGATGATGGGGAGATGATGGGGAGATGATGGGGAGATGATGGGGAGATGATGGGGAGATGATGGGGAGATGATGGGGAGATGATGGGGAGATGATGGGGAGATGATGGGGAGATGATGGGGAGATGATGGGGAGATGATGGGGAGATGATGGGGAGATGATGGGGAGATGATGGGGAGATGATGGGGAGATGATGGGGAGATGATGGGGAGATGATGGGAGATGATGGGGAGATGATGGGGAGATGATGGGGAGATGATGGGGAGATGATGGGGAGATGATGGGGAGATGATGGGGAGATGATGGGGAGATGATGGGGAGATGATGGGGAGATGATGGGGAGATGATGGGGAGATGATGGGGAGATGATGGGGAGATGATGGGGAGATGATGGGGAGATGATGGGGAGATGATGGGGAGATGATGGGGAGATGATGGGGAGATGATGGGGAGATGATGGGGAGATGATGGGGAGATGATGGGGAGATGATGGGGAGATGATGGGGAGATGATGGGGAGATGATGGGGAGATGATGGGGAGATGATGGGGAGATGATGGGGAGATGATGGGGAGATGATGGGGAGATGATGGGGAGATGATGGGGAGATGATGGGGAGATGATGGGGAGATGATGGGGAGATGATGGGGAGATGATGGGGAGATGATGGGGAGATGATGGGGAGATGATGGGGAGATGATGGGGAGATGATGGGGAGATGATGGGGAGATGATGGGGAGATGATGGGGAGATGATGGGGAGATGATGGGGAGATGATGGGGAGATGATGGGAGATGATGGGGAGATGATGGGGAGATGATGGGGAGATGATGGGGAGATGATGGGGAGATGATGGGGAGATGATGGGGAGATGATGGGGAGATGATGGGGAGATGATGGGGAGATGATGGGGAGATGATGGGGAGATGATGGGGAGATGATGGGGAGATGATGGGGAGATGATGGGGAGATGATGGGGAGATGATGGGGAGATGATGGGGAGATGATGGGGAGATGATGGGGAGATGATGGGGAGATGATGGGGAGATGATGGGGAGATGATGGGGAGATGATGGGGAGATGATGGGGAGATGATGGGGAGATGATGGGGAGATGATGGGGAGATGATGGGGAGATGATGGGGAGATGATGGGGAGATGATGGGGAGATGATGGGGAGATGATGGGGAGATGATGGGGAGATGATGGGGAGATGATGGGGAGATGATGGGGAGATGATGGGGAGATGATGGGGAGATGATGGGGAGATGATGGGGAGATGATGGGGAGATGATGGGGAGATGATGGGGAGATGATGGGGAGATGATGGGGAGATGATGGGGAGATGATGGGGAGATGATGGGGAGATGATGGGGAGATGATGGGGAGATGATGGGGAGATGATGGGGAGATGATGGGGAGATGATGGGGAGATGATGGGGAGATGATGGGGAGATGATGGGGAGATGATGGGGAGATGATGGGGAGATGATGGGGAGATGATGGGGAGATGATGGGGAGATGATGGGGAGATGATGGGGAGATGATGGGGAGATGATGGGGAGATGATGGGGAGATGATGGGGAGATGATGGGGAGATGATGGGGAGATGATGGGGAGATGATGGGGAGATGATGGGGAGATGATGGGGAGATGATGGGGAGATGATGGGGAGATGATGGGGAGATGATGGGGAGATGATGGGGAGATGATGGGGAGATGATGGGGAGATGATGGGGAGATGATGGGGAGATGATGGGGAGATGATGGGGAGATGATGGGGAGATGATGGGGAGATGATGGGGAGATGATGGGGAGATGATGGGGAGATGATGGGGAGATGATGGGGAGATGATGGGGAGATGATGGGGAGATGATGGGGAGATGATGGGGAGATGATGGGGAGATGATGGGGAGATGATGGGGAGATGATGGGGAGATGATGGGGAGATGATGGGGAGATGATGGGGAGATGATGGGGAGATGATGGGGAGATGATGGGGAGATGATGGGGAGATGATGGGGAGATGATGGGGAGATGATGGGGAGATGATGGGGAGATGATGGGGAGATGATGGGGAGATGATGGGGAGATGATGGGGAGATGATGGGGAGATGATGGGGAGATGATGGGGAGATGATGGGGAGATGATGGGGAGATGATGGGGAGATGATGGGGAGATGATGGGGAGATGATGGGGAGATGATGGGGAGATGATGGGGAGATGATGGGGAGATGATGGGGAGATGATGGGGAGATGATGGGGAGATGATGGGGAGATGATGGGGAGATGATGGGGAGATGATGGGGAGATGATGGGGAGATGATGGGGAGATGATGGGGAGATGATGGGGAGATGATGGGGAGATGATGGGGAGATGATGGGGAGATGATGGGGAGATGATGGGGAGATGATGGGGAGATGATGGGGAGATGATGGGGAGATGATGGGGAGATGATGGGGAGATGATGGGGAGATGATGGGGAGATGATGGGGAGATGATGGGGAGATGATGGGGAGATGATGGGGAGATGATGGGGAGATGATGGGGAGATGATGGGGAGATGATGGGGAGATGATGGGGAGATGATGGGGAGATGATGGGGAGATGATGGGGAGATGATGGGGAGATGATGGGGAGATGATGGGGAGATGATGGGGAGATGATGGGGAGATGATGGGGAGATGATGGGGAGATGATGGGGAGATGATGGGGAGATGATGGGGAGATGATGGGGAGATGATGGGGAGATGATGGGGAGATGATGGGGAGATGATGGGGAGATGATGGGGAGATGATGGGGAGATGATGGGGAGATGATGGGGAGATGATGGGGAGATGATGGGGAGATGATGGGGAGATGATGGGGAGATGATGGGGAGATGATGGGGAGATGATGGGGAGATGATGGGGAGATGATGGGGAGATGATGGGGAGATGATGGGGAGATGATGGGGAGATGATGGGGAGATGATGGGGAGATGATGGGGAGATGATGGGGAGATGATGGGGAGATGATGGGGAGATGATGGGGAGATGATGGGGAGATGATGGGGAGATGATGGGGAGATGATGGGGAGATGATGGGGAGATGATGGGGAGATGATGGGGAGATGATGGGGAGATGATGGGGAGATGATGGGGAGATGATGGGGAGATGATGGGGAGATGATGGGGAGATGATGGGGAGATGATGGGGAGATGATGGGGAGATGATGGGGAGATGATGGGGAGATGATGGGGAGATGATGGGGAGATGATGGGGAGATGATGGGGAGATGATGGGGAGATGATGGGGAGATGATGGGGAGATGATGGGGAGATGATGGGGAGATGATGGGGAGATGATGGGGAGATGATGGGGAGATGATGGGGAGATGATGGGGAGATGATGGGGAGATGATGGGGAGATGATGGGGAGATGATGGGGAGATGATGGGGAGATGATGGGGAGATGATGGGGAGATGATGGGGAGATGATGGGGAGATGATGGGGAGATGATGGGGAGATGATGGGGAGATGATGGGGAGATGATGGGGAGATGATGGGGAGATGATGGGGAGATGATGGGGAGATGATGGGGAGATGATGGGGAGATGATGGGGAGATGATGGGGAGATGATGGGGAGATGATGGGGAGATGATGGGGAGATGATGGGGAGATGATGGGGAGATGATGGGGAGATGATGGGGAGATGATGGGGAGATGATGGGGAGATGATGGGGAGATGATGGGGAGATGATGGGGAGATGATGGGGAGATGCCTACCTGTTCCTGTGGGTCAGCCACAGTAGCTGATTGTCATGCATGTTACATTGTCACAATAAACTACATTTTTATAGTTTGTTTGTAATGTGTGAAATACAAATCCTCTAATAAAGTGTACTCCAGAGTCTATAAGTGTTAAAATAATGAGTAGCTCTTAGCATTAATTTAAGGGGAACAATGCCAATATATATATATTCGATAATGTTTATAATGTTAAGATCACCACCATATAAATATCCTCACATTGTCTAGTGGAAGGCAAGCTGGATCCCTGGTGGTTTAGTATTGTGTTCGGCACCAATATCAGATGCAGACCACTTTAACAGCTCCCAGTGCTCCATCAATGACCAAGAGTACTAGGGAGCTCTTAAGTAGCTGAAGGAGGTGCAGACCACAAATGCTCCCTCAATGAAGTGAGGGGGCTCAGCCAGGTGATGTACGCCTGGTTCAAGAAGTCAGGGAGAAAGAGTTCCAGGGCCAGACAGGACCCCACCAGCCCATGTCCAAACCCTAGGTGGAAGTCTTAAGGTTAATACAGTTCTGGTGGGAAGAGTAGCCGCAGTGGTCACACAAGGTATCTGCCAAACACAAACAAGATTAGATACTCCCTTTGAGTGGCAAGTCCACACGACCCACATACAATGAAGGATGAACTTTTAGTTCAAGTTCTGAACATCTAGTACCTATGAGAAGTGTGAAGCCAGAAGCCACCAATACAATAACGAAAATAAGTAGGAAGTCATTTTATTTGCTTTTAATTAAGCAGTCCTGTCAACATGCATACAAATGGGTTGTTACATTGTTTTATTATAACTGCCCCTTATATTTAAGATACAGTATTTACACTAACCAAGCCAGGTAACTTCTTTCAACTGTACTTTGGTTTGCAAGAAGCCATTTGGACTAGGCAGACAAGCTATAGCTACAGGGTCTGCAATGTCGTAACAGGTGAGCAATAGGAGGTGCCAAGCTTGAGTTGTAAAGCCATTTGGTGAACACAAGGCATTGTAACTCAAAACATGGTGCTGCATATTCAGAAACTAGAACCTTCATCTTAGTGCAGTGATGAGAAAAAATTATACTATTATTTGATCCACCCATGCGGTGTGCAATATATGCATTGAAAGACTGCTTCAACTGGAGAGTGTCTATTAAACAGAAAGGTAAGGGAGTCATGGTAACTTGTGTGTCCAACACAGAGGTCTCTAGGAGGACATCCAGCTCAGAGCTAAGCTCCCGTGAGTTTCCCCGGGGGCATAAAGCCAGCATCACCAAGCATCTTCAGTGACACATCACCATCAGGTTTTATCACCAGCTTTGTAATACTACCATGATAGAGAGACAGTCAGGGCCAAGCTTCCGGTGGGAGTTGTAGTGCCCTGTAGATGAAGATATACATTTTGTCAGTACATGGAAGGCATAAGACACGTTTGAACAATATAGGTCTTGAGAGGTTATTTTTAATGCTGTAAAGCAGGATTCCACAAACTCTGCCCCCCCTCCCCCCCCAGATGTTGCTCAACTACAACCAGGGCCAGGCAAACTGCAAGGTGGGTGGTTTCTGCTCCCCAGCTTAATGAGACTGCGGCCGGAATACGACGTCATATTCCAGCCGCGGAATCATTAAGTAGCGCGCGAGGGCGGGGGGGGGGGAGCAGAGAAAGCACTGCTCCCCCAGTGGCCGCCATCACAGCTCCCCCTGCGGCCACCAGCACAGACGGCTGTCTGCCCTGCACAACCCCCGGTCACCCACAGGTAGTAGTAATGTGTGTCTGTCAATAGTGGTTTTTATTCACTTTTCCCCACGCCATGCTGGTCTCCCCTCCACTGGCCCTGCCTCTATGGCTGAGATCATCAAGTTTGATGATCTCAGCCAATCCAATGCTTTGCCATAGGATTAGCTGCAAAACGCTACACCAACCATCATCTCCTCATAGAGAGGCATTGAATCAATGTATCTCTATGGGGAATGTTCAGTGCCTCCAGAGCGTGGAGGCCCTTAATGTAGAAACACAGGAAGCACCTCTAGTGACCGTCTGAGTGATTGTCACTTTGAAGCAATGCAAACACTGCCTTTTCTCTGAAAGGTCAGTTTTTACATTAAAAAGCCTGCAGGGACAGGCTATAGACACCATTACCACTACAATAAGCTGTGTGCACGCGCGCTTGCTAGTGAGTGAGCTTGCTTGTATGTGAGCTTGTGTTTTTATGTCAATGAGCTTGTCTGTCGGCATGCAAGTATGCTTACTGTATAATTAAACAGTTACTCTGAAAGGACTAATATTTTATATTAGAAAATAATCTCTCGACATAACCTTACATGGCGCAATGATTTATGGAGCTGGCATAAATTTTTTCCAGGGCAGCTTTGTATCCCCAGTCCGGCCCTGACTACAACTCTTATGATTCTATGAATTAAATGGTCTGAGAATCATGGGAGTTGTAGTTCAGCAACATCTGGAGGGCTGGCGTTTCCGGAAGCCTGCTGTAAAGGCTGTCAGATTAGTACATGCCATCCAATTACCACAAGATTTGATAACATTTGGATGAAAACCTGTTTAATAAGCAGCACAATTCATTATAGTAAAAATAGTACACAATTTTACAATACTGGATTCTCATTTCAATTTTGTATAGTTGTTCTGGGTTTAGTGTACTCCATTTACTTTGTTAAATAAGGGTGTTTAAAGAAAAACTAAAAATGCAGGTTAGGAATAGAGGGCCTGGAAGATACCTGTGGTGACCACAGATGATTTAGAATGATAAGTGGAAGCAGTTTACCTTCATACAAAAGTAGCGGATCACATTATCATGGCAGACTATTATTTCATAACTTTCTTTTGTTTGTTCTGGATCTGCACGGTGGATGTACTTCCTGAATGCAGCCTCAATGCGTGGGCCATCTTTAAAATACTAAGATGGAGACAATGACCAGGGTTAAAAGCAGAAACAGAATGCACACCAGAAACGCTTTAAAAATAGAGTCACCACTAGATATAGCTTACAGAAAGATCTGGTATCCACTTGGATTCCGCAGGAACTGGTCGGATTGGAGGTCCTTCGTTAAGCAGACTGGAGCTGCACATTTTAATATCTATAAGAAGATTAAAGAAAGCCAAACCACCAACAAAACAGCTCAATAACGGTTATTCTGCAACTATTCAAAATATGCATAGGCAGCAAGAATTGGGATTTCAGAGGTCTACATGCAGCAGCCTAATCCCACATGTGCAATAGAGGGTCCAGTAAAACCTTTCCTTCCCCTGTACACATGTTTCTGTGAATCTGGTCAATGACAAATAAATAATGCAGCTAAACTTATTCCCTTCACTTCCAAGAAGTGCCAGACGCTGTCCTGTTAGGCTGGCCTGTTCACGCCCTGTAGAAAGAAAGACAGCATGGAACTAGCAAGTACCATAACCACTACAGCTGTTCTGGTGCCTAGAATGCCCCACCCCCTCCATTCCTGCAGCTTACACTCACGCTCCTTCTCTGTACATCCTTCCAGATGTTTCAAGTTTATTAGAGACATTGGTAGCATGCTGATCCCTTCTTTTAAAAGCCTGCTAGCAAATTGATCAGATACAGGTGAGGTGCAATTAGGCATAAGTGAAACTATTAAGCAAAATACAAGTTCTGGTCTGACTGTTACTTAGCAGCTGGTGCTATTGGAGAACTGGCCCACCCTGCTATCCCAGGGACCCATACTGTGGTTTGCAGGGTACCAGTAATGCATCTTGCAAACCTAACATCTCTCCCTGGGACATTTAACGCTCAAACCTCAGGCTGCTGTTCAGTAAATCAGGCCGAATATATATATATATATATATATATATATATGCCATCAACTACCACACCACATTTCCTCTCACAGTAGTCAGACATTTTAGAACAGTTTGAATTACCTGGGGTCCACCAGATGCTGATCCCCGTTTCCAGCAAAGAGCTGAAAGTCTGCCCATGCAGTGTTGAGCTCAGGACAGCCAACAGAAGCTTCCAGCTTTCCATCAGAAGTAGTGAGGGCGGTAAACAGCACCCAGCAGACCACATGAAACAAGTCAAACCAGTCTTGTTTGACTGCTTACAAATTGAGGGCACCATAATCACTACAGCACATGCTAGTGGTTACAATGCTTGAGTGTTCCTTTAATGCAGGGGTTCCCAACCCAGTCCTCAAGTACCCCCCTACCAGTCCAGGATTACCCTATTGTGTGTAAAGGGTTTTCTAAAAAACTCCTCAGACACAACTGGGTAATCCCTAAATCCTGAACTGTTAAGGGGGTACTTGAGGACTGTTGGGAACCGCTGCTTTAATGTGAAATGGATCACAATTTGTGTCAGTCATAAACCAGGCAAACCGTCCTACGATAAAGTCTATTCGCTCCCCACCCTGGCAGTCACATCTATGATATGATCAGCTCCTGGAAACCAGAGGAACTCCCCAGCTGAGTAAGAGATATAAAAATCCTATTAATTCCTGCTGTGTTATTCAAAGCAGGTGTCTACAGCACTATACTTACCAATCCCAGTTCCAATCCCAGCGCCCAGGGATTATAGGTGGACATAGAAAACCAGAATCATCACCACTCTTTCCCACAGCCACAGAGGCAAAAACTGCAAAAGCAGAGCCACCAAAAGCAATCACAGCTCTATGGAGAAACATGTTACCAAGAAATCAATCCCAGAATAATGCTAAAGCCACCACTGAGCCTGGAATTTATAGGTAGCGACTAGTTCAAACTTCCCACCCAGTTGTAGGCACTGTGATGTTACTGCAATTATGTAATTGTAGGGGACACATGGTGCAGATTGTTATAGCTAATAGGGGGCAGGAGATTCAAATCAATAGGAATGTGCTCTGTGTACTGCGCAAGCAGGGTAACTTGACCGTGGAATGTATCAAGAAATTATTTTTCTCAGATCTCCTAGCCTGCAAGGGAAAGTGATAAAAGGCTCAGTTTGTTTTAAAATCTCATTATTTGTAATCAAATCAAAATATCATACAGTTGTTAAAATATGTATTCTTGAAGAGATGTGTACAAATAATGTTCTTTTTCACTTCATGTATGAGTATGTATGAGCCTGTATGAGTTGCAGTGGTTCCCAACCCAGTCGTCAAGTACCCCTGAACAGTCCAGGATTTAGGGATTATCCGTTTGTGTCTAAGGTGTTTTTAGAAAGAAGAAAAAAATACTATAGACACAACAGGGTAGTTCCTAAATCCTGGCCTGGTAGGGTGTACGTGAGGACTGGATTGGGAACCCTTGAGTTAGAGCATTGAGAGCAAGCTTCCCCAAACTCTGACCCTCCAGATGTTGCTGAACTACAACTCCCATGATTCTATGAATGAAATAGATAGGCTGAGAATCATGGGGGTTGTAGTTCAGCAACATTTGGAGGGCCGGAGTTTGGGGAAGCCTGATTAAGAGGATCAAAACAAGCTTTGCTTAAAGGGACACTATAGGCACCCAGACCACTTCAGCTCATTTAAATGGACACTCCAGGCACCCAGACCACTTCTGCCCATTGGTGTCAAGGATCTTACCTGGAGTGGGAGTCCGGCACGCAGAGTTAAGGCACCCTTTGCAATTCGGCACAGACCGAGGGGACTCAGGACAGAAATCCCCGAGGCTGTGACACAGTGCACTGGGGCTGAAATAACCAGTGCTTCCTGGAACGCAGTACAGACAAGGGATATCCAGAAGAGTAGTCAGTAACAGAATCAGAAGTCAGGGCTGGCGGCAATCAGGCGAAAACAGTAGACGAGCAGGGGATCAAAACCAGGAGTCAGATGAACAGCAGTGAAACCAAACAGGAACAGGAAACACAATCTGACAACGAGAACCAGACTTGCGCGGTTTAAATAGGGAGTTTCAGCCAATCATCAAAGAACCAGGAACAGGTGTGCAAATCCCAGGTGCACAGGCTCAGACTACAGGATACCAAGAACAACCAGAAACAGTCAAAGATGCGTGGAGCCCAATGTAAGGATACTGACTGGGATGCAGGAAACTCAGGTTCAAACCCAAATACACAATATTGTGTAAAGCACAATGGTGATCCTGACATTACCCCCCTTCAAAGACGCCGTAGGCGAGAAGAGGAACGCAACTATGACCCTGGAGGTTACTTTTTGGATTTCTTGGTTTTGGTAGTACTAGTAGGAGCGGAGGTCATAGCATGTAGGGCCTTTTCAAAAACTTGCAAGTCCTCCTTCCGGACTAGAGCCCCATTAGAGGCAGAAGGGGGGTCTTCCTTGACAGGACTTGTAGTGGTTGTGGTGCTTGCCTTCTTAGAAGCAGAATCTTTAGTAGAAATAGAGATCTCAGGTTCTTTAGTAACAGATTCCTGCACAACCTCAGGTGCAACGACTGTAGAAGGCTGAGGATAGGTCAGAGTGGTCAAGCAAGGACAGGCAGCATGTTGGCAGACAGGAGAACCTGAGGCCTAGATGGACGAATGGGACAAAAAGATATTAAATGTCCCCTCTCCCCACAATAATAACACAGTCCATGCGCCATCCTTCTTGCCCTTTCTTGAGATGACTGATGGCACCTAACCAGTCCAATCTCCATGGGTTCCACCGCCTCACTGCCAGAAGTATACAAAGTTTCAGGAGACTTGGTAGCGGTAGGGTTAGCAGTAACATCAGTCCGATTGGAAGGAGTAGTGTAATCCATTTCCCGTCCGGGTTGCAATATATGTGAAGCAACAGTAGGTGATCTATGTACAATGGATCTTTGTGTCTTGTTGCATTGTATACCCAGGGACCGAATAAAGGACTCCCAGAAATCCAGGACAGGGCTTTTGGCGAGTAACAATTGGTGGGCCCAAGTCTTAAGGTGCCCCGACAACAAGGTAATCGCTGTCCTCACTTTAATGACGTCCGTGACATAGGTGTAGGGCCTCAGGGAAAACAGGACCTCGCAATCGACTTTGAAGGCATCATACTTAGACCGGATCCCAGAAAATGTTTCGGGTAGAGCAACCAGCGGTTCAGAGAGTCCAGAGTCATAGGTTACTCTCCCTTTAAGGGAAGCCAGTTCCTGCTGTAAGCCCTGCAAAGCCTGGGTGAGCTGGGAAACTTGCTGGGTCAAGGCTGCAATGGTAATCTTCAACTCTGCAGACTCCATTTGGTCAGATCGTACTGTCAAGGATCTTACCTGGAGTGGGAGTCCGGCACGCAGAGTTAAGGCACCCTTTGCAATTTGGCACAGACCGAGGGGACTCAGGACAGAAAGATGCGTGGAGCTCAATGTAAGGATACTGACTGGGATGCAGGAAATTCGGGTTCAATCCCAGCCAGACCCAAATACACAATATTGTGTAAAGCACAATGGTGATCCTGAGAATTGGAGTTGTCTGACTTCCAACTCCCACCACTACCCTTAACTCTGCAAATGTAATTATTGCAGTTTTCATAAACTGCAATATTTACCTTGAAGGGTTAAGTTCTCCTCTAGTGGCTGTCTGTGTGTTATAACTACGCTGGACGTCCTCACGCTATGTGAGGACCTCCAGCGTCGCCGAAATCCCCATAGGAAAGCTTTTTCTGTTTCCTGTACCCGGCCAGACTGACCGGAGGTGCTCACTGAGAGTCCGGCCAGGTACAGAAAATTGAAGCTCCTGTAGGGGATATCCTCCACTCGGCAACGCTACAAGAGAGGTAGGAGGCACACCAGGAAGGGGAGTGAGACCACGAAGGGGGTGCGGGGTGCACTAAGGGACAGGGAGGGGAGGGGGGAGAAACACCAAGGGACAGGGAAAAGAGGGGAGAGGTTCAAAGAACACTAAGGGACAGGGAAGGGAGGGGATCAATAATGGACGGGGAGAGGGGCTGGTTAAGAGGCACATAGGTGAAGATGTTATTTTGGGGGGGAGGGGGGGCGGAAAAATACATCTTCGCCTATGTACCCAAAAATCCTTGCACCGGACCTGACTCCAAACACCTAAAAAACTGCCCAAAGTACCTGCCTTGCAAGGATTTCTCATTGAGCTGCATTGGGAAGGTTGTATTTGGACAGCAACAGAAAGTCTGGGCTTCGTAAGAAGGGTATGGCTTGCAAAAGCTGCAGACAAGAGATCTGCAGCATTTGTATGATATTTTATATATACCCCAAATGAAAAAGAAAATAATAATAATAAATCTATGGATGTTTTCATTGGTAGTATATCTACTAAATGGGGATTTTATTTAATTATGTTTCATTCTTTTTGAATTTGGGTAGTGAAGAGTCCCTTTAAGGTAGCAGAGTTATGTACTAAAGTGAATACAGTTAGATTGTATAAAAAAAAAGAAAGAAAACAATATGTAGATTATATTGAAGCATTAATTTTAAGAACAAATAACTATCTACCTAACCCTGTCTACTCCAATTATCCTAGCAATAGTTAAAGATACATTATAGTATTAGGAATACTATAGTGTTCCTCTGCCTCTAACAGTGTTAGGCATATAGTGTTAAGGGTGAGGATGTCCAGGTTTGTTTGATTGTATATGTATATGACGTCTGACCGGCTCCCGGCATCACTTTTTTTTTACTGTCTTTCAGATAGATACCTTACCTGATTTTCTAAGCTCACTAAGATGCCTCTATCCATTTTTGCTTGCCATATTACTTGTGCTATCACTTCTCGGGTGGATGGGATTTGTATATGTTTCCAATTCTGTGCTATCACTCATTTGGCTGCTGTAATGAAGTGTAAAATTAACATTGACTCTTTTATCTTCATTTTTGACTCAATTAAATTTAATAAAATTAGTCCAGGATCCATTTGTGACGAAACACCTTTTGTCACTGGATTTTTAAGTAACAAGCTGCCCTTTCCCCCTGGCTGTTGGAGGAGTCTGATTGCCAGCCTCCTTCCGCATGACTATGGCCCCTGGGAG
Organism: Pelobates fuscus; assembly: GCF_036172605.1. Taxonomy (NCBI): domain Eukaryota; kingdom Metazoa; phylum Chordata; class Amphibia; order Anura; family Pelobatidae; genus Pelobates; species Pelobates fuscus. The sequence goes on from NC_086327.1 coordinate 60,060,288, forward strand.
ATTTGGCCCTTTACAAACATTATTTGGGTTAATGGATTTATATTGTGCTGCTGCTGGTCCTTTAAGAACTGCATTGTGGCTTATGGACTTGTATTGGACCATGCTGGCCTTTTAAGAACCATCTGGGGACAAATTGAGACTTTGTGTGACAATGCCCCTTTAAGACGGTGTCCGCAGTGCCCCCAGACTTAGTTAAAATATTTTGTTCCTGGCTTTCTCCCACTTGGTTCAGAAAATGGGGCTTACTGAACCAAGTACCACACAGGCGGACCACCCAGAAGTGGAAGTGTGCAGGCAATTTACCTCCCAGGCTGTGAGGTTACTGCAGGTTAATTGCCGACCGCTGGGTGGCCGCAGTTCGTGCAAACGAACACGTGGCGGCGGCCATCTTTGTTCATTCGAACGAGGTCAACGGTATGTGTAGCCAAATCCATGGAACTAAAATCGGTTACACATTTCCGCGAACACCGCTGAGCCTTACCTTCTCCTACACTGAACTTTCAGCTGCAGAGACTAAGTCCCGTTCGAAGATTCAAATGCACGTTCGAATGGGACTTTTTCTGCATAAAATTGACCAACCGCACAGCCAAAATCTATGGAACTGTTTTGGGCAGGAAAATTTGCTTGCGGTCGCTCATAAAGGACTTCCGTCTAACTTTTTATGTACTGAGGGGATTTGTATGATTTTTGGTTATGTTTATATTTAAAGTATGCTGATTCTGAATATGTATGTATATTTATGTGAATATGATGCATATTTTTAAAGTTACAGTGTATGTATAAAAAGTGTATTTTTCCTGGCTGTGATAAATTACATTAACCCATTGTGTTCAGTAATTATATCACAGGCAGAGGGGAAGGATTGCATGTTTGTGCTGGGTGTGTTTTACGGTTTGCCTGTAAAGGATTGGTTGTACTGTGTCCCACCCTGTGGGATGTCCAAAGTACCTGCCCACTGCATAAAAGCCAGAGTGTGGTCATTAAAAGTGCAGATCATGAGGGGCGGAGCCTAACCTTCAATGGAGTAAGACGCACGAGCCCTTAGCTCTCTCACCCCGGGCAAGTAATCCGCGTCCATCAGCTACACACCGGGTGCTTCTCGCCTCCACGACTCACCCACAGACTCCCCACTACCTCCACATCACTCGGACAGATGGGGGGCGCCAAAAAAAACGGAAGGATTCCACACCATCCGTGTCGACGATGTTTCGCGCCAAAGAGGACCGGCGGCCATCTTGGGCCCAAAGCCAGGCAGACTCCGGCTCCGAAACCGAGGGGAGTGAGGCCGACCAACACCAGGCGACCACCCCCCTCACCAAGGAAGACCTGCGGGCAATGCTCAGGGAAACGTCGGCGGACATAAAAGCCTATACAGCTGCGGCCCTGGAAAAAAAATTGCAGGCCTCAAAGAAGAAATAGAGGCACTGGCCTCCCGCACGACACACAATGAAAGCTTACTGAAAGAAATGCTGACGAAGACCGCAGCCCTCGATAAGGACACAGGGATGCTTTAGGACAGGATACTGTTCCTGGAAGATGGCCTGGAGGACCTTAATAACCGATCCCGCAGACAAAACATCCGCGGTCTGCCGGAGTCAGTCCAGCCAGACGCCATACTCCCCACAATCAGGGCGATCTTTCAGTCCCTCCTGCCTAACTCTACAGAACAAGACCTATACACAGAATGGGCACATAGGGCCCTGCGCCCTCCGACCTACAACTCAAACACACCGAGGGACGTGATAACAAAGCTCCTACACTTCCCGGTCAAGGAACAGCTAATGTAAGAGACAAGACGCCATCCGCCCATGTACCAGGGGCAGCAGATTCAATTCTTTCAAGACTTGGCACCGTCCACGCTGAGGAAACGCAGGGAGCTGAAACCTAATTGAAAATGGCTGGCGCTATATGTGGGGGCACCCCTTCAAATTAACGGCGAAGAAGGGGGAACAATCCTACACCCTCCACCAGGTCTCCGACATGAAGGACTTCGCCGACCATCTAGGGATCCTGTGGTGGAATCTCGGTAAAAATAAATGTAGTAGGCCGAGATTGCCACGTGGTATGTGCACGTGCATATACTGATGTATCGGTCGGTTGGTTGCACGTGGCAACGATACAATCAGTAGTGTACGGAGCATGTGCAGGAATAGAGGATATAGAGAATTCCCCTCCTCCATTGTGCTGGGCAAGCCATGTGGTCAAACAGGAAGTTAGTCTTTGTTCTGTTGATTGGGTAAGAGTACGTGTGAGTGGAGCTGATTATGGGAGGAGCTATATACCTATATAAGGGACCTACACTGTATGATCAGGGCTCAGACTTTGCTGTTTTTGGTGACATTAGTCCCTCTGAGTCCCGGTCGGTGAATCAAATAAAAATCTCTTCCTTCCTGAAGAAACCTGTGTCCATCTCTCTGTGCTCGGCTTCCGTCAGTTTCTCCGGTATCATTTGGTGCATTGGCCGGGAAGCTCATCGTTCAACGGTAGCTGAGAAGCAGAGGCATGAGACGGTCTATCTTTGCCCATGCTCACTACGACTGCACCCCTGAACTTTTGCGTTGACCTCCTTTCGTCTCGGCGCCACTGGTCTGTTGTCCAGGAGATCATCGGCCTCTACGTAGTAAGTGCTGGGGTGTCCCCGTCGATGAATGTGAACTCAGGTTCAGGAATGAGGAGGTAAGACGACTACTGTTTTAGACGGTGGACCCACTAAGGGTATTGGATACCGATTGTGCGGTAGGCCCATAAGGGGTTTGTATTGTGTATGGAATTCGCCCCCACCAGTGGAGGGAAGGAGCGAAGGCGCACCGCTCGTAATTAAACGCCCTGTAGTCAGCCCGTTTAATTTTGGTTTGGAGTCAGGTTGGGTCCTGTGTAAATAGCCCAAGCCGGACACCGGTGTCTTGTCTAGACTAGCGTATCTAGGGTGTATATTTTGTTCGCTAGGTCGGAGGGACCGGGAGACTAAGCGGCGCCTGGTGTAAATTCAGTCCGCTAGATCTCAACCTATCTTGGCTAAGTGGGAAGGCATGTAAATTTGGAACTGAAAGAATATTAGATAGTTAATTTCTCTTATTTAATTTTATAAGATTTATTATCATTATTGCTGACTGAAAGGATATGAAACAGTTAAACTACTTTTTGCTTTGTATGCTTGAAATTTAATGTACGTCATAGAAATGCTGACTGTGAAAGACTTGAACAATGACATGCTTCCTTCTATAGGATATGATAATATGTTGACTGTGACAGACTTATACAATTCTATAGGAAATACGACATTTCAGGATGTCTTGCCCAGGATATTCATTCCAGACATATTCAAAAAAGTCTTATCTTTCCATTGTCAGTATAACATGTGATATTTAAGGAAGTAATCAATCTTATACTCTGTATGGCATATCTCATGACTCAAGTAACTTAATTTGTATAAATATTCAATACACAGTAAAGAAATTGAGAACTTGTCAAGCACCTTTTCGTGTCTGTCTGTTATTTGCTGAGCAAGTTTCTCCCGTCAATTGATGTGGTGAACAGAGGATCGAGAATTGAGGGAAATTGAGTCCAGGACAGCATTAACCCTTTCAGGAACCCACTAGACTATTGATAAAGTAGATAGACTAAGAGGGTTTTGTTGTAAATTCCGCCCTCTAGTTCGCTATATGTGGTGCTTGGGCAGCGACGGCTTACCAAAATGGATGTAAATAGTTTTAGGTAGTCCATCGAGGTACTGGCCAATAGATTAGTTGGGAAATTGTAAATGTGTTAAAGATTATTGTAGTAGAGTGTATATCTTGCTAGATAGCGTGAGCTCTGCCGTCTAGCGAGAGTGTGAATAGTGTGTAACTGTATCATAGCGCACGGTACCATAACCATGTATTATAATTACTGATACTGTAAATAACTACTAATAACTGTCGTTTATGTTGTATGTTAACACCATAACCACTACTAATTGAACTGTGACTTTCAAATTGTACTCTAACCAATGCTAACCGTACTATAACTACTGTTTGTAAAGACAATGTTACTAGGGTGTGTTATCGACGGGTAATTTAAATATTGAGAATTATAACGTGGGTGATTGTATAGTTTCGCCAAAAGGTACAGTATTAGTTATTTAGTGACTGGTGTAACAGCTGTGTGTGTACGGGAATTCCCTGTATGTTTTGTTGTGTGCGTTTGGCCTAGTAACTGTACCACGTGGTGCTGTTGCCAAGGGGAACGAGTGTGACTGTTGGAAGTGTGTTTGTTTGCTTCTGTTGGAGACGACGCTCCATTGTTAAGTATGGGTGCGTCGGATTCAAAGATTATTGATCCCTTAGAATGTATGTTAAAAAACTTTAAGAAGGGATATAATGTATACGATTTTGGAGTAAAGATGTCTCCAACACGCCTGACTACTTGATGTAGTAGGGAATGGCCCTCTTTGGTGGCTGCATGGCCACCACGTGGTAGCTTTGATCCTAATCTGGTGCAGCATGTACACATGGCTGTATCGGGTAGGCCTGAACTTTACGGCCAGTTTCCGTATATTGATTGTTGGAAGCGGGCCATAAATGACTTGCCAAAATGGATCAGGGTATGCCACGAGGAGCAATGTCGCCTCATGGTGGCCAGAACTCGGTTTTCCACTCTGGCCGTGATTACTCCCAATCCGGACACGCCCCCTGAGTCAGAGATCCCCATGCCGCCCCCTTACTCCTCATCTACAGGAAGAGGAAGAGGAGGTGCCCCGTTGTCTCCACCTACCCCCTCCTCTAGCCCACTTGTTTTAAATCCTCCCCTTCCGGTACCTACCCCTATTAACCCCACCTATCCAGATTTGGCGTAATTTCTAGTTCATGGTCAGGCTCCTCCCAGCCCGGCCCGGAATATTCTACTTACTGATCTTCCCTTCAGTAAAGAAAAAGTGTCCCCTTCCCCTTGTCTTACTACCCCTCGACCGGAACCCATAACTGACATCCCTTAACGAAGCCCCATACTAACCCGACAACTGACCGGTACCCTCCAACCCCGACATTATCAAATGCCTCTCCGACTGACACCGGGCCCGACACATATTAACGGTGAGGGCCAGTTACAACATGCTGATCCCGTCTTTGTTTACGTTCCCTTTACCACAACTGATTTATTCAACTGGAAGACCCATAACTCCTCCTACACCGATAAACCTCAAGCCATGACAGATTTGATTACCTCCATAATCCAGACACATAATCCCACTTGGGCTGATTGCCAGCAATTGCTTATGACATTGTTCAATAACGAGGAAAGAACACGGATAAATCAGGCGGCAATTAAAGCGCTTGAAGAAGTGGCCCGTACTCAAAATCAGGCCAACCCGGCAGCATGGGCCGCAGCCCATTATCCAAATGCAGATCCGAATTGGAATGTCAATGGCGCAGACATGGCCCATTTAAAAGCTTACAGGGACGCCATTATTGCTGGCATGAAAGCCGGAGGGAAAAAGGCGATCAATATGTCAAAGATGGCTGAGGTATTGCAGAAATGTGATGAGTCGCCCAGTGCCTTTTATGATCGATTATTGGAGGCATACCGGTTGTATACCCCCTTTAATCCAGAGGCTCCTGAGAATTCCCGGATGGTTAACTCTGCCTTTGTCAGCCAGGCCTACGGAGATATAAAGAGAAAGTTACAAAAGTTAGAAGGGTTTGTAGGGATGTCTATAACTCAATTAATGGAGATAGCGAATAAGGTATATATGAATAGGGAGACAGAGACGAAAAAGGAAGAAGAGCGAAAGATGAGAAGGAAAGCAGATATGTTAGCAGTAGCTATCGCGGGTGTCGATAGAAGGGAAAAGGAAGTATATAGGGGAATTGAGAAAAGTGAGAATAAGTGGAATAGGGAGCCTTTAAGTAGGAACCAGTACGCATATTGTAGGGAAGAAGGGCATTGGAGAAGTGAGTGTCCACAGAGGGAACAACATGAGAGAGAGATAGAACAAGGGCAGGATATAGCAATAATTATAGAGGCAGAGCGAGAGGAAGAGGAGGCCCTGGAGGAAATGGTGGGAATAATAGAGGAAGCATTAATGGGGATAGGTATTACCCAGCAGCGCAGAAACCCAGAGAGAGAGAAGATAGGGACTTTGTGGGTTTGGCTGACACTGTCATGGAGGACTATTGATACCGACCGGGCTCCATCCCCCTTGGCCGAGCGGATCCTATGGTCGATGTAGCAATAGGGGGAAAAAGGAGTTCTTTCATGATCGACACTGGTGCTGAACATTCTGTGGTGACTGACCTAGTCGCTCCTCCTTCAGGAAGAACTATCACCGTAATAGGAGCAACTGGAAAGAGTGCTGCAAAACCGGTTCTTAAAAGTCGACTCTGTACACTGGGAGGCCACGTAGTAAAACAGCAGTTCCATTACATGCCTGAATGTCCAGTCCAACTGCTAGGGCGAGATTTGTTATCGGAATTACAAGCACAGATAACATTTCTGCCTAACGGAACGACATCCTTGAAGTTTAATGGACCCTCAGGTATAATGACAATATCAGTACCAAAGGAAGAAGAGTGGCGACTTTATACAGTGTTGACCAGCCAAAACCTTAAGAGTGATGGATCCTTGTTTAATGTACCAGGAGTGTGGGCAGAGAGTAACCCACCAGGACTTGCTCGCAATATCCCACCTATACGGATTGAACTAAAGCTTGGGGTTTATCCAGTGAGCCTAAGACAATACCATATTCCACAAAAGGCAAAGAAGAACATACAGTCTTATTTGGATAAGTTCATAAGGTATGGTATCCTACAATTCTGTACTTCCTCCTGGAACACCCCATTGTTGCCTGTTCAAAAGCCCGAGACAGATGAGTATCGCCCTGTGCAGGACTTGAGAGCAGTCAATGATGCGGTAGTAAGTATACATCCAGTTGTGCCCAATCCCTATAACCTGCTTGCTTTAATTCCGGGCGGGGCTACTTACTTCACAGTTTTGGACCTCAAAGATGCCTTCTTTTGCCTACGAATTGCTACAGAAAGCCAGTGTATCTTTGCATTCCAATGGGAAAATGCTGTAACGGGCTTGAAACGCCAGATGACTTGGACAAGACTGCCCCAAGGGTTTAAGAATTCACCTACCCTATTTGGATCAGCATTAAGTCAGGACTTACTAGATTTCAAGTCCATCCCAGGAGAATGTGTACTACTACAATACGTAGATGATTTGTTGATAGCGGCAGTTACAAGAGAGATATGTCAGCAAGCAACATATGATTTACTGCACATTCTTTGGAAGGCAGGATACAAGGTGTCCAGGAAGAAAGCCCAGTTGTGTCAGCCAACTGTCAAGTATCTGGGATTCCATATCTCTGAAGGTCAAAGGATAATGGGGCCAGAGAGAAAAGAAGCTGTATGCCAAATACCAACACCTAAGAATAGAAGACAAGTGCGAGAATTCTTGGGGGCAGCAGGCTTCTGCAGGATATGGATTCCCAGTTATGCGATATTGGCGAAACCCCTTTATGCAGCTATAAAAGGCACAGAACACGATCCCTTCCTGTGGACTATCGAACAGCAGACGGCATTTGAGCATGCTAAGAAGGCATTGATGAGCGCCCCAGCATTAGGTCTACCTGATCATACACGTCCATTCTACTTATATGTACACAAGCAAAGAAGGATGGCTGTGGGAGTACTGACACAGTACTTGGGATCATGGCAACGACCTGTTGCATATATGTCCAAACAACTGGATGCAGTGGCCAGTGGCCTTCCACCTTGTCTAAGAGCCGTAGCTGCCGCTGCCCTGCTGGTAGCTGAAGCTGATAAGCTCACTCTGGGTCAGGAACTCTACGTGCGAGTCCCGCACGCAGTACAGACGTTGCTAGACTATAAAGGCAATCATTGGTTTAGTAATAGCCGTATGACTAAGTATCAAGCTATGTTATGTGAGAACCCGAGAGTGTATCTTGAGACTGTCAATACCTTGAATCCAGCTACCCTTTTGCCACAACCTACTGAGAGTCAACATGATTGCCTGGAGGTGATGGATGAAGTGTTCTCAAGCAGACCGGACCTTCGTGATTTTCCCATCCAGAACCCCGATGTCCAGTACTATACGGACGGCAGTAGTTACGTGAAAGAAGGGATTCGCTACGCAGGATATGCAGTGACAACCATAGACAAGGTGATAGAAGCTCGGCCATTGTCAAAAGGAACATCGGCACAGAAGGCAGAATTAATCGCACTCACACGAGCGTTACAATTGGCTGAAGGATTTAGGGTGAACATCTATACGGACTCAAAGTATGCGTTTTTAACCACTCATGCCCATGGAGCTTTGTATAAAGAATGAGGACTACTGAACTCAGAGGGTAAAGAAATCAAGTATGCAGTTGAGATATTACAACTCTTGGAAGCCGTGTGGGAACCAAAAGAAGTTGGTATGATACATTGTCGAGCACATTTGAAAGGTGATGGTGATGTAGAGTTATTAAAACCCTGTATTAAACCTGTGTTGAATTTTTGCACTAACTCCATTTTAATCTCATTACCTGACAGATCTTCCATTTTGACTACATTACATGACAGAATTTCCTAACAGCATTTAGTATAAGGAATAGAGACTGTATTTTCTAGAAAGACATGACTAACCACGGAATTATTGAGCTCCTGTAACATGCAACAAAGTATAGCCAAGGCCATGAGAAAGCTGCCCTAATGAAATGTTCTATTCATAAAAAGGACCCTGAATCTGACCACGAGTCTGACATCACTAACTACCCAAAATGACGCCCAAGCCCCCCTTCCCACCGAGTAAGCCTCGTGCTGGGTAAGACGGCGCATGAGCCATCTGTCCACACCCGTGTCCAGAATAACGCCACCTCCCGGTGGGAGGACACCTAGCTAACCACTTAGTTCTTGAGCCAATTAATAATATTGATGGGTGGACATTGACATAACCACTTAACACTTAATCCAATTAATGATGTTTATTTACTGTAATCTTGATATTCAATGATGATGTAATTCTGCTCTTATAAGGGTCTGCGAGCCCGCTTTTAATCAGATGCCATTAAATTTTCTCGAAGTGCTTTTAACCTGAACTCCGTGTGTCAGTGTGAACTTACTTCTGCGTATACGCAATTTAATCATCTCAGATTTGGACAGGAACAGATAGACATTTAAACATATTTGTTTATTTCTAAATTAATCTACATCAATGGTGATGTGGTGAAAGGAGATCGGATAGCAGATAATGCAGCCAAGCGTGCCGCTGAATCGGGACAACAGGAATATGTGGAGTGTATAGCTGCTCTCATACCGACCCCTCTGTCTCAATGGACTCCAATTTATACAGCTCAAGAAGAAGAGTGGTTAAAGACTGAAGCTGGAAAATACTTGGAGAATAAGTGGTATCAGTTAGAATATGGAAGGATATTCCAGCATCGCTAGCCGTAGAAATTGTCCAGAATTATCACAATGGGACACATTCCGGGAGAGATAGTGTGGAAGAATCTCTTAGGAAGCATTTCTACATACCAAGATTGTCCAATTTGACTCAGGCCATTGTACGAAGATGTGTGTTATGTGCCAAAAACAACGCAAGGCAAGGTCCAGTGAAATCACCGGGAGTCCAGTATATGGGAGGACTCCCTATGTCCGATCTCCAAATAGACTACACGGTAATGCCTAAATCCGGTGGACATCGTTACCTACTAGTAGGTAGAAGCATGTCCTACTCGTACAGAGAAAGCAGGAGAAGTTGTGCGATTTTTGTTGCGGGAAATAATACCCAGATATGGACTACCATGTTCTATAGGATCGGATAATGGTCCAGCCTTTGTTCACCAGTGCCTACAACAACTGACTCATATGCTCGGTATTAAGTGGAAACTTCATACGGCATATAGGCCTCAGAGTTCTGGGAAAGTGGAAAGGATGAACAGAACTATTAAGAACCAATTGGCAAAGATGTGTCAAGAAACCCAACTTAAATGGAATGTTCTTTTGCCAATAGCTCTGTTGCGCATTCGTTGTACACCTACCAGAAGGATGGGTCTCTCACCTTTTGAAATTATGTATGGGCGTCCACTTCCCGTACTTGGTAACTTAAGGGGCGATTTAAGTCAGTTGGGAGAAGGAATTACCCGGCAGCAGGTTGTAGAGTTGAGTAAAACTATGGAGGAGGTACAGAAATTGGTACAAGATAGGTTACCTGTGAATATTTATCCACCTGTCCATTCTTATCATCCAGGAGATCAAGTTTGCAAGTTTGAGATCAAGTTTGCAAGGAGTGGAACAGTGTACCGTTGGGGCCAAAGTGGTGGGGTCCTTATGTTGTTCTTTTGTCTACCCCAACAGCTATAAAGGTGGCCGAAGTGACTCCGTGGATTCATCACTCCAGGGTTAAATCAGCAGCAGTAGATTCTAGAAAATTCCTATTGAAGACTGTAGACCAAGCGGCACCCACTTTCGCACATCTAACAGTTGATGACCAAGATTTCCAAGATCTCAACTCACCCTGTATACCGCTGCAAACTATCCCCTATACTGATAAAGTGCAAGAGTTCTAGGTAGGGACCAGCTTAGGGACAGCATTCGTCAGTATAGTTAAAAGTCTACCGTGTGGAGAAGTGGTGGGCTAGCCACCGTGGGATACCCATGGGAGTGAAGCGTTCGAGAGCCGTACTGACGGATGAGATAGCCTACTAGGGTCAGCTTGAGGGACAGGATTGCACTTTGCAATAACACCTAGCTAGCGGCCACGGGGTTTCTGTGCCTTTGGGCTAACACGTCTTCTGGTATTAACACAATAAAGTTTATCTTTTTTAGAATCTAACATTTCATAGGGGGGACTGATGTAGAGTTATTAAAGCCCTGTATTAAACCTGTGTTGAATTTTTGCACTAACTCCATTTTAATCTCATTACCTGACAGATCTTCCATTTTGACTACATTACATGACAGAATTTCCTAACAGCATTTAGTATAATGAATAGAGACTGTATTTTCTAGAAAGACATGACTAACACCGGAATTATTGAGCTCCTGTAACATGCAACAAAGTATAGCCAAGGCCATGAGAAAGCTGCCCTAATGAAATGTTCTATTCATAAAAAGGACCCTGAATCTGACCACGAGTCTGACATCACTAACTACCCAAAATGACGCCCAAGCCCCCCTTCCCACCGAGTAAGCCTCGTGCTGGGTAAGACGGCGCATGAGCCATCTGTCCACACCCGTGTCCAGAATAACGCCACCTCCCGGTGGGAGGACACCTAGCTAACCACTTAGTTCTTGAGCCAATTAATAATATTGATGGGTGGACATTGACATAACCACTTAACACTTAATCCAATTAATGATGTTTATTTACTGTAATCTTGATATTCAATGATGATGTAATTCTGCTCTTATAAGGGTCTGCGAGCCCGCTTTTAATCAGATGCCATTAAATTTTCTCGAAGTGCTTTTAACCTGAACTCCGTGTGTCAGTGTGAACTTACTTCTGCGTATACGCAATTTAATCATCTCAGATTTGGACAGGAACAGATAGACATTTAAACATATTTGTTTATTTCTAAATTAATCTACATCAATGGTGATGTGGTGAAAGGAGATCGGATGGCAGATAATGCAGCCAAGCGTGCCGCTGAATCGGGACAACAGGAATATGTGGAGTGTATAGCTGCTCTCATACCGACCCCTCTGTCTCAATGGACTCCAATTTATACAGCTCAAGAAGAAGAGTGGTTAAAGACTGAAGCTGGAAAATACTTGGAGAATAAGTGGTATCAGTTAGAATATGGAAGGATATTCCAGCATCGCTAGTCGTAGAAATTGTCCAGAATTATCACAATGGGACACATTCCGGGAGAGATAGTGTGGAAGAATCTCTTAGGAAGCATTTCTACATACCAAGATTGTCCAATTTGACTCAGGCCATTGTACGAAGATGTGTGTTATGTGCCAAAAACAACGCAAGGCAAGGTCCAGTGAAATCACTATATGGGAGGACTCCCTATGTCCGATCTCCAAATAGACTACACGGTAATGCCTAAATCCGGTGGACATCGTTACCTACTAGTAGGTAGAAGCATGTCCTACTCGTACAGAGAAAGCAGGAGAAGTTGTGCGATTTTTGTTGCGGGAAATAATACCCAGATATGGACTACCATGTTCTATAGGATCGGATAATGGTCCAGCCTTTGTTCACCAGTGCCTACAACAACTGACTCATATGCTCGGTATTAAGTGGAAACTTCATACGGCATATAGGCCTCAGAGTTCTGGGAAAGTGGAAAGGATGAACAGAACTATTAAGAACCAATTGGCAAAGATGTGTCAAGAAACCCAACTTAAATGGAATGTTCTTTTGCCAATAGCTCTGTTGCGCATTCGTTGTACACCTACCAGAAGGATGGGTCTCTCACCTTTTGAAATTATGTATGGGCGTCCACTTCCCGTACTTGGTAACTTAAGGGGGGATTTAAGTCAGTTGGGAGAAGGAATTACCCGGCAGCAGGTTGTAGAGTTGAGTAAAACTATGGAGGAGGTACAGAAATTGGTACAAGATAGGTTACCTGTGAATATTTATCCACCTGTCCATTCTTATCATCCAGGAGATCAAGTTTGCAAGTTTGAGATCAAGTTTGCAAGGAGTGGAACAGTGTACCGTTGGGGCCAAAGTGGTGGGGTCCTTATGTTGTTCTTTTGTCTACCCCAACAGCTATAAAGGTGGCCGAAGTGACTCCGTGGATTCATCACTCCAGGGTTAAATCAGCAGCAGTAGACAAAGTTACACCAGATCCTGAGAATCCCTGCAAGATCCGGTTGAAGCGTGCAACTCAGACGGAATGACGAGGAAATATTGGGACTTCTAGAGTAATCATAGAGATGAGCAAGTAGGTGTTTTGACGGCCATAATAAAGCCTGACCACCTGCCTACGTTACATAATCAGAGTGTCTTGAAGGGATCTCTGTGAAGAAAAGTGAGGATCAGGAGGACTCCATTACCTGCAGCCCTCACACACTGGAAGCTGAAGTGCCATCGCACGGTCGAAGAGTCAGGACAAAGATGTCAGGAGTGATGTGTTTGATAATGTATATATGTGTGTTTTTAATTATTCAGGAAGGTAGAGGTACCGACACACCAGGCTGTGAGGTTTGCATTAAGACCATGAAAAAAGGCAATCACATTTCCCAGACCCTTATTTGGCATTCACAATATGAGTGTAAAGGACATGTATCTAAGTGTAGATACTTAGGTATAGATTATAGTGTATGCCATTTAGGAGCAGGGGAATTAAAAATATTATTATGTACTTTAAATGTATTTAATGTGTTGATATAAATATTATAAGTTTTATTCGGATTGCTTCAAGAACACTGAAATTGAGAAGCCATACCTTGGCCTATAGAGTATTACAGACTTTCATTGTATAAGGAATGGAGACCACATCTGGTTCACTTTAAGAGTGATGTTGAAGGGCTTGTTTATAGTAACCTTTGACCTAGCCTTGAAAGCCTGAATTCCTTTGAAGACTCACATTTCTACAGGCAATTATTCATTACATCATGTATATAGAAGTTCTTTGTCTTACATAGCTTGCCGCCAAATATAACGTATGACTTTAATCATAGATTTCAAATGATGCTAAGTAACTCCCCTTTTTCTAAGATAGCCACTTATTTTAAAGTAAGGCAATCTTATGTATACTCCCCTCTGTAACTGAATTTTAAACCCATAAAACTGATTGTAGTTTAGAATTCGTGGCCAATACCTTTAACATCAAAAATGGATAACAACTGGAAAATTGCTCTCTGTATTGGACAAAGAATGTTAAAGACATTTGTTATTACCAGATGGATTGTTATGTTTGAATAAACATAAGTTAACTGCAAGATATTTGATTCGATTGTTATGAAAACTGATATGTGACAAACAAAGATTTCACGGAATGCCAATTTCCTACATTTAATGGTGGAGAATGCGGGCACCAACAACAGCAAACTTTTGAATTAAGCCTGAATTATGACTGCTACAAGCTACAAGAAGATTACTAGAAGAAGATAAGAAAATCACTGAAGAAAAGTTGAAATTGTTCCCTGAAGAAAAAGCTTTAGTACCCGGCTTGAAACAGGAGAAACACAAGTGACTGATACAGCAGGATGGCATCCCAAAAATCCTTTATTTAAACATTCAGTTTTACTATGCGAAAATAGAGTTGCGCAGGGGGAAAAATCGTTCGAACGTGGAAATGCTCAGTACTGACGGAAGAATATGACGATAATATATTGATAATATATTATAATTTTGACGATAATAATTGAGATGACAATCTGGATCCTTTTATCCATACTTTATTTATGAAGAAATAAATGTTATGACGAATTGCAGATCGAAGATGGCATTTCGGAGGATTCTCAAGAAATAACTACATATTCCAAAAAGTATTCTTCCATCAGATGATGCGCACACCTGTGGAAATCAAATACTTCAAGGGTATGTGTCTTTAACATGTCTGTAGAAGTTGCTCATATGTATATTGAAACAAATTGTATTAACTGTTTAGTTAATTATGGATTGGCAGCAAAAGACTGCTGTCAAATGTAACAGGATCTGTCTGTAAAAGAGTTAATCCTGAAAACGCTATTGTGTATTGAAATGGTTAGACAGATTAACTGGTATTGAGCAAAGCAATGTGGTTAAAAGGGAAAGAAAAAGTTGCATTACTGGCAAAAGGCTTTCTGGAAACTAAAGATTCTATAAAGGAATGGTGTCAACTTAAAAAGACCAGTAATTGTTATGTTTGTAATACATCGAAACAAAATAGAAATGTGTTGTTAAAAACAATTGAAAAATATATGTGTTGTTGCAAGGTCTAGTAATTTACCTAGCCTCTAGCTAAACTGTAAATCTCCTTAAAAGTGTTAAAAGAAGGAAATCGCCCCCCATGGCTCTCTTTTGAGAGTGCATAGGATGCAACATTAGTTGAAACAAAACCTCAGACTCTCGGCAGTTGTTGAAAGGATTAAGTAATGTCAAGGAAATTAAGATTTTAATATAATGAAAGAAATGCTTAAGAATCAGACTGATCTGTTAAATAGAACCCATAAAACAATGTCTCACATGTCCAATATTAGACGTTGTTACTAATTTTGACAATTTGCAAAAATTGTTAGTCTGGGGAATGTTACAGATATTTTGTGGAAAAATCTGAAAGATTTGGATTAAAGTAGAAGTTGTGTGAAAAGGGCAGAAGAGAAGAAAAGATATAGAAAAATTGGGAAATTGTGCAAGGAAAAGGGTCAGATGGATACTCTCAGATTAGCCAGATTGATTAAAAATGTGTCTAAATATGATGAGCAGAGTGGACCTTTTTACAATATGAGGGTTTTTGAAGGTGAAATGAATAAACAAAAATTTAGTGATGTGGTAGCCACCAGATGTCGTTTGATCTGGCTGCCAGCCTCATTAAGTGAATGGGTTAAAAATTAACTCATTGATGTGTTGGAGGATAAAGAATGTGAAAAGCCCAGAGTTTAGTTGCAGGAATTGTTTCCAAATATATTGCTAATGGTTGTACAGTGTGGAAATGGTTTGAATAGTTTAGAATTTTCTATTTTTGATTAATTTAAATGGAGAAAATTATGATATACATGTTTGTGCTAATTTAAGGAATAAGGCATGGAATTTGATTACTGACACAAAACCGTCTACTATGTCTAAAGAGTAACATAGGCAGAGTGTTAGTGAATATGTCTCTATAATATCAGGGTAACCAAATGAGCTAGATTAAGAGATTTTGCTGCTATGAAAATTATGAAATCCTTGCAATTGTTAAAAAGGAAAAACACAGGAATAACTAAAATGTTGCACAGACACACTTTTGTCTAGGGATACTTCAGCAGGACTGGCCCCTATTAAAAATGTGTCTAGTGAAGAAGGTAGAAGGAGAAATGAGGTTATTAATTGAATATGGTAATTTTAGAGTGAGGTTTAAGGAAAGACCACAAAATTAACAAAATTACCAGGGTACTAAAAACTATTCGGCCACACCCCAAGATAGATATTATAGGGTTTTATTAGAGTAATTCTATGGTATGCTATAATTGCAACCAATAAGGTCATGTTAGGAGATATTGTCCTAAATATGAAGAAAAAAACTTACCCAGTGAAAGGGAAAGAAAATTGAATTTCCCAGACCATAAGAATCTACAGAGAGTGGCAGCTGTAAAAACAAAGCATACATCTTCAACCAACCCCCCCTCACATATCAAATTCATGTGAAGAGTGTATACTGATGTTAAGTGCCATTGAAAGAAAGGTGTCACAAATCGACAAGTAAAATCTGCCTAAACTCACCAATAAATAGGGATGTGAAACCCCTAGCTATTATCAGATCTATCATGCTGATAACGAAGTGAAGATGGGCGACCATATATTTATGGAAGACTAGAGGGAAAAATAACAGAGTTTTATTAGAAACAGGAGCAGGAATGACTCTAATAAAACACGCTTGCCTTTAAAAATTTAAGTTATTAAATTTGGTTTTATGGCAAGCTTTAGGTGAGAGCAAAACAGGTTGAGTGGTTAAACCTAATAATTTAAGATAGTTTAGTCATGATATAACTGTAAAACAGAGTGAAGTGTCACCTTCTATACAACAAGATGATGAGGTTGTACCATATCTTAAAACTAAATACCCCACAGTGTGCTCTAAGTCTAAACAAGAGTGTGGGATAGTGAATTTGCAAGTTGTAATTGTAGTTCTAGACCCCCTGCAGTTAAACAATATAAGATCCCAAAGAATAAGAAGAAGGTGTGAATCAGGTGATAAAAGCATTAGTATCTCAAGGAGTGTTGAGAGTGGGTAATTCCAAATTTAAGTCACCATTTGGCTAATAATCAAGCCAATGGCACTTATGGTTTAATTGTAGACACGTATGTGGTGAATAAGTAAATCTCATCAGATATCATGGCGCAAATAGATGCTAATGTTAAGTATTTTCTGTATTGGATATAGTTAATGTGTTCTTTTCTATACCATTCAATCCAGATAGCTAGTATCGCTATGCTTTTACCTTTAAAAATCATCAATATCTGTTCCAGGTGTTGCTACAGGGCTTCCACTCCTCGCCAGCTTACTTTCATAAAGCAATGGCTCAAGTATTGGAACCCCTGGGGTATGGGAATAAGATTTTGCAATATATTGATTATCTGTTAAGTTCAAACAGTAACAAGGGAAGAGCATGAGCAGATACTGTGTGATATTTGTCAAACACTGGCAGATAATGGGTTAAAACTGAACACATTCAAAGGGCAGATCTTGAAAGAAAGATTTACTTTCCTAGGTGTTAATATAGATCCAGAATGTAAAACGCCATGTACAGCAAGGGTTAAAGCATTGCAGCAATTGCCAAGGCCAATGACAGTGTATCATCTACAGAAATGTTTAAGCTTGATAAATGTTAGCAGAGAATTTATATATGATATGGCAGGGATAGCAAAACCCTTATGCAATATGCTAAAATATAAAAGATAAGATCATCTGGACAGGGGAAGTTGAAAAGAGTTAAATCTGTTAAAAGATGCTCTCACACAAGCGCCTGTGCTAGCTGCTCCCATTGAAACAGTACCATATATTGTTCAATGTTACGCAGGTGTCTCTTCATTAATAGCAGTTTAATGCAAAGGTAGCATGAATCTTTACGAATACTGGGATATTTTTCTAAAATCATGTATCCAGTGGAAAGAGGAATTCCTGTGTAAAACAGCTCATGGCTGTATGATGGGCTTTAGAAGCAACACAACACATGGCAGGATTTGGACAGATAAATTTACAAACCCCCCCAAATATCTAAAACTGTTACAAAATTGTTCTGAAGTTAGGAGTATATAGTCAGTTACAAAATACACCACCCAGGGTAGAAACCAGTAAAAGATATGCTATTCCTGATTTGATGTCAGAAGGAAATGGAAATATAATCCAGATCTCCTTTTGAGAAGCAAACAATACAAGGGATTTCTAGTTTGTATGTGGAGGAACAAGATTTTATGTTGATGGATCACATCACACAGGTTATGCCATATATGACGATTAAACAAAATAATTGCAAAGATAGACTGCCAGGCCATATGGCTGCTCAGAAAGCGGAGTTAGAGTCTGTAAAGGAAGTTCTAGAATAACAGTATATGACCCAGTGAATATAATCAGTGACAGCAGTTATGTAGTTAAAGCTTTAACACTTCACCTCCCAATATGGAGAAACGAGGAATGGTAGATTCTCAGGATAAAGCTTTAAAACATGCAGGTATTCTGGCAGAACTGTTTAATTATGAAAAAAAAAAAAAAAAAAAAAAAAAAAGGGTTTAACTTGTTGTTGTGAAACAGACTTGTAGATCAGGAATCAAAGGAAACTTTGTTTGAGGAGTTGTAATACTTGGAAAATGTAATGAGTGCAACTGTTAGTAAAAGACAAATAACAAATACCCTATAAGATCAGATAGAGAATGAAAGGATGTAGCTTTCAGTATAGAAAGAATGGATCTAGATACTGAAACTGGCATGTACAGGGTTAAACACAATGAAACACAAACATTTGTACCTAGTGGCTTATTACAAGGGCTGATTGTATTCAATCATCGTACACAGGGCATTTGGGTACAGGACAACTGTTTAAGGTCCTGCAAAATAAATTGTATCATCCTAATTTAAAACAAAAAGTGTAGAAATATTTTGCAGAAGTGTCTCATATGTGTTCAATTAATCCAAGACCTAAATACAAGAAACCAAAATTGCAGAGAGTTCCTTTGGCAAAAAGCACATGGTACTCTATAAATTAATGAATAAAATAAAATAGAAATAAAAATGCTTTAAGATAAGAGTAATTGGTTAACCTATTTACCAGGAGTATTAATGTATATTCCTGCAAATCCAAACTCAAGTGTCACCTCATGAGTTAGTGACATGTAGAACTATGTAATCACTTTCCCTAATAAACCTTTTGTTCCAAGTACATTCAAAGTTACAGCAGAACAAGCTGACTAGTTGAAAGTATTACAGGAACATCTATTGTTAGATTTGAAGTTTGCTACTTCAAATGTCGTCCCTTATGGTAAACTATGTGTTAAAGTTGTACAGCGCTACGGCATCTGATGGCGCTATATATGTAAAAATAAATTAAATACATATAAAGAAGTAACACAGGGAAATTATGCAGATATGTTTAAGCCAGGTTATAAGGCAATGGTAAATCATTTAAAACACCAGGTCTATGAAAAGCAAGTTGGGAAGGTCCTTATGGTCCTTATGTTAGTCTAAGAATAAAAATTAGGACAAACTGTGTTATAGGTTTAAAAAGCAAACATTGGTACAAAGTGTAATAAATCAATTCTTGTGTCTAGTGATCAATGTAAAAGAAATGTACTAAGGTATAAGAAATGTACTAATGTATAAGAAATGTACTAAAGTATAAGAAATTTACTAATGTATAAGACATTTACTAATGTATAAGAATAGTAAACTGCCATCTGTTTTTCATTACAGAACCAATACTGTTTTACATGGACAAAAACCTGTATGATTTTAAATAAAAGGACAAATTGTTTGGACTTTCAAAGGACATTATGGACTTTCAAAGAGACTGTGCTTGTGGATTCGATTGGAGAGGACAATATTTCATGGACTAAATCAAACCGATTGTGTTTTCTGGTTAATATAAACTGTATACAATTACACAGCATAATAACTATGATACCGTTATTATTAATGTTAGGTAAAATCAATGCCCAAGGTAAATTAATGAATTAGTGAAAAATGTAAAGGTAATTGTAACAAGAATTTTGTTCTTAGGAGTTCAGAAATGAAAGGGTTAAAATGACTTGCTTCTCCCTCTTGGAGTGTAAAAAGCAATACAGACAACTGGAAATGGCTGTGTTAAAAGGCCTTTCCTTGTAAACTGATACTTAGATCAATATCAGAAAACAAAATTAAAATCCCATAAATAATTGGTATAAGTTATTATGATGCATTATATTTACATAAAGCATCAAAGAGGGGCTTGAAAAATATTATTATGTACTTTAAATGTATTTAATGTGTTGATATAAATATTATAAGTTTTATTCGGATTGCTTCAAGAACACTGAAATTGAGAAGCCATACCTTGGCCTATAGAGTATTACAGACTTTCATTGTATAAGGAATGGAGACCACATCTGGTTCACTTTAAGAGTGATGTTGAAGGGCTTGTTTATAGTAACCTTTGACCTAGCCTTGAAAGCCTGAATTCCTTTGAAGACTC
Source organism: Pelobates fuscus (assembly GCF_036172605.1). Lineage (NCBI taxonomy): Eukaryota > Metazoa > Chordata > Amphibia > Anura > Pelobatidae > Pelobates > Pelobates fuscus. The sequence goes on from NC_086327.1 coordinate 60,080,573, forward strand.
ACATTTCTACAGGCAATTATTCATTACATCATGTATATAGAAGTTCTTTGTCTTACATAGCTTGCCGCCAAATATAACGTATGACTTTAATCATAGATTTCAAATGATGCTAAGTAACTCCCCTTTTTCTAAGATAGCCACTTATTTTAAAGTAAGGCAATCTTATGTATACTCCCCTCTGTAACTGAATTTTAAACCCATAAAACTGATTGTAGTTTAGAATTCGTGGCCAATACCTTTAACATCAAAAATGGATAACAACTGGAAAATTGCTCTCTGTATTGGACAAAGAATGTTAAAGACATTTGTTATTACCAGATGGATTGTTATGTTTGAATAAACATAAGTTAACTGCAAGATATTTGATTCGATTGTTATGAAAACTGATATGTGACAAACAAAGATTTCACGGAATGCCAATTTCCTACAGGGAACCTAAGTGTTTTAGTCCAGAGTATCAACCCTGTACAATTTGGTTGACTATTCAGAATGGAGACTCACAGGGGACCCTGATAAATAAGACCATACTAGAAACCGTACATTCTTCAGGTGTTCTGCTATTTGATGCATGTAAGGCGATATCAGGTGGTAGAAAACCGTGGAATGTATGTGGTGATCTTAAATGGGAAAGAACGTAATAAAGATTATAATTATTGTCCGTATTGGTCCTGTGTAGGGTGGGCAACCTGGGGACAGACGGTAGATAAGGATATGATTGTCACTAAGTTGCCTACCAAACCATATTGTAAGTCTATGGAGCGTAACCCAGTCCATTTACTTATCAATGACCCAGAACTATTTATAGATAGGTTTGGGAACTTATTTGGGTTCCAGATATATGGAACAGGTTTGGATCCTGGGACAATATTATTTATAGGGATAGAGACCGATACTGTGTGTAACGGATCGCCTGGCACCCCGACTTGGTACCTCCGTTAATGGATGCTCCTAGCGCTTCCTGAGGACTCCAAGCACTCTGGCAGACACCACAATCACCGAATCAGAGAAGCATATGAATCCTCTCAAGCCTCTGAATGCTGTAGACAGTTGAATAGGAACCATGCGAATAGGTTTGCACTCCTAGCAGTCAAACTGGAACAGCATGCAATAAATCCTCCCCCAATAATGAGACGACACTTCACTTTGAGGGTTAAACAGGAACTCTGGACTGGCACATCCAGCCTGGCTTTTATTACAAGTGTTGAGAATACAGGACCGCACACAGGGAGGGACAAAACAACCAATAGCATAATGGTTACAACCCCCAGGTCCCCTCCCCTCAGATAACCAGTTAACATAATTATTACAGCCAGGGAAAATACAGTTTGTATACATGTGCTATAACGTTAAAACCCTACATCCAATCGTCATAACAATTACATATTTGGAATCAGCACACTTTAAACATAAACCCTTCCAAAAATCAGCCAAATCCCTCAAATGGATCAAAAGTTAGCTGGAGGTCCCTTTATGACCGACCGTGTAACAGAACTTCACCATCACCAAAGCCCTGTGGAATAAAACAGTGAAATGCCGGATAAAGCATCTGTTCGGTAATTTAATTTGTTACTTTTCGGCAGATTTCTACAGAACACCGGACTGATTTGATATATTACAAAGCATGTTTTACCTTTCCAGCCTGTTTCCAGCCGTTCGCATCATTTCGCACGAACTCCGTGTATAACATATAGGTGGCCGCCATTTCGGGACTTTTGCACGTGTTCGCGGCCATCTTGCGTGCGAACAGCGGTGTTTGCCTGTGAACGCATGGAACTAAAAACAGATACACAAACAGGCGAACACCGCTGAGACCTCCATGCGCCCAGAAATTCGTGCTGGAACTACCGAACGACGGGCCATTCGGTAGTTACACTTAATCAGCTATGGGGAATCCAGCGAACTCGGAGATAGTTGTGGATGATAAGAATTTCGTATAGTTTTAACAGGCGAACGGAGACCGACTGCAGGTCCAAAACTTGTGGAACTCTTTTCGGCTAGAAAATCCGTGCAGTCGGTCAAAACTTCAAACATCCATAACTCCCGAACCCCACAACCGAATGGGCTGAAATTTGGACAGATTGTTCCCCTAACCAAGACCTTTCAAGCGGTGCTGGACTTAAAGGTGTACCCCCTGTTTTTGGGGTACATCCAGAACTGGGGTAAAATATTGTACGTTATAATTGTGTTATGTGTTTATCTGAGGGGAGGAGACGTGGGGGTGTTACCCTGTGTATAATTGGTTGTTTTCATCCTCCCCCTGGGAGTGTCCTGTGTGTGCCTTTTCCTAATAAAAAGCAGGCTGGGTGTTCCAGTCCTCAGTTCATCTTGACCCTTTAAAACGTAGCCTCGTCTCGTTCTTGGAAGGGGATTATTTGGGGATGTTATTCTGCTCCTGTTACAGCTGAACCTGACTCTCGCTCTGGATATCGTGGATGGGATTACATCAGCTTACTTCTCCACAGCAGCTTGCAGGGAAAAAGGACGTCTTCAACGGCAGATACCCTCTCTCTACCTGGGTAGCCGTTACAGACCGCAAGCACAATTTCCTGCCCAAAACAGTTCCATAGATTTGGGCTGTGCGGTCAGTCAATTTCATGCCGAAAAACGACTAAGTCCCATTTCAAACGGGACTTAGTCTCTGGAGCTGCAAGTTCAGAATGGAAGAAGGTAAGGGTCAGCGGTGTTCGGTAAAATGTGTAGCCGATTTCAGTTCCACAGAATCTTTAGCATACACCGCTGACCGTGTCCGACTGAACAACGATGGCCGCCGCCACGTGCAATTAACCTGCAGTAACCTCACAGCCCGGGAGGTAAATTGCCTGCACACTTTAACTTCTGGGTGGTCTGCCTGTGTGGTACTTGGTTCAGTAAGCCCTATTTACTGAACCAAGAGGGGGAAGGCCAGGGGCAAGTTATTTTACAGGTCTGGGGACATAGTCTTAAAGGGACATTGTTCACCAAAGTTACAAGATGTCCCCAGACGGTTCTTAAAGGGCCATACACACCGAATAAAAGTCCATACGTTTTCAGGGGCCATAGTCTGAAAGGGTATTGTTACCCAAAGTCTCAATATGTCCCCAGACAGTTCTTAAAGGGCCAGCAGCAGTACAATAAAATACCATTCACTGTGCTTAAAGGGCCAGCAGTCGCACAATAAAATACAATATGCCCCAAATAACCCAGGGGCCATAGTCAGCAGGTAGGAGGCGGGCAAACAGGCTTCTCCAGGGCCCAGTGGCGAGGTTGGTTTTGCCACACTGTGGCAACCCAGACTCATCAGGTCTTCCATTCCTTCTATGAGGAGATGAGTGTGGAAAATAAGATCCCCCATAACGCGAAGAACTTATTTATTGATTTAGCAAAGTGTATTGTTGGTAGTCTTAATGTAACCAACTGCTATGTGTGTGGAGGTACTAATATGGGAGACCAATGGCCATGGGAAGCAAAGGAGGTAATGTATTCCGGTTCTGAGACAGTTGAACAGTTAATATCTTCTCAAACTGATTATCAAATGAGTGTTAGAGGTAAATCTGAGTGGCGATTAAAGACCTCCATTATAGGTTATGTTTGCATAGCAAGGAAAGGAATAATGTTTAATACATCTGTAGGAGAATTGACTTGTCTAGGGCAAAAAGCTTATAATGATGATACAAAAGATACAACTTGGTGGTCAGCTTCAAATGTCTCCGAACCACCTAATCCGTTTGCAATTTATACCAATTTGAAGGATGTGTGGTTTGACTTATCTGCTACATCTAGTTGGAAAGCTCCAGCAAATTTGTACTGGATCTATGGTAAGAAAGCCTATTCAGAGTTACCACAGGACTGGGAAGGGGCATGTAACGGAGCTCCGTGTACTCCGACCGAGTACCCTCCGTTGATGGATGCTCCTAGCGCTCTCAGAGGACTCCAAGCACTGCAGACGACACCACAACCACCGCAGACTCCACAACCGCCGTAGCTTAACTGGAGCCGCGCCGTCTTCCGTCCACCCTGGATCGGCTTCTGTCCTCCAGGACCGTGTGGGGAAGACCTCTCCTCCAGGAGAGCGTAACAGGAACAAGCTCTTACAAGAGCTAAGTGATTAAGAGCTCAGGGGAATATGCAGCGCATAGCAATCCCCAGTGTGATATAGCAGTTCCCTCCAATAACGAGACACGGCTACGTATTGAGGGTCAGAAGAGGTCTGAGGTCTGGAACACCCAGCCTGCTTTTTATTAGGATCAGGTACATACAGGACACTCCCAGGGGGAGGATGAAATTGACCAATCACATGCATGGTAACACCCCCACGTCTCCTCCCCTCAGATAAGCACATAACCCAATTAAAACATACATTATTTTACCCAGTTTCTGGATGTACCCCAAAAACAGGGGGTACAGCTTTAAATCTGGTATCCCCAAATAGCCCTTGTTCAGGGGAACAGTCTGTCCAAAAATCAGCCCATTCGGATGGATGGTTCGGGAGATACAGGGCTCCAAAGTTTTGACCGACCGCACAGACCAACTAGCCGAAAATAGTTCCATGAGTTTTGGCCTTGCGGTCGGTCTCCGTTCGCACGGTAAAATAGACGAAATTCTTGCCATCCATTCGCATCTTTGTGGTCGCTAGAATCCCCATACTAAGTTAAGTATAACTACCGAACGGCCGGTCGTTCGGTAGTTTCCGTGCGAAGTTCTGGATGTCTGGAGGTCTTAGCGGTATTCGCCTGTTTGCGCTGCCGATTTCAGTTCCATGCGTTCACAGGCAAACACCGCTGTTCGCACGCAAGATGGCCGCGAACACGTGGAAAAGTCCCGAAATGGCGGCCACCTATTCAGAGCACAAAGAATTCGCATGAAATCATGCGAACGGCTGTATTCTCCAGTAATGTGATTCTTATGCAATATATTCGCCTAAATCTCCTGGCTGTTAGGTTATTTTAGTAGTCCAAACCTACAGCATAGATAAAGGGAAAAAGACAGTCTAATACAAGTCCATATGCCTGAATACAGGGTTTACAGTGCAATATAGTCCAGGACCATAGTCGCAGGGGAGGAGGCAGGCAAGCAGGCCTCTCCAGGATAAAGTGGCGAAGGGCACTTCGTCACACATCTCCCCTTTGGGGGGAAGACTAACCAGGCACCTGACCTTCTGTCGGTCAGTGCCTCCGTTAGTCGATCCACCAACCCACAATAAACAAATGCCAGAGTAGCCCACCCACAACAAACAGGTACAAGGGTGACCCACCCACAAGACACAATTACTGCACCTGGGTATTTTGCTGTGGTAATGAGGCCACATGCCGAGGGTACTTGAAGGGCAGAGGCCAACTGCACTCTGCCCAGAGGCCAGCTCTTCTGCTGGGGTAGCCTGCAGGACATCAGGCTCTGGACCAGGGACAAAGGTAGGGCAGAGGCCGACTGCACTCTGCCCAGCTGCCAGCTCTTCTGCTGGGGTACTGAGACCATAATCCGGCTCAGTAGTTAAGGGAACCTGGACGTCAGGAGGGGTTAGCATCGCCTCCGTTAACCCTGGTGCCACGCTAGGAGTTAGCTGGGGAGGGGAATTTGTACTTACCCCCTCCTCTGGGTGTCCCGGTGAGGGTAGTTGGGGATCTGGAAAGGCTGTCCAGCATCCCTGTAGGTCAGGCACAGAGACCACGGTCCCATCTGCGCCGTCTGGAGGATTGGTGTCTCCCCTTGTTGGGGAAAGCTGCCGCTGGGGAGAGGGGGGGCTGTGCTCCTTTCCTGGAAACACAGGCTGCCGCTGGAGAGGGAGACCGCCTGTCTCCACTCCCTTACCATGGTCCTGTTGCTGTAGAGAGGGACCAACTGTCTCTGCTCTCTGTAGGACACACGGCTGCTGGGGGGGAAGGACGGCACCTTCGGCCCCCTGGGGTACACACTGCCGCTGGAGAGGGAGACCGCCTGTCTCCACTCCCTTACCATGGTCCTGTTGCTGTAGAGAGGGACCAACTGTCTCTGCTCTCTGTAGGACACACTGCTGCTGGGGGGGAAGGACGGCACCTTCGGCCCCCTGTAACTCACGCTGTTGTTGGGGCGCAGGGACGGAATACTTTGCCCTCACTGCCCGATATTCTGCTTCCATCTGCAGATACTCCGCCAGTTCTCTCCTCACTATCGGTACAACTTCCTCTGTTAGGAGGGGCCCGTAGATAGCCAACCGCCGCTTCAGCATAGCGTCAAACTGTACGTGACTATACCAATAGTCCAGTTTTGCTTGGTGTTCCCAGGATGCTGTTCCTCGCACTAGGGAAGCCATCCTGTTGTAGCCAGGGGCGCTGCCCAATGGCTAGCGTTGCCCTCAATTGTAACTCCAAACGTTACCCGTGTCTCTGAGCTGCTTCTCCTCGCACTAGGACGCCATCCCACCGCTGCCACCAATGTAACGGAGCTCCGTGTACTCCGACCGAGTACCCTCCGTTGATGGATGCTCCTAGCGCTCTCAGAGGACTCCAAGCACTGCAGACGACACCACAACCACCGCAGACTCCACAACCGCCGTAGCTTAACTGGAGCCGCGCCGTCTTCCGTCCACCCTGGATCGGCTTCTGTCCTCCAGGACCGTGTGGGGAAGACCTCTCCTCCAGGAGAGCGTAACAGGAACAAGCTCTTACAAGAGCTAAGTGATTAAGAGCTCAGGGGAATATGCAGCGCATAGCAATCCCCAGTGTGATATAGCAGTTCCCTCCAATAACGAGACACGGCTACGTATTGAGGGTCAGAAGAGGTCTGAGGTCTGGAACACCCAGCCTGCTTTTTATTAGGATCAGGTACATACAGGACACTCCCAGGGGGAGGATGAAATTGACCAATCACATGCATGGTAACACCCCCACGTCTCCTCCCCTCAGATAAGCACATAACCCAATTAAAACATACATTATTTTACCCAGTTTCTGGATGTACCCCAAAAACAGGGGGTACAGCTTTAAATCTGGTATCCCCAAATAGCCCTTGTTCAGGGGAACAGTCTGTCCAAAAATCAGCCCATTCGGATGGATGGTTCGGGAGATACAGGGCTCCAAAGTTTTGACCGACCGCACAGACCAACTAGCCGAAAATAGTTCCATGAGTTTTGGCCTTGCGGTCGGTCTCCGTTCGCACGGTAAAATAGACGAAATTCTTGCCATCCATTCGCATCTTTGTGGTCGCTAGAATCCCCATACTAAGTTAAGTATAACTACCGAACGGCCGGTCGTTCGGTAGTTTCCGTGCGAAGTTCTGGATGTCTGGAGGTCTTAGCGGTATTCGCCTGTTTGCGCTGCCGATTTCAGTTCCATGCGTTCACAGGCAAACACCGCTGTTCGCACGCAAGATGGCCGCGAACACGTGGAAAAGTCCCGAAATGGCGGCCACCTATTCAGAGCACAAAGAATTCGCATGAAATCATGCGAACGGCTGTATTCTCCAGTAATGTGATTCTTATGCAATATATTCGCCTAAATCTCCTGGCTGTTAGGTTATTTTAGTAGTCCAAACCTACAGCATAGATAAAGGGAAAAAGACAGTCTAATACAAGTCCATATGCCTGAATACAGGGTTTACAGTGCAATATAGTCCAGGACCATAGTCGCAGGGGAGGAGGCAGGCAAGCAGGCCTCTCCAGGATAAAGTGGCGAAGGGCACTTCGTCACAGGGCATGTGTATTAGGTATGCTCAAACCATCCTTCTTCTTGTTGCCAATTGAAACAGGAGAGACTTTGGGAGTTAAAGTATATGATGTGAATCATAGAAAGAAAAGGGGACCCCTAGAGATAGGTACCTGGGAAGATAATGAGTGGCCTCCCCAGCGTATTATAGATTATTATGGGTCAGCTACGTGGGCAGAAGATGGTACTTTTGGATATAGAACCCCAATATACATGCTCAACCGTATCATAAGGTTACAGGCAGTGGTTGAGATAATTACCAATGAAACATCGCAAGCGCTTAATCTCCTAGCAAAGCATAACACTAGGATGAGGACAGCCGTCTACCAAAATAGATTACCTATTGGCAGTAGAGGGAGGTGTATGGGGGAAGTTTAATCTAAGCAATTGTTGTCTTCAAATAGATGATGAAGGGCAAGCAATAGCTGAGCTTACTAGCCATATGGTTAAACTAGCACATGTGCCTACTCAAGTATGGAAAGGGTATAATCCGAGTAGTTGGTTTGGTAATTGGTATGAGCAGCTTGGAGGACTCAAGGCATTGGTAGGTGGAGTCATGCTAATCTTGATGTTGTGCCTTCTCCTGCCATGTCTGATTCCTTTGGTAGTTAGGTCTGTGCAGAGCATTATAGAGAATATAGCAGAGAGAAAGGCCGCTGCACAGATAATGGCTGGTATGAGGCTCTAAATCAAGGAGAACATGTACAGGAAGAGGAATGCTGAGGGATTCATATCTTTAGAGAGGCGCAAAGTCTAGTCTGGTTTATGGCAACTTGAGGTGTAAGCAAACTCTGATTAAGTGATGCATCTGGAATTATGAAATATCAGAAGCATCAAAGGGGGAATGTGGTGGAATCTCGGTAAAAATAAATTTAGTAGGCCGAGATTGCCACGTGGTATGTGCACGTGCATATACTGATGTATCGGTCGGTTGGTTGCACGTGGCAACGATACAATCAGTAGTGTACGGAGCATGTGCAGGAATACAGGATATAGAGAATTCCCCTCCTCCATTGTGTTGGGCAAGCCATGTGGTCAAACAGGAAGTTAGACTTTGTTCTATTGATTGGGTAAGAGTACGTGTGGGTGGAGCTGATTATGGGAGGAGCTATATACCTATATAAGGGACCTACACTGTATGATCAGGGCTCAGACTTTGCTGTTTTTGGTGACATTAGTCCCTCTGAGTCCCGGTCGGTGAATCGAATATAGATCTCTTCCTTCCTGAAGAAACCTGTGTCCATCTCTCTGTGCTCGGCTTCCGTCAGTTTCTCCGGTATCAATCCCTCTATACCACCTGCCACTGGACTCGATCCCCACCCCGACGGAGAACATCCACCGCAAAGGACGTACCCGATCGCTCCCTGCGCGTCCACAGCCCAAGCGGAGGCCCTCACCCTCACCACGGGGCGTGGAGCAGCCAGACACCTGAAACGCCATGCCGGTGCCACCCCAGAGCTTATACGGGGCGCCAGCCTCCCACCCAAGGTCGCTGACAACGGACAATGATTACCTGGTAGTATAATCTACGTTACACCACAGTTGAAAATTGTTTAGTTACACCTGTTAAATTTGTTCACAAAATTATTTAATTGTACGGGCGGTAGAGCCCAGGGCACCGGTCGCCCCGGGCGCGCAGAGGGGGTCATACAGAGAGGACCTATAGATAGGGGCCGAAGACCCCTCTGTGCACGCCGGGGGATCAGAATGTAGCCTCACGAGGCCTCACTGCAGTTAGTTGAAAATTAGCATAAGCCACTGCCCTCCCGACAGGACCATTCGGCCCGGGGCCCCAGCCGCCCCAGCCGCCCCGAAAAGCAGGAAGTCCAATATCAATAGACCATGGCTGAATACCACAAAACAGAAATGTAGAGGACAGATCATAGCTCACAGTCCTCCCACGGCTCAGCCAAGCCCTGATACGCCCATTATAACCGGTATACCTACCGACAGGGACCGTAACGTCCTGGTTTCTAGGCCCCTAGAGAGCAGAGTGCTTAAGACATAAGGACAGCAACCATAAGAGGCTAGGCAAGCACCAGAGGAAGTGACCCTATCACCACACTACCACACAACCCCTCGTAATCAGAGACCAACCGCTAAAGCGCTTAGTACGGGTCAGCTGAAACCTGGCCCGCAAGCACAATAGGCACCCAGACCTAGCCACTAAGGGACCAAGACCAGAGGCCGCACCCCCAAATACAAGGAGGACAGGTGACATGGCAACACCATAACTCGTAGCACCCAAAGGCAGGCGGGCTACACCACCTGTCTACGCTGCAGAAGATATAAACATGCCCCCAGGTCTGAACCACACAGCCCGACATAAAGCCCATCCCGAGCACAGGGAGAACAGATGGTATTGCAAGGTCCCACACTATGTACCCACAGGCCAACCACACCTGTTACCCCGGTCATCAAAGTTGCAAACGCAGGTCTAGAGGTCAGAACCACTTTCTCCGATTAAACACCTACCCTGCATATAGGGAGGACAGATAGCATAGCATGGCTATATGACAAATTTAGATGCGGCAGCTAAACTGGTTGTTTATGCTACCAATGTTATAACCGTATACTCCCAGGTCAGAACCGCATTCCAGCACTCAAAACCTACCCTAAACATAGGGAGAACTGGGAGCATAACACAGGTTTCTAGCAGACCCAGGCACGCTGGCTAAATCTGAGATCCATGTACTAAATGTGACAAATGTGATAAATGTATGAAATAAATGTATGTCTCCAGGTTAACACCGCATATTCCAGGTCAACGCCTCCCCTACGCACAGAGAACATATATCATACTGACAGCGGCACAAATAGACAGGGGACTGACGGTAACACCTCACCATACGATACCTAACCACAGCCAAAGGGCACAGGTCACAAAAACAGGCCCTCCGGTTGGATATGCAAAGCCCTGACTCACAACCACCCCAAGTACAGGTACCCGAATCACCACAGCCGAATCTGGCCCAGATACACAGCCTGACCCCTAAACCACCCCTTAACCGGGGATACAACAAAACAAGGACAACGGCCACCAGCCGCGAGTCCCACAAACGAGGGACCAACAGCACCTCAACAACTAGCTACAGTCAAGCACAGTTAATTCACGAGGGTGACATACACCCCCCCTAAGAATCAGCAGGACCAGGCCCACCCACTCCCCCGGAACAGGGAGTAATTACACTGCTCACAGCGGTCCAGAGCCGCGCAAAGAGGGAAAGAAAAACAAACCCCACCGCCCGCCACCAAGGCCACTATGGGAACAGGGCGACAGGGCAGGAGTAGAGGGGCAAGGACTCGAAACCCCATACACACATAGAGAAATACAGCCCCAGACCAACCCATATCAGGAAAAATCAGCGCAGCCCACCCACCAATACACCGCAGTAAGAGGGGACACGGTAACCCCTAGCACAGCACTCAACGAAGATGGGCACATCACACAAACACCCAAAAACAGAAAGGGGGATTCCACCCCGCAACAGGGACACGAGCTACGACCCCAAACAGCTCACACTCCCTAACACAACTCAATATCGACACAAAAAGGTCACAACATCAGGACCGCAGCAGCTTACACCCCAAACATCAGACTTGAGTCACATAACATTATAAGACAACAACCCAAGCGAAGGCATAACCACAAGAACAAAAAGTGGACTCACCCACACCCATAGAACAACCAGATGGTTACACCCCCGCCCATCCATACAACAACCCAATCATCCACCCAGGTAACGGCGCTACCACGACGCCACACCCCGCAGAGTCGCACCCACACAAAAAACCCTGGGGTGGAGAGCGACTGGCATGTAGATAGTCCACTCTCCACCTCACACACGTACAAACAACCACAACCACCACATCTGACCCAACTTCAGAGAACGATCCAATCTAAAGCCTCAAACCGCCCAAACATCGCCTGGCAAGAGACAAATAAGACCAGGATTTCCCCCACCTACACCCCCCCATACCCACCTCGTCTCAATCCCCCCCTAAGGTACACTGCACATACCTTCTCCACTCCACCAACGCCACGAAACGCACGTGACCACATAGACACCGCACTGACCGGCATGCCGGCCACTCTGACCTGCCTATCGATAAACTGCAAGGGCCTGAACAACCCAGCCAAAAGGCACCAGTTCATGCGATGGGCCAATAGATCGAAAGCGGACATCCTCCTCCTCCAGGAAACACACTATACCCAAGCCAAACAGTTCCCTCTCCTAAGCCGACATTACAGAGTCAACCACTTCGCCAGCTCCCCCCAGGACAAACAGAACGGAGTAGCCATCATCATTCGGAAATCGTGCCCCCTATCCATCCACCGAACGATAGCTGACCCACAAGGCCGATACCTCACGGTATCCGGCAAAATAGGCACGCACTCCTACGCAATCACATCAATCTACGCGCCGAACACCCCTTTTAGGGCATTCTGGCACACGATACAAGCACACCTAGCTCTCTTCCCCTCACACCACTCAATTCTAGGCGGGGACTTCAACGCGGCCCCATCACCAGCGGTGGATAGACACCGCACACAATCGCACCCACGAGCACGACGCCACCAACCAACGGCCAAAACGGACAAAAGTCTTGCAGCCTTCATTTCAAGAACCCACATGATCGACGCCTGGAGATCCCAACACCCCACCACCCTAGACTACACCTTCTTCTCACACCCACACCAGTCACACTCCTGCATAGATCTATTTCTGATATCCCTGACGCTGGTGCCCATGGTCAACAGCACCACTATAGGACCCATTACATGGTCAGACCATGCGGATGTCACATTGACACTAAACCTACCAGGCACAACACGGCCCTGGACCTGGCGCTTAAACCCCAACCTATTTCACAACCCGCTAATTCGACAAAACGTGGCCCACGCTATCACCGAATATTTCACACTAAATAAGGATACGGTCACCTCCAAAGGTTTCCTATGGGCTGCCCAAAAGGCAGTATTACGGGGAGTCCTGATTAACCAAGCAACGATACACAAAAAAAAACAGACGGCCCACCTAGAACAAACACTAACGACTCTCAGGACTCTAGAGGCTAAGTGCAAACTCAATCCAACACCAGACATAAATGACCAAATTAAAAAATGCCAAACGGACATTAAAGACTACATGGCGAAGGACTCGACCAAAGCATTACTATGGACGAAACAACTCTTCTATGACAAGGCGAATAAAGCGGACACACTGCTCGTGCGCAAACTCAAACAAAGAACAGAACGCAAACAGATCAACAAAATATCCACACCAGAAGGAACCATCACAGAGAACCCACTTGAGATAGCCAGCGTCTTCCAAAACTATGTCAAAGCACTGTACGATCACTCACCCGCAACCCGACAACACCCCGCACACGCCAAACCGCTCATAGAACATTACCTACACCAGGTCCCCCTACCCTCTCTCCCCACAGAAGCAGCACAAACACTGTCCAGACCTATCACGCCGGAAGAACTGGCAGGGACAATAAAAACATTGAAACCCAACAAAAGCCCGGGCCCGGACGGGTTCACAGGCCTTTACTATAAAACATACGCAACAACCCTCATCCCACACCTCTGCAACCTCTACAACGCTATCATGGGTGGTGAACCCCTGCCACCGGACATGCTACAGGCCAACATATGCCTCCTCCCGAAACCTAATAAAACGCTCCTAGAACCGGCACATTACCGACCGATCTCTCTCCTCAATGTGGACATCAAACTGCTCACCAAACTACTAGCAGACCGTCTCAATCCCTTTCTACCCCAACTAATCCACCCAGACCAGGTAGGCTTCATATCAACAAGACAGGCAAGCGACAACACCAGACGCACATACAACCTCATATGGACAGCCCACACAAGACGGATCCCGACACTATTCTTATCACTGGACGCCGAAAAAGCTTTTGACAGACTGCTCTGGCCCTTCCTGTTCGCAACCCTTGAAAAATTTGGATTCCCGCAAAGCTTCCAGAACGCCCTACAGGTACTGTATGCCACGCCACAAGCTCACCTCTTACTCCCGCTTACCCAACCCCCCTCCTTCACGATCTACAACGGTACGCGCCAGAGCTGCCCTTTATCCCCGGTCCTCTTCGCACTCTACCTGGAACCACTCTTACAGACCCTGAGAATCAACAAGGACATTGCTGGCCTCAAAATACGCGAAGCAGTATATAAAACAGCAGCATATGCAGACGACCTGCTCATCACAATCACTGAACCAGAAACCTCCCTACCACCCCTCCTACAAGCCCTGGACACGCACGCAGCCGTGTCCGGATATAAACTAAATATAGATAAAACAGAAGCCTTGCCTATACACATAGACCCCCCCACGGCAACAACCATACAAGACAAGTACCCCCTCAAGCTAAACGCCACCCATATACACTACCTGGGAGTTACCCTACCGGCAGACCTCTCCAACAGCTACACCTTGAACTACACACCCACAATACAAAAAAATTACACACGACATATCCACCTGGCAAAACATGCCAATATCCTGGCTGGGTAGACTGGTGTCAGTTAAAATGAATGTACTCCCTAGGCTTCTATACTTGTTCCAAACCCTACCGATCCCCATCCGGAGAACCGACTTCAAACTGCTCCAAACCACAATCGATAAATTTATCTGGTTCAACCGACGCACCAGAATCAAACGGCAAACTCTATACGTCCCCAACAGAACCGGGGGACTAGGCCTACCTCACCTTACCCATTACTATGAGGCGGCCCAACTAGCACAAGGCCAAAACTGGCACGCCCAGTACGGGGTCAAAAGATGGGTAGACCTAGAACACGACATCTTCGGTAGAGACTTCCCCTCCCTCTATATCTGGCTACCAAAATCCGTGAGGCCCCCCTACCCGGCACATCCCCAGCCATAATAAACACCATCAACATCTGGGACAAAATCACGCAAAAAAGGGGGCTCACAACACAACCCTCACCGCTAACTCCGATACTTCGCAACACACAATTCCCACCGGGCATGACGCCCAAAGACTTTGCCCGCTTCGAAGACAACGACCTCACCCGCCTACATCACTTCTACAGAAACCAACAACCAATACCGTTCGCAGAACTCCCACAAATTACGCCATACCGTACCTTCGACATGTTCCGCCACATCCAGATCAAAAGCTTCCTCGAAACACCGGCAATTCAACAAGCAGGCACCAAAGCACATACAATCCCCAACTCAAAAAGGCCAAATATCTGCGCTCCATGGCAACGAAGATCCTCCACACAAACATACCACTAGACCCGTGGACGTGGCTCCTATCCAAACCACTAACAAACACACCCAGGGGTCAAAACAAGTTAATAGTTAAAATCGCACTGGCCACAAGAAGAGCCATAGCTGAAAAATGGGGTAGCCCCGACACCCCATCACTCGACACGGTCCACCGCAAGATAAAAGAGACAATCAAAATAGATTAAATGTCCGCTCTGATCCATGACACGACCACACACTTCCATAGAATATGGGACCCATGGTTCTATGAATTCCCACTCCCCACCTAAAACATACACGGACACACCACACATAGAGAAGCTCTACGGGCACCCTACCATAGACCTCCAAAAGGCGCCACAAAAACACATAACCTAACCCAACTCCCCCGAACCACAACCACACAGGCACAACCCAAAGGACCCGAATGGACACAAGCCCGCCACAACACAGACAAACAACACGCTGTCACGTTCACAGTAAATGATGTGGAACACAACTGCAGATTTCTTTGGACTTTGATATTTTATTAAGACACTTAGATGGAACTGAGACTTCAGTTCCAGAATTACAGGTACTGTTTCTTTAAATAATAAACGGTTTGCTTCAGTTAGCAATGACAAGGTTCAGAATTCATTAGAGTCCGTGATTCTTGTTAACAGTTCAAATTATAAGAGATTGTATACATTGGAATTATCAGTAGCAAGACTGGTGCAGCAGAACTTAAATAGTACTTGTATTGAGGGATGCTGTAGCAGGCTTGCTGGACAACTTGATAGCAAACTTTAGTAAGTTGAAATAAAGACTTTCTGTAGCAAGACAGGTACAGCTGAACTTGAATAATACTTGATTTGAGGAAAGCTGTAGCAGGCTTGCTGGACAACTTGATAGCAGACTTTAGTATGAAGAAATAAGACTATCTGTAGCAAGACAGGTACAGCTGAACTTGAATAATACTTGATTTGAGGAAAGCTGTAGCAGGCTTGCTGGACAACTTGATAGCAGACTTTAGTATGAAGAAATAAGACTATCTGTAGCAAGACAGGTACAGCTGAACTTGAATAATAATTGATTTGAGGAAAGCTGTAGCAGGCTTGCTGGACAACTTGATAGCAGACTTTAGTAAGTTGAAATAAAGCTTTAGCATTGTTAGCTCTTATCTCAGAGACTGTAAGTTACTTAGCTTCTAGAAGTAGAGGGATTGTGTCCCCAGCTCTCCTCTGAGGCGGTTGCTTCAGTGAATGGTTGCAGAGAGTGCAGGCACTTGTCGGTGAAGAGGAGAGATGTTGGGGACTTGAATATTCCTCCAGTCCGGTCCAGTAGCATGTGGTCGTCTCAGCGAGGTATGTGAGCCTGTGAATTAGGTGCGGTACGCGTTTCAATAATCCAGCGTCTATCAGCTGGTGCGGTCGCATTAAATAGCAGACCGCGTCAATGGGGGTGTGGCTAAGCTCCGTCAAACCCGGAAGCATGAGGAGACATCGGGAGGCTTAAGGCCTGACAGTACCCCCACCTTAATGAGCAACCTCAGGGTGCTATCTCAACATGATTTAGAAGGGTAGCGTCTGTGAAAAGCGGAAATCAATTTGTCAGCATGGATCCCAGAGGAGTTTTCACAAGTATCGTCATCAATTCCATATCCCTTCCATCTAACGAGGTATTGTAAAGAGCCACGATGAATCCTTGAATTCAGAATTTTGTGAATCTCGTATTCTTCTATACCTTGGACTAGAACAGGATCAGGAGAAGTAGTTACAGCTCCATGGAAAGGATGAGGATGATGAGTTTTAAGTAAGGATACATGGAAAACAGGATGAATTTTCAAAGTAGATGGAAGCTTCAATTCAACAACATTACAGTTGATTATTGACTTAATTGGAAATGAACCATGAAAAAGGGAACTTAACTTCTTAGATGGCCAATTTATGAAAATGTCCTTTGAGGAAAGCCAGACAAGATCCCCAATCCCATAATCGGGGGAAGATTTTTCTTTAATATCAAAATTTTTTCTTTGAGTGGATGATGCAAATTCCAAAAGTTCATGTAAAAATTTGAATAAAGATGACATGTGAGAGATTTGATTCGAAACGGAGGAGTTAGACGAAAGACTTGTTTGAGCAGGAAACAAGGAGGGATGAAATCCATAGTTGGAGAAAAATTGAGTCATTTTGCTATTAGTATGATAGGAGTTGTTGTATACGAATTCTGCCATGGGCAACCAGGTTATCCAATCATCTTGTAAGTGAGAACAATAACATCGTAGATATTGCTCTAAGCATTGGTTGACTCTTTCAGTTTGTCCATCAGTTTGGGGATGATATGCGGATGACAGTTTACGTTGGATACGAAGAGAAGCACATAATGCGTTCCAGAATTTGGAGGTAAACTGAGTCCCTCGGTCTGAAATGATTTCGTCAGGCAGTCCATGAAGTTTTACAATATTGTCAAGAAATAATTTTGAAAGTTCAGAGGATGAGGGTAACATCTTTAAAGGGATAAAATGGGACATTTTCGTGAAGTGGTCCACTACCACTAGAATGGTGGTATGCTGTTGAGAAGGGGGAAGATCCACCAAGAAGTGCATAGAAATGGATTGCCAAGGTTTTCTGAGAATCGGTAGGTTCAATAATTGACTACTTAGGTACTGATGTCCATGTTTGGATCTTTGGCAGATTGAACAAGTTTTAACATATGATTCAACGGTTTTGTCTTGATGAGGCCACCAATAATATCTCTTGGACAATTCAAGGGTCTTTTTTATACCTGGATGATCTGCCAGGGTAGAATCATGAATAAAATTGAGCACTTGATTTCTGAAAGCAGGAGGTACGTAAATTTGGTCCTTGAAATAGTAGAGACCGTCTTTCTTTGATAGTTTAACTGATGTAGGAAGATTAAGAGTATCTTTACTGAGTCCTTTTATGTCGTCGAGAAGGGAAGATAGAGTCCCAACGACTGTATGAGGAGGAGGTTCCAGTTCGGTGTCCGAATAACAAGAGGGTATAGCTGGTTCTTTAGTAGTTTGAAAGCTTGGAATATGTTGTAAGCATGTTTTCTTACAATAGTCGGAGTTAAAGGTGAGAGAAAAAGGGGACCAAGAAATTTGAGGGTTGTGGTTTCTTAACCAATTGATCCCTATTATAACTGGATAAAGTGGTGATGGAAGAACATTAAATGTAAGAAATTCAGTATGAGTATGATTGGTGGTTACTTTTAGAGGGATGGTTTCATGAAGTATTGGTCCCGATGAGATGAGGGACCCGTCAATCACTCTAACAGGAACAGAAGTTCTTTTACGAATACAAGGAATTTTATTCTTTGTTACAAAGGCTGAGTCGATGAACACTCCATTTGCACCGGAATCGATGACAGCCTTGGTCATAATTCTTTCATTGTCCCACTGTAATATGAGAATGATAGGGGACATTTGAGTATTTGTTGTAGAGGGGAGTGCACTTAGGATGGAAGAGGCATGAGTCTGCCTACTGCCCTTTATCCGTTTCAATAAAGGGCAATCAGAGACCAAATGAACTTGAGAGGCACAATACATGCAGAGGTTTAATATACGTCGTCGATTTTTCTCTTCAGGAGTGAGGGGACTTCTTATTACCCCGATTTCCATAGGTTCGGTTGGTAAGGATGAGTTGTCAGAAGGCTTTGGAGGATGAAATGATTTTTTCCCAATTGAAGTTGAGAGAGCCTTTTCGGCCTTTCTTTCTCTAAGCCTTCTGTCAATGCTGATCGATAGATGAATCAGAGCATTCAAAGTAGTAGGGAGTTCTATTCTGGATAGTTCATCCTTTAAAGCTTCAGATAAGCCGATTCGAAACTGGTTGCGCAATGCGATGTCATTCCATTGTGTTTCTACTGCCCATCTTTTAAATTCAGCGATATAATCTTCAACGGGTCTATGTTTTTGCAGCAAGGTTCTAATTTTTAATTCAGCAGTATTTTGTTTGTATGGATCTTCATAGAAAAGAGACTTGGCTTTAAAGAATTCCTCCAGTGAATCTAAGATGGGGTCATCATTGTCCAAAAAGGAATGGGCCCAGGACATAGGTTCACCTCTCAGAAATGAGATAGCTGAAAAAACCTTAGATCTTTCTGTGGGATAAGATCTAGGTTTTAATGCAATTAATAATTTGCAGGAATTAAAAAACTCCCTATATTTGGAACGATCACCATAGAATTTTTCAGGGTTACATACAGCAGGATCGCTAGTTGAGTGCAGAACAGTATGAGGAGTATGTGTTTGTAAGTCTCTGACATAAGTGAGAATTCTTTCATTTGTAACCTGTCTTGCACACCTTGGTCTTGCACACCTTGGTTAAGTGAATCGACTCGTTGATTCAGCAACAATACTTTAGAATCGAAATCTGCTGGTTCCATTACAATGGCTGGATTATTCTGTCACGTTCACAGTAAATGATGTGGAACACAACTGCAGATTTCTTTGGACTTTGATATTTTATTAAGACACTTAGATGGAACTGAGACTTCAGTTCCAGAATTACAGGTACTGTTTCTTTAAATAATAAACGGTTTGCTTCAGTTAGCAATGACAAGGTTCAGAATTCATTAGAGTCCGTGATTCTTGTTAACAGTTCAAATTATAAGAGATCGTATACATTGGAATTATCAGTAGCAAGACTGGTGCAGCAGAACTTAAATAGTACTTGTATTGAGGGATGCTGTAGCAGGCTTGCTGGACAACTTGATAGCAAACTTTAGTAAGTTGAAATAAAGACTTTCTGTAGCAAGACAGGTACAGCTGAACTTGAATAATACTTGATTTGAGGAAAGCTGTAGCAGGCTTGCTGGACAACTTGATAGCAGACTTTAGTATGAAGAAATAAGACTATCTGCAGCAAGACAGGTACAGCTGAACTTGAATAATACTTGATTTGAGGAATGCTCTAGCAGGCTTGCTGGACAACTTGATAGCAAACTTTAGTAAGTTGAAATAAAGACTTTCTGTAGCAAGACAGGTACAGCTGAACTTGAATAATACTTGATTTGAGGAAAGCTGTAGCAGGCTTGCTGGACAACTTGATAGCAGACTTTAGTATGAAGAAATAAGACTATCTGTAGCAAGACAGGTACAGCTGCACTTGAATAATAATTGATTTGAGGAAAGCTGTAGCAGGCTTGCTGGACAACTTGATAGCAGACTTTAGTAAGTTGAAATAAAGCTTTAGCATTGTTAGCTCTTATCTCAGAGACTGTAAGTTACTTAGCTTCTAGAAATAGAGGGATTGTGTCCCCAGCTCTCCTCTGAGGCGGTTGCTTCAGTGAATGGTTGCAGAGAGTGCAGGCACTTGTCGGTGAAGAGGAGAGATATTCCTCCAGTCCGGTCCAGTAGCATGTGGTCGTCTCAGCAAGGTATGTGAGCCGGTGAATTAGGTGCGGTACGCGTTTCAATAATCCAGCGTCTATCAGCTGGTGCGGTCGCATTAAATAGCAGACCGCGTCAATGGGGGTGTGGCTAAGCTCCGTCAAACCCGGAAGCATGAGGAGACATCGGGAGGCTTAAGGCCTGACACATGCATTAAACCAACGGAGACTACTCAATCCCCCCAAACCGGGACACACTATAACAATCCCAAAACAAGCGAACCCAATCAAAGGTCCACGTAGCCTTAGGACAGGCAGACCCGCAAACACCACACAAGGGAACCGTGACACCACAGGACAAATGGAACCAACCCACAACCCAGGACAACACAGAACAGCCAGCACAAATATACGCACACATGGGAGACCCTAAAAGGACAGAGTCACACCGACCACGGTCCATGAACCCAGGGGCCCCACCTGACACCACGACACAAACAGACCGTGAACGACACAGCACAACAACAAAAGAAAATGTATGTGATAGTGTACCCTACCCCCCACCTTCTCTATTTTTGTACCCCACCCCCACCCCTAGATAATGACTACAACTGTATTAAAATGTAAAGCTTGGTAAACTGATTTGACAACACATGTCCGATACGCGACGCATGCAATAACCAAGCTCCTCCCGAGCTCATCTTTATGTACCCCAATTCATACCACCTAATGTTATATTGAAACTTTAAAGCAACAATGTTGCCTTAGCAGTCTGAAAGTACCCCCACTGCATAGTCTAACTCGAACACTTACTAACCTTACTTGGATACATTGGTACTACATGTTGAAATGACGCCAATGTAATGTATAATTCTGTCATGCATAATAATTTTCTGAAACGTGCAGTCTACTCGAAACCACATATGTAAGCATTTGAATAACTCACGCACTTATTGATACTGTTGTGGCATTGTTTGATGCTTTGTTATTTCTTGCACACACAAAATAATGAATTTATAAAAAAAAAAAAAGTGCAGATCATCTTGTACCTTCATGAAGTTTCGGCTCATGTTTGGGGGATTGGAGCACTACACTCTGGGGAGTGCTATAATCACTATACTCCCCAGGGTATAATCACTAAGCTCTGCTAAGAGCTTGTTCGTGTTCCTGCTCTCTGGAGGTCCACCTACTGGAAGCTGGACCCTGGTCTTGGGTCCAGAGTGGGTGGAGACGGCGAGACCCCAACCAAGCTGCGGCGGTTCGTGGGGTCTGCAGTGGTTATGGTGTCAGGCAGAGTGCTTGGAGTCCTCGAAAGCCCTAGGAGCATCCGTCAGCGGAAGATACCCGGTTGGGGTGCCAGCGGTTCCGTTACACCATTGTTCATTTATTTCCTGTCATATAATCAATTAATGTAATTATAACTTTACAATAAGTATATATTGTTTGGCAGTACCACCATATGTGTAAAAAGGTGCCCTTATCAATTGATGTATTTGGATATATAAGTAAAAGTGTTTGGAGTAGAGAAATTGAGTAGAAATATAGAATAGTTCTGGTTAGCAAAGAAGTTTAACTAAGTCCCAGAAATTAGTTGAATAGACAGAGTGTTAGAGTGGTATTCCTTGGGCTGGTCTGATCTAATGATGCTTTGATGATCTCCTGAAACCCCAATTTCTTTAAAGAATTGCTTATCTTGAATTTCTTTACGTCACCAATTTAAAGTGACCAATGGGAATAGGTGGGTGTACCTTCTTCTAATGATAGTCCTATAGACATTCATCATTAGATTGTGTTGTTGCATCACAATACATTTTCATTACATATTCCAACTACCACTTTATCTAAAGGGTTAATTTAATTTCATGATGCAAATTATGTCAAAAATGTCTTATCTTTATGGGCAATCCATCATTAATGAATGTCATACTTCAAGGGAATAGTGGTCCTTTTTGGTAGACCACCAGTCTCCTTTTTGTGCCATAAAGTTTATTTTTAAAGCATCTTGACTTTGGTTCAACTCACTCTTGCAATGGGGTCTTATTGAAGTCCCATTTAATTTGAAATGTAAAATAAATTACTGGTAGGGAGTATCTCTTCTTGACTCTAATTGGTCTGGTTTTCTCACACTGTCTTATTGTATGAGCTAAGTATGTCTGTACTATTATATGTGACAACGCATAATAGATACATGTCTTTTGCACACATTCAGCTAATATTAGTTTTAATAATAATGAAATGTATTCATTAGGTTCTCTCTACGAATGTATTAAAATTATTATTGCAGATACTATTTGTATATAATTAAACATAATTATATGGTTAGTATATATAGATATGTATCTCTTAGCTGGGCTCTCAACCCCCCTTGTTCCAAATACTTTGGTTTCCAACACTTAGTTCTAAGTGTCAGATATGCCTTATCTATAATCACTGTTTGCATTAGCCACATTCCAATCAGTTTGGTCATGCAGTGAATGGAGTAAGAAAAAAAAATAAATATGTCTGTGCATCTTTTACCTTCTGTTACAAGATGGAGTCACATACGTTACAGTATACATTTTTAATTTGAATCCACAATATCTCGGACAGTATGCATTCGTTTGTGCCCATTTGGCACTTTACATTACTTCACCGATTTCCACTTGCTGGCTAATTTGTTTACATTCATTCTTTTGTAATTTCTGCACATTGGCGGTACATTTACTGTTTCTAATTTGGATTTGTGTGTTTCAATATTCGCCCCATGGTCTTCTGTATTGATGTTGCAAACACAAAATTTTCGGTTCGCGAACGGCGAACGCGAACTTCCACAAATGCGAACCGCCATAGACTTCAATGGGCAGGCGAATTTTAAAACACACAGGGACTCTTTCTGGCCACAATAGTGATGGAAAAGTTGTTTCAAGGGGACTAACACCTGGACTGTGGCATGCCGGAGGGGTGATCCATGGCAAAACTCCCATGGAAAATTACACAGTTGATGCAGAGTCTGGTTTTAATCCATAAAGGGCATAAATCACCTAACATTCCTAAATCACAACGGATATTGATTGACACCTGACATATGACATATTGACACCTTGACATATGGATTGACACCTGTCCTCAGAGATCCTGATGCACATTGACACAGAGCAGAGGGGGGGGGGGGACCCACTGTATGATCAGGTAGTGTAAGACTATTCTTTTCAGTTTAATCCCTGTTACGAGTAGAGGACTATTTCCTTGTTTTGCCAAACCCCTTCAAAGATGGGAAAAGCGGTATGAGTGGAAGAAACAAGGAAATGTGGTGAGGTGGTGGTGCCAGCCCTCAGTGCATATATAATAATATATATAAAAATAAATAAAATGATCAATATTAACTCCCCACCCCCCTTTTTCTAAAGGCAGTGAATCATGGGGCTTCTGGGGGCGTCCGTAGCATGCCGCATCATAAGGGGCAGGCTGGGGTCGTCCAATCACAGCTTTCCCCATTAGCAATTTTATCCCAAGCGTGTTCCCCATTTCTCTGATTAGTGTGGATCTGCCTCCCTCTCTTCACTTGTGTTTTAGTGAGAAATGGAGAGAGATCTGTGGTTTAGCTAGAGAGATTTAGGTATTTATAGGTAGGGATTTGTAAAATCTTGAGACCCAAAGGCTCTTTTCAGAGCCATTAACCCCTGTCTTGCCAGTGATCACTATAATCACTGGCTCTTGCACAGCAGCACGTTTCTGCTGTTTGTGCCTTGGTTTTTTTTTTTGTTAGGGGTTAATTTTTTGTGATCTTTTTTTCTTTTTTGAGACCCAAAAGCTCTTTTCAGAACGATTAACCCCTGTCCTGCCAGTGATCACTATACAGATCACAGGCTCTTGCACAGCAGCACTTATTTTGCTGTCTGTTAATTTTTTCAGGGGTTGATTTTTCTTTTTTTTGTGACAGGTCACTAAGTAAAGTGATTGTGATCATGTATGTGGCGAAACCAACCTCGCCACTGGGCCCTGGAGAAGCCTGTTTGCTAGCCTCCTACCTACTGACTATGGCCCCTGGGTTATTTGGGGCACATTGTACTGTATATTGCTGCTACTGGCCCTTTTAACAGCATCTATGGACATATTGGGACTTTTGGGACTACTGTCCCTTTAAGACTGTGATACATATTCTAGTGTACTGCCTGTAATATTATATGTGTATTAAGTTTAACCTGGGATATGTATGCAGCATTCATCTGATTGTTCGGTAGAATCACTCCATTTATTATATTGAGTGAAACTACCGAACAACCAGACCACCCAGGAATAAGTGTGCCTCCAATTACAGTTTGCAACAATGTTGCAAACGGGTAATTGGCAATCCGTGTAATGTATTCTTTGTCCTCTGGGTGGCCGCCATTCGGGAAACAAACACGTGGCGGCGGCCATCTTAAACTACCGAACAGCGGTGTTTTGCCGTCGAGTGTCTGGAACTAAAATCGGACACTTGACTAGGCAAACACCGCTGAGACCTCCATACTTCCAGAAATTCGTATGGAAACTACCGAATGACCCGCCGTTCGGTAGAAAGAACCCCACAAACAAGGGAATTCATTCAAACCCTCTCCAGGCTCTATAACACAGGCAATTCGTCTGTTTTCATTCCCTTGTTTGTGACCGACCGCAGGGCCAAAATGCATGGAACTGTTTTCGGATACTTTACCCATGCGGTCGGTCAAATCTTTGGAACCCCATATCTCCCGAACCATTCATCCGAATTACTTGAATTTTGGATATGTTGTCCCCCTGAATAAGGGCTATCCAGCGATGCTGGATTTAAAGGTGTACCCCCGGGTTTTGGGGTACATCCAGAACTTGGCTGAAAAAGTGTACCGGATAATTGAGTTTAATGTTATCTGAGGGGAGGGGATGTGTGGGCTGAACCATGTATGTGATTGGTTATTTTATGCCTCCCCCTGGGTGTGGCCTGTATGTGGATTAGTGTAATAAAAGCCAGGCTGGATGAGCCAGTCGAGAGTTCCTGTTTTACCCTCAAAGTGATGTGTCGTCTCATTATTGGGGGAAGGATTTATTGTATGCTGTTCCAGTTGACTGCTAGGAGTACAAGCCTATTCGTATGGTTCCTATTCAATGGTCTACAGCATTCATACGCTTGGGAGAATTTAAAGGTTTCTCGGATTCGGTGATTATGGTGTCTGCCAGAGTGCTTGGAGTCCTCAGGAAGCACTAGGAGCATCCATTAACGGAGGTACTCAGTCGGGGTGCCAGGTGATCGGTTACATTGGTGGCAGCGGTGGGATGGCGTCCTAGTGCGAGGTAAAGCAGCTCGGAGACACAGTACGTTTGGATTTACAAATTGAGGGCAATGCTAGCAGTCGTGCAGCGCCCCTGGGAGCAGACTAGTATGGAAGGTTCTGGCTCTGGAGATGATTGGCTGGCCGAGGTGAGGCAGCGAGTGGCCGAGTATGGGGATGATATACCCATGGAGACACGCCGGGTGATCTGGAACCAGGTCATGGCCGAGCGAAACACAAGGCTGGACCGAGAATTCCGGTTGGCGAAAGAGAGGAAGTATGCTCAGCAGCAGGAGCGTTACAGCAGCCGAGTAGAGGCTGCATCCGAGGAGGTTAGCCGTCTTTCCCTGAGGCGGCGGGAGGAACCCGAAGTGGGGGTCCTCATAGACTGGTCCTGTGAGGAACCACAACAGGCAGGTAGAGATGGGACCAAGGTCTCTCCACCGGGCCCACCGGGATGCTGGGCAGCCGGCCCAGATCCCCAGCAGCAGCCAGAGTTGCCAGGTGGGGAAGCAGGTGGCCCTTACTCACAAATGTTGAGGGGCCTCACGATTGGTCCTGGGAAGACCCACAGATGGCAGGTGGAGATGGGACTGCGGTCTCTCTACCGGCCCTACAGGGATGCTGGGCAGTCGGCCCAGATCCCCAGCGGCAGTGTGCGTTACAGGGAGCTGAAGGTGCCGTTCTTGCTCCCCAGCGGCAGTCTACGGTGCAGGGAGAGGAGCCTGTTATTCCCTCTCCCCAGCGGCAGCGCAGCTCACCAAGGGGAGACAGTAAGCCCCTCACCAGCGCAGATGGGACCGGGGTCTCTGCGCCCTGCCTACAGGGAGTACAGAGGGTCAGCCCTGCTCCCCAGCTGCTGAAAGTGTGTAAGGGAGAGGAGTTTGTTACCCCCTCTCCCCAGCGGCAGCTTAGCACACCAAGGGGAGACAGTAAGCCCCACACCAGTGCAGATGGGAACGTGGTCTCTGCGCCCGAGTTACAGGGGGCAGAGGTAGTGGGTCCAACCCCCCAGCAGCAGCGTGATTTATTGGGAATTGGGAGCCCAGTCTCCACTCCCCAGCGGCAGTGTGATTTGTTGGGAATTGGGAGCCCAGTCTCCATTCCCCAGCGGCAGTGTGAATTGCAGGGAATTGGGAGCCCAGTCCCCATTCCCCAGCGGCAGGCTGAGTTACAGGGGGCAGAGGTAGTTGGTCCTACCCCCCAGCAGCAGAGTGATATGCCGGGAAGGCAGTGTGAAGTGCAGGGAGAGGAGAGCAGCGTCCTCCCTCCCCAGCGGAAGGCTGAGTTACAGGGGGCAGAGGTAGTTGGTCCTACCCCCCAGCAGCAGCGTGATTTTTTGGGAATAGAGAGCCCAGTCTCTATTCCCCAGCAGCAGGACACTGAATTGGGAGGAGAGACAGTCGGTCTCCCTCCACAAAGACTGAAAGTAGGCATGGGAGAGGAGATTGTTACCACCTCTCCCCAGCGGCGGATCATCAATGGGCCGAGTGTTCTAATGGGAGAGGAGCTGGTTACCACCTCTCCCCAGCGGCAGCTTAATGTACCAGGGGGAGACTGTAAGCCCCACACCTGTGCAGATGGGACCGTGGTCTCTGCACTTCCAGCACAGGGGGTAGGGACGGTCGGTCCTGCCCCCCCACAACAGGGCTGTTTAGCCAAAGGGGAGACAGTCTGTCTCCAGCAGCAGAGCTGTGTAACTAAAGGGGAGACAGTCGGTCTCCAGCAGCAGAGCTGTGTAACTCAAGGGGAGACAGTCGGTCTCCAGCAGCAGAGCTGCGCAGCTAAAGGGGAGGCAGTCGGTCTCCAGCAAGGCTCCAACCAGACTACTCCCGTAGTAGTGCTGGCACCAGTCTGCCCACTCTGCCCACTCAGCAACCCACCAAAACAGCCTACCAGTCCCCCACACAGCCGGGGTCAGGCACCTGGACCTGGACAAGTTTTTCCATTACTCAGGTGTAGTAACCATTCATTGTGGGTGGACTGTACTGCTGTTTCTGTTTTGTGGGTGGGCTGCTGGACTAACAAGGGCACTGACCGGCAAGAGGTCAGGTACCCTGTTAGTCTGTTTGGAAAAGGGGAGAAGTGTGGCGAAACCAACCTCGCCACTGGGCCCTGGAGAAGCCTGTTTGCTAGCCTCCTACCTACTGACTATGGCCCCTGGGTTATTTGGGGCACATTGTACTGTATATTGCTGCTACTGGCCCTTTTAACAGCATCTATGGACATATTGGGACTTTTGGGACTACTGTCCCTTTAAGACTGTGATACATATTCTAGTGTACTGCCTGTAATATTATATGTGTATTAAGTTTAACCTGGGATATGTATGCAGCATTCATCTGATTGTTCGGTAGAATCACTCCATTTATTATATTGAGTGAAACTACCGAACAACCAGACCACCCAGGAATAAGTGTGCCTCCAATTACAGTTTGCAACAATGTTGCAAACGGGTAATTGGCAATCCGTGTAATGTATTCTTTGTCCTCTGGGTGGCCGCCATTCGGGAAACAAACACGTGGCGGCGGCCATCTTAAACTACCGAACAGCGGTGTTTTGCCGTCGAGTGTCTGGAACTAAAATCGGACACTTGACTAGGCAAACACCGCTGAGACCTCCATACTTCCAGAAATTCGTATGGAAACTACCGAATGACCCGCCGTTCGGTAGAAAGAACCCCACAAACAAGGGAATTCATTCAAACCCTCTCCAGGCTCTATAACACAGGCAATTCGTCTGTTTTCATTCCCTTGTTTGTGACCGACCGCAGGGCCAAAATGCATGGAACTGTTTTCGGATACTTTACCCATGCGGTCGGTCAAATCTTTGGAACCCCATATCTCCCGAACCATTCATCCGAATTACTTGAATTTTGGATATGTTGTCCCCCTGAATAAGGGCTATCCAGCGATGCTGGATTTAAAGGTGTACCCCCGGGTTTTGGGGTACATCCAGAACTTGGCTGAAAAAGTGTACCGGATAATTGAGTTTAATGCTATCTGAGGGGAGGGGATGTGTGGGCTGAACCATGTATGTGATTGGTTATTTTATGCCTCCCCCTGGGTGTGGCCTGTATGTGGATTAGTGTAATAAAAGCCAGGCTGGATGAGCCAGTCGAGAGTTCCTGTTTTACCCTCAAAGTGATGTGTCGTCTCATTATTGGGGGAAGGATTTATTGTATGCTGTTCCAGTTGACTGCTAGGAGTACAAGCCTATTCGTATGGTTCCTATTCAATGGTCTACAGCATTCATACGCTTGGGAGAATTTAAAGGTTTCTCGGATTCGGTGATTATGGTGTCTGCCAGAGTGCTTGGAGTCCTCAGGAAGCACTAGGAGCATCCATTAACGGAGGTACTCAGTCGGGGTGCCAGGTGATCGGTTACAATGTACATGGATCACGGAAGTCAACCAGCGCTGAGCAGTCATCTGCCACCCTTGCGCTAGAGTCTGACACGTCTATGTCAGACTTTGACCCTGATTTTGACCCTGCCAGGTGCTCAGATACATCATCACTAGATACAGTGTCTACTGCTAGTGATGTATCTGGTGATGTTGTATCTGTGCCTGCTCAGCCCTCCATCCGCTCCTACTGGAGCAGTAGCCCCATCTGCTCTACCCCCATTTACTCCCAACAGGGCTGCCACCATAAATGGGCCCCTAATTCAGCTCAGGGTCTGGGCCCCCTGGGGCCCGCCTCCAAATACCACCCACTGGGTCCACACACAGACACAAATGCACACACTGATACAAAATGACACAGAAACATACTAACAGACACACATACTGAAACAGACATACACGCATACAGGCATACATACTGACACACACATACTGAGACATACACACAGGCATACATAGTGACAGACAGGGGCAGACTGAGAACCCTCAGGGCCCCCGTGCAAAATAAATCTCAAGGGCCCCCTTACAGGCCCCACCCATACTCCGCAGCAAGCGCCACCCATGTCCCGCCTCCATGCACCGCCTCCAGCCACACCCTACACAATCTTTTGACACAAGGAACAAAAGTGCAATAATCCCTTCGAGGCCCCAGTAGAGACTATAATTGAGAGCTAATGGGCCATGGAGGGGGGTCTTTCTAGCAGAGGCTATCTCAGTGTCCTTTAGAGAGTGTGTTAGAAAGAATCCCCTCCAGGCCCTATTAGAGACTACAATTGAGTTTCATAGGCTTGGAAGTGGGTCTTTCTAACAGAGGCCACCTCAGTGTCCCTGCTGGAAACAGTCGCCTCCAGGCCCCAGTAGAGACTACAATTGAGGGCTAATGGGCCATGAAGGGGGGGGGGACATTCTAGCAGAGGCTATCTCAGTGTCCTTTAGAGAGTGTGTTAGAAAGAATTTCCTCCAGGTCCCATTAGAGACTACAATGGAGTCTAATGGGGCCTGGAGGGGCGTCTCTCCAACACTCTGGTTCCTATTCACAATATAGCAACACAACATAGCTCGCTGATACCTAGGCCAAGCTGATACCTAGGCCTCTTACCTTAATTACTGTTGCTGGGTGGCAGTCTGTGGGCTTGCTGGAAGGCTGTGGGCTTACTGGCTGCGGCTGGCAGGCTGTGGGCTTGCTGGCAGGCTGTGGGCTTGCTGGCTACTGCCGGCAGGCCGAAAAAAAATCCGGAAAAAAAAATCCGGAAAAAAAATCCGGAAAAAAAAATCCGGAAAAAAAATCCGGAAAGAAAATCCGGAAAAAAAATCCGGAAAGAAAATCCGGAAAAAAAAATCCGGAGAAAAAATCCGGAAAAGAAAATCCAGAAAAAAAATCGGGAAAAAAAAATCGGGAAAAAAAATCCGGAAAAACAAAATCCGGAAAAAAAAATCCAGAAAAATCCGGAAAAAAAAATCCGGAAAAATCCGGAAAAAAAAATCCGGAAAAATCCGGAAACAAAAATCCGGATAAAAAATCCGGAAAAAAAAATCCGGAAAAATCCGGAAAAAAAAATCTGGAAAAAAAAATCCAGAAAAAAAATCTGGAAAAATCCGGAAAAAAAAAATCCAGAAAAAGAAATCCGGAAAAAAAAAATCCGGAAAAAAAATCCGGAAAAAAAAATCCGGAGAAAAAATCCGGGAAAAAAAATCCGGAAAAAAATCCGGAAAAAAAAATCCGGAAAAAAAATCCGGAAAAATAAAATCCGGAAAAAAAAATCCAGAAAAAAAATCCGGAAAAAAAATCCAGAAAAAAAATCCGGAAAAATCCGGAAAAAAAAAAACGAAAAAAAAAAATCCGGAAAAAAAATCCGGAAAGAAAATCCGGAAAAAAAA